>NC_090815.1:36929418-37256085 GCF_000390325.3 Nicotiana tomentosiformis
GGTACTGTACAGCTTTTTGTTAAAGATTACATTTTTATCATCTGGGTGTGATTAAATTAGCTAATTTTGATATGGGTTTTGTCCAAAAAGTTGATAGAGGTTAAATTTATCTGTTGATTTATAGGCTATATGATGTAGACATTAAGAGTGTGTGTGATTTGGGTGATCGGAAGATTCTTGAATTTGGGATTCTGGGGTTTAGCAAATACATGATTTTGAAAAAAAAATTCCGTTGATTTTGATCACTACAAGTTGTACATTTTCTCGGAGACCCGTATTAAACTTTATTCTATTGAGGGTAGGGATGCAACGGTAGAATTGCTCATTTGATTACTTATAGTCTATGAATTCGAGTCGTGGAAACAGTCTCTTTGCATAAATGCTTATGTGCACCCACCTTCTAGTTCACAGGCGGATCAAAGATTTGAACTTTGTGGGTTCGAGTTCGAGATTCTACCACAACTCATTTGATTTATGGGTTCGAAATCAACTATTTGTACTTGTATATATATATACAGAGCTTTGAAATACCCATAACATATATATATACATATATACACAAGATGTACATAAAACTCTAGACCCAGTAACTCCAAAGGACGTGAAGCTTACGAATAAAGCTGAACTCGGACATCACCTACTGAGGAGGTCTACGATAGGTTAAGAGGTTGTGATATTGTGTTATAGTTTATTTTCTGTCCCATTTCTCCGTTTTCTGCATAATGAAGTGGTGCAGACAGAGAGATCTCATTAGTTTGGTCTAATTTGAAGTTTTCTAAAAGGTGGTATGTTTGTTGACAATTAACAGTGTGATGTCTTTTCTGAATGCTCTTTTTATGAGGAAAAAGTAGTGTAACTTTCTTTAGGTCTTTAGATTGAATCTGTAACAAAGAGTTCAGTTGTCTTTTCTGAAAGTTGAGAGGTTGAATTTGACTATTGTGCAGATATTATCCAACTGAAGTTGAAGAATGGACACTGATTCGGGTAGAGATTTAATAAGTGATTTGCCTCAAAGTATCTTAGAAACCATCCTCATAAAACTTCCATTACTAGATGCCGTAAGGACAAGCGTTTTGTCAAGGAAATGGAGATACAAGTGGGCAACCATTACGAAGCTTGTTTTTAATGACACATGTCTGATTCCTTGCCATGACAAAGCAATTATCAGTTGCAATCTTGTAAATTTCATTACCCGTTGCCTGTTTCTTCATGACGGACCGATTCACAAATTTGAATTGAATACTTCCTACTCACCAACTTCTCCTGATTTAGATCAATGGCTACTTTTCCTTTCGCGTAAAGATATCAAAGAGTTGAGTATTGATATAGGAGAAGATGATTGGTTTAGAGCACCTTCTTGTCTGTTCTTTTGTCCGAAGTTGACTCATTTGGTGCTTGTTCGATGTGAATTAAACCCTCCTCCAAATTTCAAAGGCTTCTTGTCTTTGAAGCACCTTAGCCTGCAACAAGTTATCATTCCTCCGCATGATATTGAAGGTCTGATCTCGAGTTGCCCTCTTCTTGAGAGCTTGACTTTGTCATATTTTGACAGTTTGGAGCTTACTATTCGAGCTCCAAATCTCAAATATTTGAATTTGGAAGGTGAATTTAAGGATATACGCCTTGAGAACACCCCACATTTGATCGGCATTTCAGTTGCTATGTATATGACTGATGATATAGCTGAGCACTTTGAACAAAGCTCAGGTTGCAATTTTGACAAGTTTCTTGGTTGTGTTCCTCGCCTTGAGAGGCTTATTGGCCATATTTACTTCACTAAAGTAAGGTTCTTTCCCGAAATTCGTGGGATCATAAAATACTTTCATGCATCTCCTTTTCCAGAAATGTTTTATTTACAGATTGAATATCTATAGTCTAACCCCTCCTTCCACCCTCTGTGTGTGGTGTGTGCGCAGTATTTGAGTATAGGTAATGAGCAAGGAAGCTTTCCCGTTATGTATCAAAATCTGAAGTTCATTGAACTGTACCAAGTTAGTTTTGAAGACATGAAAGAGTTACTTGTTGTGCTTCGCTTGATTGTGAGCTCCCCTAATCTAGAAGAGCTTCAGATATCAGTAAGTATTAGTCAAAATGTTTGATTTCTTATTCTAAACGATATAGATTTTCACAAACTGCTCCTGTTTATGCACCTTGTCTTTGTCAGAGTTCCTCAATCACAACTACGACTGATATTTATGATCTGGACTTTTGGGAGAAAGACTGGCCTGCTGACTGCACTTTCGGTAAACTGAAGATTGTGCAGATGTCTGATTTCTCTGGTCTGCCGCATGAAATAGTATTTATCAAATTCTTACTTGGACATTCGCCTGTGCTTGAACAAATGATTGTTGCTCCTACTATATATGTCACGGATAAAGTGGTGAAAATGTTGATTGATTTGTTAACTTTTCGACGGGCTTCTCCTCTAGCTACAGTCAAATTTGTTCAAGAGCCATTGTAGGTTCACGTACAAGATGTATGTTCTTTCTTCTTTGTTGTTCTATTCCTTTCTTTTTGCCCCTATAGGAAGGAAAATTGATCTGGAAATTCTTTACCAGAAACAGTAGCATGATATATATGTAGTTCACAACTTTTTACTTTATGGCTAGATGGTTTGCTTCCTTTTTTTAAGTACTGTGTTTGGTCAGAAAAGATTTGTGTATTTGATGTCTAGGAACAAATCAAAGGACGGATGATATTTTGGCATTCTTTGTGGTGGAAGAAAATGTTTAATATACAAGGGGATTTAGTCTACCGAGCATTACTTACATTCTTGAACTTTAGGGGTTGTTTGGTTCTCAGAAACTATACACAAATTATAACATGGTGATTATATTGCTGTGGATAATAATTGCTGGATCATTTTTATTTGTTATTCTATTAGATGTTTAGGGGCCAAATACCTATACGGTCCCTTAAACTTGGCTCCAGTTTCCATTTAGACACTTCAACTAAGGCCCGTACCTATTGTACACTTTAACCTAATGGAATATGTACCTATTAAATATCTCTCACTCGCCCGGTTTAAAAAGTTAAGTGCGTGTTGTTCACTTTCGGATGACGTGGTGAAACATCAAATTAAAGAGTGACATGTGGTTGTTCCCATTTTCCTTTTTCTTTATTTAAGGCTAAATAATCCAAATTGAAAAAGATTTACAAAACAAATTAAAAACTCTACTCCCCCCCTCCCCCACCCACTTCCCCACACCAAACTCACCTTTTCCAGACGGCCATCTCTTTTCCCCTTTCTTTTTTTCAAGCTCTGAGCTTCTTCCCTGCCCATTTACGTTTCCATATCTCTCTAGCCATGTCCAAACAAAAAGTATATTGTTTTCTTGGTTGGAAATTTTCCATATTTGTAGATGTGCAGCTTGGCCGTAAAATTTCACATCTGGACGGAAAATGTTGATGCAGATGCAATAGTTTGGTTAATCTTCATGTTTGCAGCTGCAAAATCAAGTCAAAATTGCTTGTTTTTTATGTCTGAAATTGCTGGTTTTTTCTTGTTGGATGATTTTTCTATGTAAACTCGGATCGATATTACATGGTGATGTTTGAAATTGCTGCGTCTTTTCCTGTTGGGTTTCTCTTTGCAAAATCTAGTTTTCTTAATTATTTTCCGAAATTTCTGAGTTTTTTTTTTTTGTTGCTTTCTCTCTTGCAAAATGGGTTTAACTTGTAAATAATTCAAATTTGAAGTGAATTCTAAGATGTATCTCTGAAATGAAAAGGTAATTCAAATACAAAGTTTAACATTACTGCAAATTCGAGTTTGAATTTCAAGATTTATCTCAGCCTCTTTTAATATATCATTTATCAGTTTCTCTTTCTTTGGCGTGTACGAAATTCTTTAAACTGAATTGATAAGTTAATCAATATTGGAAGTGAGATGAATCTGTAAAACGACGGGAAGAAATTGGGAGGAAAAGAATCCTGTGGTAGATGGAGGTAGCGATGGAGAAGATGAAGGAGAAGGAGAATAAAAAAATTATTTGAAGAAGAAAACAGAAAAAAATACAGGCCAAACATTTCTTCTTTCACACTCCGAATTTTGGGTACAAATCACACATCGTGCTACCTGTCATGAGGTGTTTAATAGGTACATATTATATTGTTAGTATCACGAATTAATTATGCATGGATTATCATACACAGATTGTTATAATAGTGATTAACACAATGTAAGAATTGTTATGCGGTAAATAATAACATAGTGATTATCCTACAGTGAAATGGTTGATGTAAATAATAACATAGTGATTATCCTACAGTGAAATGGTTGATGATTTAGCAGCAAAGCATCATCCCTACAACCCAGATGAGAAATATGTAGAGCCGAGGTTGAAGCGAAACTAGGGGATATAAGATGCTATGGAAGTTCCTTGCAATTTATCATGTGATCTAGAGTTGGTGCAAACTGCAATAACATTATTCGTTGTTCTTGTAAAATCACATTGGTTGTTAAATGAAGCCATAGTTCATTGGCTGTTTGCATCAAATGAAGAGTTTTCAGTTAGAGTGGGCATTATTACCTATGATTTTTGTATCTAAACTGATCAATTAGCAAGGGAATATATATAAAAAAGAAAAATAACTCAGCCTAAATAGTCAGTTGTTCACAAATTATCCTTTACAGTCAGAATGTATTCATATTTCTGTATGATCATATAAACAATCTCAAATATCACACAGGACAGGATTCTTGTTCTGGCATTCTGTCTTAGTTTATCATCTTGGACCAGATAGTTCCATTGCTTGTACAAGCAATGAAGAATCATTCTCAGTGAGATCAGAGTATCTTTCTGAAGAGGAAAACTCATTGGCTCTGCTGCATCTTGTGTTGGGTTCTGCTCTTTGAGAAGCTTCCCACTTCTCTGCTAGTCCATCCCCTTCTAGCATTCTAACAACTTCTGACATTCTTGGTCTCTGACTTGGGTGATACTGAGTGCACAATAATGCTACTTGTACCATTTCCTCTAGCTCAATCCTATCATAGTTGTTTTTCATGTCCTTGTCCACCAACATGTCTAGCTTTTTCTCCTGGTGTATCTTTTTTACCTGCAAGAAGAGACAAGTCCATAGGATACGTCCATATTTCAGACAGTGAATGCACGCGCACCTACTACTTATACATTTTCAGACGTTTTCTGTTGTGGAATCATGTATAGGGAATTCGTCATACTTACCCAGTCAAGCATGGCGCCTTTCTGGTTTGCTGCTTTACCAAATTCTAAAGCTCTTTGACCAGTGATCAATTCTAGCAAGAGAATACCAAAACCAAAAACGTCCGTTTTATCAGAGGACTGTCCGGTAGAAAGGTACTCGGGAGCTATATGTCCTACAGTACCCCTAACCGCGGTTGTGACATGTGAATCGTGATGATCCAAAAGCTTTGCCAATCCAAAATCACCCACAACAGCCTCACAGTAATCGTCAAGTAATATATTTGCAGCTTTCACGTCCCTGTGAATGATCTTAGGATCACACTGCTCATGCAGATATAATAAACCCCTTGCAGCTCCCAAAGCTATGCTTTTTCTTGTACTCCAATCCAAGGTTGGTTTGGCTGCAACAAATCACAGATATCAGCAAAGCATATAAGAAGAAAAAAAAGCAAATGTTGTGTCAGAGAGACTAGTAGATTTTGAAGGTTCATTACCAGGGGCGAAACTAGAATATTAGTAACGGTTCTGACGAACCTGGAAGCTTTTGCTTAGAACCTATATTTGCATTAGGAAATTCATTAAATATATATAAATATGTAAGTGTGAACCAAGTAACTAAAACTAGCTATTGGTTCAGTGGCAAAGTTCAGAACCCCACAAACTTCAAATCCTTCACTCTCGGAAATAAGAAGTTCTGGTCCGGGAGGGATATTTCTCTTTCTAACCAAACAATTACTAGTACACCTATTGTGATTCCTAATACAAGAGTCAAAATAGGGACAACCATCCATATGATCGCCTAGACTTCTTTTAAGGATTCCAATTTGGAAAAATAATTGACAGTCTCTATTTATGTTGTATCAATTATCATCAACGATCAATTTTTTCCATAATGATATCTATGCTACCTAGTAATTTCATAATATTAGCCAATCTTATTCTTTTTAACTAACTGAGGAAGAATTTGCAAATTGATAAAACCTGTTGTTATTGTTGGTTGTCTTATACTTTTTCACAAATTTATTTACTTGGAAACTTTTGGGAAAATACTTGTTCAAACACAAAAGTCTATCGAATGCACAATCTTTAACAGGAGGAAAAGACTATCTAAAGAGCAGAAGTTCTTGGATATGTTTACCCTTGAGACGTGAAGCTACACTTCCATTAGACATGTAAGGATAGACCAGCAGCCTTTCAGTTGGTGTCATGCAAAATCCATACAACCGGAGAAGATTGCGATGAACTGCTAGGCTGATCAACGCGACTTCAGTCTGAAATTGCTTATCGCCTCCAGCTGCATTTCCATCTTTGAGCCTTTTCACAGCTACAATATTCCCATCATGGAGACGACCTTTATAAACATGTCCAAAACCACCTTTCCCTAGTATGTTCTTGCTGCTGAAGTTGTTTGTGGCACCTTGAAGTTCCTTAAATTGGAACCTCCTTAAGTTGCCTAAGCACACTTCTTCATGATGTTGTTCTGCAATTATGAACAATTAAGAGGATCGCGGAGCTAAAACTGCACGCTATAGTTCCAGTCAAAGAGTATTTACCATTACTGTCAAAGAAAATCTGCTTGTTGTGCTTTTGTCTCCACCACAGAAAGAAGCCAAACCCGGCTATTAGTAGGCAGATGCACCCTAGACTTGTCCCAAAGGCGAAGGCAAACTTGTGAGTCTTTGATTTTCCAGAAGGCTGAGTATCTGAGACAGCAGCACAAGATTTTCAGCTGGGAATGGACTATATAAATTTACAAGTTTTTATCAGCAGAGAAAACAAGTGAAGCCAATTTACATCTCTATGGCTAGTTCTTACCTTGTGGATTGTTTAAAGAGAAGGAGAGGGGCATTGGTGTTGTTCCATTGCATTCTGCCTCTTTACCAGTTGCACATATCATGGGATTCCCTAAAATGCTGTATCAATAAGAACAAAAAGACATAAATACAAATATCTGGTTTCAACAACAACAACAACAAATCCAGTAAAAATCCCACAAGTGGGTCTAGGGAGGGTAGTGTGTAAGCAGACGACCTTACCCCTACCTTGAGGGCAGAGAAGCTGTTTCCGATAGACCCCTCGGCTCAAGGAAAAATGAACAGAAAGCAGTAATAACAACAAGATAATAAGAAAACAAGTGGAATGATCAACATGTAGTAATAGAGATCTAACACTAATAGAATACAAGGCTGCCTACTAATACTACTGGTACGGGGAGAAAGTGGAATACTTAGACTTCTTTAAGAGCCTTACTTGAATGTTTTAGCAAGAAGCCTTGGCACAGGACCACTGAGATTGTTGAAAGACAAGTCCCTGAACATGAAAAACAGAAACCCATATTGATTTTCCCAAGTGAAGTATTATAGATAATATGAATAACTCACAGAAAAAGGTTTTAGAGAAATACATAAGTGACAGCTGAGTCATATTGGCCAAGTCCACAGGAACTGCTCCAGTTAGACTGTTGTTGTTTAATCTCCTATAATTAACATTTAAAAACACAATCATTAGTCTCTTTTTAACTTAAAAAACTTATTTTTATCAGATCTTAAAGTTCTCATTGTTTACAAGTATTGGAGGCTTTTCAGTTGAGCTAAAGAGGAAGGGATTTCGCCGGTTAACTTGTTATCAGAAAGATCAATTGTCTTAAGTTTTGGAAGCATTCCAAGCTCCAAAGGAATTGATCCTGATATATTATTGCTCTGCAGAAGTCTGTAAAACAGGACACTCATATTAGTAACACTTAAAAATCAATCATTTGATATTTTATTTCCTTTTGTTGTTATATAAGTACTCACACAAGCTCAAGGTGAGTCAAATTGTGGATATATGGTGATATTTTGCCAGACAAACTTTGGCTAGGACTTGCCCTGCATAATCAGCAATTCAACTATTATTAGAAAATTGTCTAAAAATTGTACAAGTGTAAACAAAGGATCAGAAAATTATTTACTCACAGGCCAATGACAAATTTATCAGTTGAACAAGTCACCATATTCCAGCTACAGGGATCAACAGCATTTTCATCCCAGTTCAAAACATTATGAGGATCATTTAAAACCTTCTTTATCTCCATTAAAGCTTGCACTGACAAATCAGTGAGGAAAAAAAAAACATTCTTGAGATTTTTTTCAGAAGCCCCACAAAAGGAAAAGAATAAAACAAACCAAACCAAAATCCTTCAATATTTCATAAGAACTAACCTTCATAATTGACACCAGCTGGAGTAAGCATAGCATTAGCATAAGCCAAGAAGCAGAATAAGGTCAAATATCCCAAAACAGCATTCATTTTTCTTGCTTTTACTGGTTTTAGAAGTCCAAGAAAACAACTTCCCAGAAGCCAAAATGAAATTCTTGATGAAGGAATAAGCTTTTTGGAGAAGATGTTTGAAAGTAGACTTTGTTTTGGTATGAATATCAACCCCTTAAACAAACACTTTCAACCAAGTCCCCTCTGCTCTACAACAACACATGAACATACTGGTTGCACTCACTCATTCACTTGCAGCTTTGTGTAAGAGCCCTCAAATAACAAAACTAGAGGGTACTAGTGGTTAAAAGTGTGAAGCCAAATAACATGCATGCCACTTTTGTTCAGCAAAGTAAAGCAAAGAATATACTTATATAAGAAAAGTAAAAAAGCATGAAAATTTTGAATTATCCTAGTCTAGAGAAATTCAAAAGGTGGTGGAAAAGAAAATTCCTTCAATCATGCATTGTCTAAGAGGGAAGGTGACTATACACTATCCAGAATTTTTAAGTTTCAGTTTTTTTTCAAGAATTTAAAATGAAAAGGTATTCCATATGCTGACTGTTAAGCACTATAATGATTAATATAAATATAAATATAAATGTACTTAATCAGATAACACTTTGTGGGACATGTGGAGTTGTTGTTGTGGGGGGGTAGGCTTTGGATAAAGGAAGACTGAAATAGTAGTATAAGAATATGCTTATTGGGATTTGCTTCAATTTGCTGAGTTTCCCTGTGAGTTTGGTAATCTGCAAAATTGATTTATTTAGGGGGAAAAAATATCATGGATATATGTGCAGACATACTAAGCTGATGTTTTTGCATAAATCCAGAAGACAGTATCTTCCCTGTCCTCAGGCAATCAAATTGTGGAGAGTGAAGTCATATGTACAGCTCCACCCCACTTAGTGCCAAAGACTTTTTTTTTCAATTTTTTTATTATACTAGTTATTATGCACGTGCGTTACACGTAAATCTTTAGTCAAAATTTTTATGTGAAAGAACAACTAACTAAATTTATCAGCAAATTATTTACAAGATGAAATGATCATTGTAAAGTAATTGACGTGATAAAAATACGACAATCATTTTGAATCTAGAAATTAATGGTATTACATAAACAGAATACTTGAATTCAAAATGATATCGTCTTAACCTACAAAGATGATAAATTTACTTAATTAGTCTCCTCTGCATTATTAGAACCACTTTATTATCATGTAAAAGAAAGATATTCATAGAAACTTGCCCCTGTATTTTTTTCCTTTAAGATTAGATTTTATATTTTGAAAATTATTATTTAATTATTTTTTATTAATTAATATTTTAAAATTAACTCAATTATTTGAATTATGTAGTAACTCATGATATTTAGGAACATAAAGTATGTTATAAAAGATATCTAACTTAATTTAGTTTTTAACTTTATATGAACTAATATAAATTAAGATTTTAAAGGGTTGTAAGATTTTTTTACTTAACTTAAAATGTTATAAATGTTTTTAGATCTTAATACTAAATTTTTCTTTTATATTTGTAAAAATTTAAGATCCCTAAATTAATTAAATTTTTTTCCCTTCTCCAAATAGAACTCAAAATTCTCACGTTCCGGAATTGCCGTACTGAATATAGACTCTTCCTTTTTCAAATACAACACATCCTGAGGAAGAACCTTGTATTGACTTTACAATATGCTACATAAATCTCCTATTCTCCCACAATTATATATTTTTGTGATTAGGAATAATAATTCTTTTTAAAAGAAAATTATGGACATGCCTTTTTAATCCAAGTAGAATCAACTTTGTAGGGTTGATGTATACGTAGTTTAAGTCGAAAAAGAATTTCATAATTAGGTAATTTAAATTAGATCCTTAAATTATACAAATATTTAAGTGCATAAAAGTCAATCAATATTTCGGAAATATTTTAGTCGTTCAACATTTAGCATAAATTATTCGTGCTTTTATAATAATATAGATAGTGCGATGGAAAAAGAAAATCGAATTATAAGGTGGGAAATCGAACCTTGTAAAAGTTTAGGTGATCAATCAATTGCACTACTAGGATTCTTCTTGCTCAAGGCTAACTTTGGACTTTCCATTTTTTTGAAAGGCTAACCGGGGACTTTCCATTTTTTTCCTTATTCTAAAATCAAAATCTTTTGAAAGAAAGAAAGGAACTATTTATGTTTTGGTAAATTAACTGTTATGACCCATAAGCAATGTTTTAAAAAGCGGGAATGCGAGGCAAGATCTTTTACTTAATGTGGGACGAGGGTTAAGCCCCGAGATATAAGGCGTAGATCCCATGGATTTTTAAAATTTTCAATTAATAAATTATTAAAATAGCATAATAACATCAAAAAATATATAAAGTACATTATAAAAACAAAATATCTAATTTTCATATACGTATAAATAATGCAATAGTGTTAGAGTTACTAGGAGATAAAAATGAACTATAACATCTTATCTTTCGAATAATTAAAAAATTATAATTTCTTAAAAAATATTATCAAACTTCGCAATTTACCTCTCTAAAAGTTAATAATTAATAAACTTCATTAGTACTGTAATTTAAAATATTACTCCTTATGAGTAAATATAAAATTGCTTGAAAATAACAAAACAATAAAAATATGATAATTTTGAGAGACATAAAAGTAAGATATGAAGACTTATAGTAAGTGAAGATATAAATCTTAACTATCTATTTTCAGAAGAAATATTCAAATATTATTCACCGTCACGATGTTCTTAATTAGTAATTATGCAATATCATGACTCACTATTTTGAGTTACTCTCAATCTTTGTATTTCTATAGATGAAAAGAACTTCAATCTTTCATTTGCTAAAAAATTTTGAGTGTCGGCATTGCTAATTAGGGAATTTGACACGTAGTTTTTGTTACGAACTGTTAGGCGAGCCCCGAGCATTAGGCGTATTTCGGCGCACAATCGGACATTTGGGACGTAAGCCTTACAAGACTAAGTCTGAGCCTCGGGACATTTTGATATTGCCTCGCCCCGGAGCGAGTGCTGAGGTGAGTCCCAAGAAAACACTGACCATAAGTGTTTGAATTTGGAAATAGCATGTTAGTATAAAAGAAATTTTATATTGTTAGTATAATCTGGCGACCTTTTTTCTATGTGACCAATATGTAAACAATGATTTTTAAGAGGTTTTTAAGTAACCACGTGTGTAAAAGAAAAAAGTTTATTTTCAACGTAAATGTATTGAACTCAGTGTTACTTTAAGAACGTTTGCACTTGTAAATTAACCGATTAATTTAAAGTTAACATTTCTGTCCAGCATCTGATGTCTCAGTATTGATGGAGAGTATGCTTATACATTTTTATTCAGGAAAAGAATGAAGATCCTCCTTCCACTTATAGATTTTAATTTGAATTCTTTTTTTTTTTAATTTTTTTCTCCCAAATTAAGAGGATCTACAGTGTTTCCACACTTCCCCTCCAACATGACTCGAACTCAGGATCTAACGATCATGGGTGTAGGTATTTTTGCCGACCGAGCAAGATTCACTTGTCATTTGAATTCTTTGAAAAAGCTTTATAGTGGAATCAATTAAGTTCGATAATTTTATCCTTATTCACTTTTACTTTAATTTTAGCCAAAAAGAAAAATACTAGTATGACAAAGAGGGGGTTGTGTTAAAGGAATTGTGGTAGGGAAGGACCACTGGAGAGAGGGTTGACTTTGGGGGATGAGGTAGACATTATTTTATGTATTTTTTCCCCTTTTTAGGTAGAGATCTTTCATTTAATAAAAAATGTCGAATCTTTTGTAAGAAATTTAATTAAAGAGTTAGGTAAAACAGATAAACCGCACCAAATTAATAATTTAAGTCAAATCGGGAAAATAAATCCGATCATAATTTGATTTGATTTGATTTGGTGTTAGAGGAAAAAAACCCGGTTATAATTGATTTGATTTGATTTTAACTAAAAAAGAGTCGAATCGAAACCAAACCAACACGATATTACATATAATTTTTAAAAAATTGTATACATATAAATATTTATTATAATATAATTTATAAATATTTCATAAACTTTTTCACAGTTTTATTATTAAACATATTATTTCAAGTTTGAACTTAACATTCTTGAATGGTCCAATAAATTTTATAGCCCATAATGGTGGTACTTCAGATCAATACTAATGCTAACGAGAGAAATTCAATTCAACACTAGAAATATCAATAGTGTTGGATATCTATTTTTAAGTTTTGCATTGATTTATAATGAAAATGCATAACTTAGTTTATCTTTTTTTTTGCTTAGTTGTGTAATTAATAATACATATTAGTTGTACTTATTTTAGCATGACTTATATACGTAATTTTAGATTAAGTTAATTTTTATTATGGCTTATTAGTTAGTAATATTTTCTTTATGAATTTTATTATCTTCGTTATTGAATATTTTAGTACAATGCTATGACTCATCTCATATTATTGTATTATTTTTTTGAAAAATATATTATATAGTTGTATCCTACTAGGACTAAAGAAATATTTGGAGCACAAGTTATATAATTTGTGCTATGAAGACTTACCGGGAAAAAATCTAAAAACCCGAAAAAATTCAAAAAAATCGAGAAAAATCAAGATTGAAAAATCCGACTTTGTTGGTTTAGTTTGGTTTATAGATTTTAAAACCCGACACCACTGGTTTGGTGGTTTGATTTGGTAATTGAAAAATCCGAACCAACTCAGCCTATGTACACCCCTAGTTTTAGGCGTCGAGAGAAGGAAATTCAAGAAAAGTAGACACGTGAATAAGGTAAGAAAATTTGATATATTATATTAAAAACATTTAAATTTATATAATATATTTTTTTTAAAAAGGGGTTCGGATTCCTTCCGCCCCTAGCCTAGGGTGTGATAAAGGTTTTTTTCATCATTAGTTGATATCGTGACTCTTGTCTTTGTATACGGGTAAAACTGGGATCATGGTATACCCCGGTCTCCGATAAAATAAGTCAAGCTCGAGACATGATAATAGGAGACCGAGATCGAGGCAAAGGTCTTATCAAGTCAGAATCCGGGGGCACGACGCCCGCCCTCGAGAATATTGGGGTTACGGTTAGGATTCGGTCTTAGCCTTGAATGACTTTGAAGAACATTGTCAGACAACCGGGTGTGAGCACCTAATTTTTGACCGTGTGTGACACCGAACACGGCCAACGAAAGGTCGTAATATCTGTGACTAGCCGGATATCTCGGCGGTGATCTCGGCACGTATCGATGAAGAACCGACAATCAGTTAATCAGAAGATTTTTACCTTCTATAGAGTTGTACCTAGAGTAGGATTCCCCTATTATATAAAGGGGGTCTGATAATTCATTAAACATATTGTAACGCGTATTCCAAAGTAATATATTATTATTTTATCTGTTATTAGCTTTTTCTCTTGTTCATCAATGCTGGCCATAACGAGCCCGGATTAAGGGAAAATATTTCAATAAGGCTAGAACTATCATCCTCGTGCAGTTTGAACCTATTTTATCTTTAGTTGTTCAATTCTACTTAATTTATTGCTCTGTATCAAATTAATCCGCATATCTTTAAAACCACTTATAAATTTAATTGTTATTCGATTTTGAGGGTAAACAATTTGGTGTCCACCGTGGGGCTAAGGATAATAGCGACGATTTGATACAAATTTTCGTAATACACCCTACTTCACACTTGTTCTTTGAAGTTCCTTTGATTTCAGGTCTGCGTTAAAATGTCAAACTCCCAATCTGCCCCTCTAAACATGGATGCCGAGTCTTGCCACCATGGCGAGAACAACAATATAGTGCCCGGTAATGAGGTGCCCCCCGCCGATCCCAATGGAATTCCGAACGTGGACCCGATCGACGCCAGCTCACATATGGCCATCAACACGAGTTTGCCCACCGATCCTGAGTACAGTATCCGCGGGGGAGTCCGGTCGGTAGCTCAAAATTCTCGTGATTGTAAGGGAGATAGGATCAACTTGCGGGTGATCTTCGAAATGCTGCAGGCTCAGCAGGCAGTGATAGCCCAACTGCAGAACCGAAGCCGCGCTCCCAGTAGAGTTGAGCTCGAATCATCTCGAAAAAACACTCGCAGAAATGAACCAGCCGCAAATAGGCCAAATGAAGTTGAACCCAGAACCAAGCCCGAAATAATAAAGATGATCGAGGAATTGAAAAGGCGAGTGAACATGGGAGAAAAGAAAATCGAAGTTAACGACAAGAATGTGGAGACTTACAACTCCAGAGTCGACCAAATCCCCGGAGCGCCACCAATATTGAAAGGCCTAGATTACAAGAAGTTTGTTCAGAAACCCTTCCCTCCGAGCGCAGCCCCGAAGCCGATCCCTAAAAAGTTCTGCATGCCTGAAATTCCTAAGTACAACAGGATAATTGACCCAAATGAACATGTGACCTCATACACATGTGCCATCAAGGGGAATGACTTAGAAGATGATGAGATTGAATCTATCTTGCTGAAAAAATTCGGAGAGACCTTGTCAAAAGGAGCTATGATATGGTATGAGAACCTACCTCCTAACTCTATTGACTCATTTGCTATGCTTGCAGATTCATTCGTAAAAGTGCATGCCGGGGCTATCAAGGTCGAGACGAGGAAGTCGAACCTTTTCAAAATGAAACAGAGGGATAATGAGATGCTCAAATAATTCGTGTCCCAGTTTCAGATGGAACGGATGGACCTGCCTCCGGTCGTGGACGATTGAGCCGTTCAGGCCTTTACCCAAGGACTCAATACTCGAAGCTCGTTGGCTTCGCAACAGTTGAAGCAAAATCTGGTAGAATATCCGGCTATAACTTGGGCCGATGTGCATAACCGATATCAGTCAAAAATTAGAGTCGAAGATGATTAGCTTGGAGCCCCTTCTAGGTCTGTTTATCCTATCTGAGCCAGTGACATACCCAAAAGAGACATTGATCGTGAACCAAGGCCAAGTAGGGACTGATATTAGCTGTATATCGGTGATCGTAGGAGTAACAGATCCGTACGAAACCCTGTGAGAAATGAAAGGAGAAGCGATCGGAGACAAAATAATCGGGGACTCATAAGCAAAAACGGTTTTGACAGGCCAATCGGGCCTAAGGAAGCACCAAGGTTATGAGAGTAGAACTTCAACGTTGATGTTGCTGCTATCATAACCGCCATCGGATGCATCAGAGACACCAAGTGGCCTCGAACTCTACAGTATGATCTATTCCAAAGGGATCCTAACCTAATGTGCAAATATTATGGCACTCACGACCACAGAACGGAGGACTGCCGACAATTAAGAGGAAGTAGCCCGGTTATTCAAGAACGGACATCTCAGAGAGTTCCTAAGCGATCGAGCCAAGAATCATTTCAGGAATAGAGATTCGAATAAACAGATCGAGCAGGAGGAACTTCAGCATGCCATTAACATGATCATCAGCGGGGTCGACGTTCCCCAGGGGCTGATGCTAAAGCACACCAAAGTATCCATCACAAGGGAAAAATAGACTCGGGATTACGTGCCAGATGGAACCTTGTATTTCAACGACGAGGACGCTGAAGGGATCATGCAGCCCCACAACGATGCACTGGTAATATCTGTACTCATAAATAAATCTTGAGTTATGCGTGTATTGATTGATCCAGGTAGCTCGACCAACATTATTAGATTGAGGGTCGTTGAACAGCTCGGTCTACATGATCAGATCGTGCGTGTAGTCCGAGTTCTAAACGGATTCAACATCGCATGTGAGACCACTAAAAGGGAGAACATTACCGGTAAACATTGCCGGGACCATTCGGGAAGCCAAGTTTTATGTAATCTAAGGAGAGATGAGGTACACTGCTCTGTTCGGAAGGCCATGGATACACAACATGAGGGAGGTACCCTCGACTCTGCACCAAGTGATGAAATTCCCAATGCCAGGAGGGATAAAAACAATTTACAAAGAATAACCGGATGCAAAAGAAAATATTCACGGTCGACGAGGTGGTTCCAGTATCCGCACTTACAATGACAAAAGGTCTAGGTTCGGCCACCAAGCAAGAAGCCAAATAGCAATTACCTACACCGGCCCCAACCCAACCCTAGAAGCAGGGGAATGATGAAGACGACGATTACGGGGTTCCCAGGTCTTTTATAGCCCCCGACGATTCCGATGCTACCAAATCGACAGTCGAGGAACTGGAGCAAGTTGTACTGATCGAGCACTTGCCCGATCGAAAGGTAAACCTAGGCACGGGGTTGAGTCCCGATCTCAGGAAAAAACTCATTTAATTCCTTATAGGTAACATAGATTGTTTTGCTTGGTCCCACCTTGATATGACAGGGATCCCACCGGAAATAACCACTAACAAGTTAAGCCTGGACCCAAAATTCCACTCGGTCAAGCAGAAGAGGAGACCCCAGTCCGAGGTCAAGCATGCGTTCATTAAGGACGAGATATAAAAATTCCTTAAAATAGGGTCCATCCGGGAGGTTAAGTACCCAGACTTGTTAGCAAACGTAGTAGTAGTCCCTAAAAAGGGAAACAAATTAAGAATGTGTATAGACTATAAAGATTTGAATAAGGCATGTCCAAAGGACTCTTTCACTTTGCCTTACATCGATCGCATGATCGATGCAATGGCCGGCCACGAGACCCTCAATTTTCTCGACGCTTATTCCGGGTACAACCAAATTCGGATGGACCCGGGCGATCAGGAAAAGACTTCCTTCATCACTAAGTACGACACATACTGCTATAACGTGATGCCATTCGGACTAAAAATTATTGGTGCCACCTATCAACGCCTAGTAAATTGGATGTTCGAAGAACAAATAGGAAAATCAATTGAGGTTTACATTGACGATATGTTGATTAAGTCCCTGCGAGCAGAGGACCATTTGAAACATTTGCAGGAAACCTTCAGCATATTGAGGAAGTACAATATGAAGCTAAACCCGGAGAAATGTGCATTCAGGGTCGGGTTTAGGAAATTCCTCGGGTTCATGGTATCCAACCGGGGAATCGAGATTAATCCCGATAAGATCAAGGCCATCGAAGATATCACTGTTGCGGACAACATCAAGGCCGTTGAAAGTTTAACCAGATGCATAGATGCCCTGGGGAGATTCATATTGAAGGCCTCCGACAAGAGTCGTCGGTTCTTCTCACTGTTGAAGAAAAGGAATAACTTCTCATGGACCCCGGAGTGCCAACGAGCCTTGGAGGAACTCAAGCGGTATCTCTCGAGACCACCTCTGCTTCATACTCCAAAGATAGCCGAACAACTATACCTGTACTTAGCAGTATCCTAGAAGGCGGTAAGTGGAGTCCTTGTCCGGGAAGAGGAAGGTGCGCAATTTCCGATCTATTATGTTAGCAGGACTCTAGGCGAGGCCGAAACTAGATACCCTCACCTAGAAAAACTGGTGCTCGCTTTGCTAAGCGCCTCTAGGAAGCTGAAACCGTACTTTCAATGTCACGCCATATGTGTTGTAACCACTTACCCATTGAGAAACATAATGCATAAACCCGAGCTCTCGGGATGATTTGCCAACTAGGCCGTTGAGATCAGCGGGTACGATATCGAATATAGTCCCCGGACCGCCATCAAGTCTTAAATTTTGGCAGACTTCGTGGCCGACTTTACACCGACCCTAATAATCTAGGTCGAAAGAGAGTTTTTGTTAAACTCGGGGACTTCTTCGGGAATCTAGACCCTCTTTACGGACGGTGCCTCGAACGTAAAGGGGTCCGAACTTGGAATTGTATTGAATCCACCAACAGGTTATGTAGTTAGACAGTCTATTAGGACTGTAAAATTGACTAACAACGAGGCCGAGTATGAGGCCATGATTGCAGGTCTCGAACTGGCCAAAAGCTTGGGGCCAGAGGTGATCAAAGCTAAGTGCGACTCCCTCCTTGTGATGAACCAAGTTAATGGGACATTCGAAGTCAGAGAGGAACGAATGCAAAGATACCTGGATAAACTGCAGGTAACGTTACATCAGTTCAAGGAGTGGACTCTACAACATGTACCTCAGGATCAAACTAGCGACGCCGATGCTCTCTCTAACATGGGATCGTCGGTCGATGACGATGAGTTCAACTCGGGGGCGGTCGTACAACTCATGAGATCGGTAGTGGAAGAAGGTCACGCCGAGATAAACTCAACAAGCCTAACTTGGGACTAGAAAAACAAATATATAGAGTATCTGAAGACCGAAAAACTGCTATCGGACCCTAAGGAATCGAGTACTCTGCGTACGAAGGTGACCCGCTTCAGCTTGTCCGAATACGATGCCCTGTTCTGGAGAATATTTGATGGCCCACCCGCAATATGTCTAGGACCAGGAGACACCAAGTATGTTTTTAGGGAAGTCCACGAAGGCACATGCAGAAATCATTCGAGCACCGAATCATTAGTTCGGAAAATAATCATAGTCGGTTACTACTGGATCGACATGGAAAAGGACGCGAAGGAGTTCGTACGAAAATGTGACGGGTGTCAAAGGCATGCTCTGATGATTCATCAACCCAGGGAGCTGCTATATTCGGTCCTATCACCATGGCCGTTCATGAAATGGGGGATGGACATCGTCGGCCCCCTTCCATGGGCACCCGGTAAGGCTTAATTTGTATTGTTTATGAATGACTATTTTTCTAAATGGGTGGAATCCCAGGCATTTGAGAAAGTCAGGGAGAAGGAAGTCATTAATTTCATCTGGGACCACATAATATGCCGGTTCAGAATGCCAACCGAAATCATATGCGACAATGGGAAGCAGTTCATCGGCAGCAAAGTAAGCAAGTTTTTCGAAGACCATAGGATCAAAAAGATCCTATCAATACCCTATCATCCTAGTGGGAATGGACAAATGGAGTCCACGAACAAAACCATACTCTAAAACCTCAGAAAGAGATTGACCGACGCCAAAGGGAAATGGAAAGAAATCTTGCCCAAAGTCCTATGGGCATACCGTACAACCTCGAAGTCCAGTATCGGGGCCACCCTGTTCTCGTTGGTTTACGACGCCAAATCTCTAATACGAGTCGAAGTGGGAGAACCGAGTCTCTGGTTTCGATATACGACCAAAGAGTCAAACGACGAGGCCATGAATAGGAGCCTGGAACTGTTAGATGAAAGGCGCGAAACCGCTCTCGTCCGGTTGGCTGCACAAAAATAATGGATCGAGAGGACAATCGAAGAGCCAACCTTCGACACTTCAATGTCGGGGACTTAGTATTAAGAATGGTCACACTAAGCACCAGAAACCCGAATGAAGGGAAGCTAGGGCCGAACTGGGAAGGTTCGTATCAAATCATCGAGATCACCAGAAAAGGATCGTACAAACTCGGAGCAATGAACGGTGAGCGACTACCGAACAACGGGTACATAATTCACTTGAAATAATACTACTGCTAAGGTACGACCTCATTCATTTCTTTTATTTATTTACATTATGGACTAACACTTGCAGGTGACCGTCAAAGAACGATACAATTTTTAGGCCTGAAAGCATGCGTTGCACTCTTTTTCCTTCGAACTGATTTTGTCCCAAATGAATTTTTCGGCAAGGTTTTTAACGAGGCAACAGTGGATCGTGCTAACTTAGAATCGAAAACCGGTTATAAACAGGTGTCAAGGATCACATCAACAGTATCCGAGGCTTCTCTATGATCGGCCTCGAACACTGAGGGGGAATCACCCTCGGATAATGATTTTAGTAAGGAAAGAAACTTTGTGCTCGAATAGTTTAGGCTCGATCGATAAGACTTATTGTAAGGGCCAAACGGTCAAATGAACCGCGCCCAACGTATACCGCCCGAGCCTTGACACAAAGCTTGTACACATGTGTAACCTTGTATATTATGCACAGAAATAAAAGGAAGGTTTTACCTTGCGGATAAATATTTTGTCCCTTAAATATTTTTTCCTTCTTATATTTGGTCCCCTAAAGACGTCGATCCGAAGGGCGGCTTCACTCGGGGACTGCCGCCCAAGGCAGGTTCGGAAGGCCCGGGATAACAAAACCCGGGAACACAAAGCTTATTAGGCAATGCTCGAATTTTAAAGGCTACGACCATCCCCATTCGGGGACAGTTGTCTTGGGTAAGCCCGGACGACTCGGGGTAACAAGCCCACTGGGCAACACCCGAGCTAGAAAGGCTACAACTATCCTAGAACAGCTCGGAGACGTCCGAGACCCGTAACTAAAACATAAGGCCTTCAAAATTTCTAAACCGGTTCAAAAGGATACACTCGGCAAATTGTAATATAAAATATTCTAAATACTTTGAGGAAAGCTTCCAATCATACCAAGCACCCCACAAGTCTTAAGCAAAATAATATCGAGAACGAGGCATGTTCGAACCTCCGAACAAGACCTAATTATTACATGCTAAGGCATTTGATATCTTTACGATCATAAAGAAAAGAGCGAATGGAAACAAGCTTAAAAACTGTCGAAGGAAAAAAGAGACTTATATATATATATATATATATATATATATATATATATATATATATATATAAAATATCTTTACAAAGGCCAAACGGCCTCAACAAAAAGTACAAACGTGCAAAAACAAAGAAAACCTAGAAGGCACCTAAACAGCCTGGTCTTCGCCGGAGCCCGCCTTATCACTGGGACCATCGGGGTCTTCTTCGCCCCCGAATCCACCCGAACCCTCAGAGTCTTCTTTATCCTCGGGATACGCCAACTTCTTGGCCTCGGCCTCGAGCCCCTCAGCACTTTCAATCTCGGCCAATAAATCAAAACCCCGAGCATGAACCTCTTCGAGGGTCTCCCTTCGGGACTGCCACTTCACATATTCGACAATGTCTTTTAGGCGGTCCTGGGCTGCCTCGGCATCAGCTTTGTACTAGGCCACCATCTCATTGGCATCGTCCTTGGTTATTTCAGCCACCGACTTTGCCGTTTTAAGCTCATTGACGAGGGTCTCTCCATCGGCACCAACCGAGCACAGCTGAGACTGAAGCTCCTCAATTTTCTAGGACCATGCCTCAACCTTCTCCCTCATCGCTCGAAGTTGGTCCTTTGTCGAGACCAATTGCACTCGGGCAGTCTCCTTTTCCGAGGCCAAACGGTCCATCTTGCATTTTTGCTCTTCTGCCTCGACCTTGATTACACCCATCTCGGTCCGGAGTTGGTCGATCTGATCAATCATCTGTTGGACCTGCGGGTTCTAGACATTAGTCCCCTTGTCTAGCTCATCATCACTAACTTCAAATATTTTTACATGTTCAACCAGGTCAGCGTGTTCTTTCCGAGCCGCGTCCAATTCAGCTCGAAGGCTCTTAGCCCTCTCCTTCACGTTGCCCGCTGAGAAGTTTGTAGGTGTCTCTCTTCTCAGCAAGCTCTTTGGCTTCTGCTTCGAGTTGGATCAACTCGTCTCAATACCAGAGAAAGGTCTCATGGTGGAGCACCGAGGCTTGCAACCACGAGGAAAGATATTAGAGTTATCAAAAAATTAGTTCAAATATCAGAAGAAAAATTGGAATCATCGGGGATTATCGAGAGTTACCCGGTTCAGCACCTGTTGTGCTTCGTTGAACATGCATGGAGAGTCTACCTCGTTCATTTTGGCCTGGTCTTCCTCCGTAACCAGGCACCGAAGGTAACTAACTATCCCTACGGGGGCGAAAAGAACTAGGGCATCCTTGGGAACGATGATGATAATAGACCGCTTCCGACCAGGATCCGCACTCGGGATAGGGAACCGGTTGACCAGTCTCGGGCTCGAGGTAGGCCCACCTACCCTCGAGGACGGATTTTACTTCAGTACCTCTAGGTCACCTAATCTGATGACGTCCTTCGTGGCGCTGGAATCCACGCTATCGAAAAAGTAGCGGAAGGGATCGTCCGCTCCATGTTCCCCCTCGTTGGGTCGTTCCTTCACAGTTTAGGCCTCGTTGTACATAGACTCGGTAAACAAGGGTGACTCGGTGATGTCTATCACACTAAGTTCCTCCTTTGGGGCACTGCCTGCATCTCGAGAAGCCTCAACCCCGACCTCCTTATCGACCTCCCTGGTTTGAGGTAGATCGGCCTCACGGGTCTCTGGTTCAACGGCCACCTGCTCTTCGGGGGCGACAGCTCGTAGGCCACAAAAACAAAGGGCTCTTCCCCCTCGAACTCGTTCCTCAGCCGATAAAGCAAGTCTGAAGCTGGTGCTCGGGAGTTGGTGTTTTCCTTTGACTTGCACACCAGCCTTCTCCTTGTTTTCTTTTTCTCCGAGCTCGGGGAACTCGGATCCCTCTTCCTCTTCTTCTCTCTGGGTTGCCCCGGAGCAGGAGATTCAATAGGCAAGTCCCCGTCCCCAACTGAAGGCTTAAGCTCGACGTTTTAGGCAAACCTGCAAAGGAAAGTAAAGGAGATAAGAACACAATGTTAGAATAAAAAGATTCACTATGACTTGTTCGAGAAGAAGACCTTACCGTGGGAACGGGCCTCCCAACGACCTTTTGAAAGTTTGTGCCATGAGCGTTCAGAATTGGGCATCTATGATACGATGCCCTCGACCCACTCCTTAAGTCGAGGGATAGCATTCGGAACCCGAGCAAGGGCTACAACATAACAAGAACCGATAAGAAAAGGGAAGATAAGTCATAAAATCGATGCTTAAAGGGAATACTTACGTGATGCATTCCACCTTTCGGGGAACGGCCTCCACTCGGAAGGTACAAGGTCAGCGCTCCTCACTCGAACAAAACGTCCTTGCCAACCCCGATCCCGGTCCTCATCAATGCTCGAGAACGGGACTTTGCTGGCCCGCCGTACTAGCTTTATCAGTCCCCCCCAGAAGATTCGGGGACTGTATAAGCACAATAGATGATCGACGATGAACAAACACCCATTGATTTTATTCACGAGAAATCGGAGGAGGATCACGATCCTCCACAGTGATGGATGAATCTAGCCTAGGCACACACTGTACCTCTTGCAGAATTTTAAAATGATCGGGTCTACTGGGCCCAATATAAATGGATAAGTGTAAACACTTAGAGATCCCTCAACATGGGTGGTAATGGCCTCTTTAGTGTCGGGACCACAATGTCTTTGTCGGCCCAGTTGCATTATTTTCGGACCGTGGGGAGGACCTCTTCGGTAATTGAGCAGATGTATCTTGAGGCCTCCTCACACTGACCCTGTACAGAAGAAGGCTTCTCAACCTTAAAGTCGCCGGTGGCCTAACAACCATCGGGAATGAACATCTTCAAGGGGGGCTCTTCCGCTGGTTCATCAACGACCATATCAGGGATAGTCTCCTTGACCTTAGTGGTCGGTCGCGAGGAAGAAGGAGCATCCTTCTGAGGAATAGATTTTGAGGTTTTTGCCAGTATTATGGAAGAAAAAACTTGGAAAAAATGGAGAAAGAGTGAAAGTTGAAAGATCAAATTTGTTGGCTTGAGTAGGAGATGAGTAAAAGTCTTGCAAAGTACTGAAAAACCTTGAGTAACGGGGGTAAAAACGCTAGATTATATTGAAATCCCGAAGGTACGAAGGTAGAAGATTTGATATAAAGTGAAAAATAGATAGAAGAAGGGGTATTTATAGGAGTTCAGCGACGTTTCACGTCCAGGGACGACCGACCGACGACTGACATCCATTTAATGCCATTATGACTTGACTGGCGAGACGTTTCTGATGTTTTGTCGTTTCTGTCGCGATGTGTCGAAGTAAAAATCGGAAGCTCATATCGTTTCTCGTCGTTTACTCGTCGAGAAACGAGGGGACTATCTGTATATGGGTAAAACCGGGCTCATGGTACACCCTGGTCTCCGATAAAATAAGCCAAGCTCGAGACATGATGACATGGGAACGAGATCGAGGCAAAGATCTCATCAAGTCAGAATCCGGGGGCACGACGCCCGCCCTCGAGAA
This sequence comes from Nicotiana tomentosiformis, assembly GCF_000390325.3. Lineage (NCBI taxonomy): Eukaryota > Viridiplantae > Streptophyta > Magnoliopsida > Solanales > Solanaceae > Nicotiana > Nicotiana tomentosiformis. Next base: position 36,953,748 of record NC_090815.1, read on the forward strand.
TATCAGGGTCACGGTTCAGATTCGGTCTTAGCCTTGAATGACTTCGAAGAACATTGTCAGACAATCGGGCACGACCAACGGAAGGCTGTAATATCCGTGACCCGCCGGATATCACGGCGGGAATCTCGGCACGTATCTATGAAGAACCGACAATCAGTTAATCAGAGGATTTTGACCTTTTATAGAGTTGTACATAGAGTATGATTCCCCTACTATATAAAGCGGGTCTGATAATTTATTAAACACATTGTAATACGTATTCCAAAGCAATATATTATTATTTTCTCTGTTATTAGCTCTTTCTCTTGTTCATCAGTGCTGGCCATAGCGAGCCCGGATCAAGGGCAAATATTTCAATAAGGCTGGAACTATCCTTCTCGTGCGGTTTGAACCTATTTTATCTTTATTTGTTCAACTCTACTTAATTTATTGCTCTGTATCAAATTAATCCGCGTATTTTTAAAATAATTTACAAATTTAATTATTATCCGATTTTAAGGATAAACACTCCTGTATCGAAAGGAGATAAAGCCTTCTGCTCACTGGTCAGCTTACAATTTACCATAAGGTATATCTTCAATACAAACACTCTTACGACACTATATAATACTGAATACATACCCATTAAATATTAAGTTAAATAAAAAGTAAAACCTTAAAATAAACGTAGTTCTATACTCGAATCCACTTGGTAACTTAACCATGACTAAAGAAACAAGAGAATCTAGATAAGAGTAACAATATTGCCACAAGCTTAAACAATGCAATATTTTATTTTCGAGAAAACTGTCACTACTGATAAAGGAAAAAAGAAAAAATAATAAAATCTTGAAAAGAAATGGACAACATATTCCCTTTAGACTTTAGTCCAAAGAATCAAAATGACATTTTTTCTGCAAGCATAATGTGCGTGTAAAAGTTGGAAAGACTCAAAGACATTAGGGGACAAGAAATGAAAAAAAAAGGAAATATAAAGGGAAAACAAAGAAAAGATGGAGAAAACTGTATTGTTCAAATATAACCTTTTACATATATAATCATGGAAAAGGAAAAGGAGAAGAGGAATCAATCTCGAGACAAGCTCGAGACAAGCTCGAGATTGGCAATGCAATGACTCCTCTTGTGATATCTTTGTGGAAGGAATTACATACCTATTTTTACTTTGCCTTTTTCCTTTATTATTATTATTATTATTTTATTTTTTTTATTTTTTATTTTATTTGCTCAAGTTCACTCTACATTGTCAAGACAAAAAAGGTATTCCAACAATTTATAATATTAAATTACTCATATAATTAATACTGAAAGTATAATTTCTTTTATCAATCAATCTACTCTATCTTGATCTTAAATTAATTCAATTTACTTGCATACTTTCTACAACTCCAAAAAAGAAAGGCTTGCTCTTGAAAATCAAAAGGCACTGAAAACTTACTCAGCATTTTTCATTTTTTATAGATAAACAAGTTTAGCTGTCTATAGACAGGTCAAAAATCAAAATAGGAGTTTGTTTTTGAGAGTAACATTCTTTTTCCTCAAAGTTTCCTTTCCTTGGCAAAGCTCTTCTTCGTCCTCCTTCCCCAAATTAAACCCACCCACCTCACATCAATTGTATATTCATATTTTTTTCTATATTAAAAGAAAGACTCCCTAATTAGAAATTCTTTAAAATGAAAAAAAAAGGATAAAAGGATAGATAGTCGATCATGACTTGAGGAAACTAAATACTCAATCAAAGCCATGTGATTAGCATATGAGGGTAGAATGTGGTGGAAAGATTAAGGTCCCATCACATTTAATTAACCACAAGTGAGTTCGAACTCTGAGAGTAAAGAATCTGTTTTTAGGAAACGTTTTACCCTTTTTAATATACCTATTCAGCACAAAGCGCATACAAATCTGAATTAATGGACAGTGGATTTTTAATTAGCGGACACCTTAGAAAATTAAAGCATATGATATTAGTTATTTTTAACAAAAAATAAACTCCCTTGTTTGTTTCAATCTATCTTGTACAAATGGATATGTAGGGTCGAACTCGAGAGTGGTTATATTGTTAGCACTTAGCAGAGGCTGGTTTGATGATATTGTACTCTCACATGCACGTGCAATGTGGATGTCATCATATCATTGACCTTATTCAAACATTCTTTAGGTTGATTGGCTTTGGATCATAATTCATGACTACATAGTATTATTTGAGATGCCCTAATTATCCTTAATCATTAAATGAAGCTGAACGTTCTAAATCAAGATTTAGAAATTAGTAATCATGATTGGATTAAGGGCGAGTTTATCTTTTAAGAATGAGTCAAGAAGCTAGGTCATCCTATAGCTTAATCAAAAGTTGACCCAAAATAATTAATTGCTTTATTACTCAAGTAACTTGTAATTGCTACTCCATCTAAGATGAAACAAACAGTTGAAATAATCTCTGGCAAAGTCATTGGTTTCTTTTCCATCTCAATTCTCTTACTACTACTATCGCAGTTTCAATTTTTTTTAGTTCTAGTTTAACTTGACACATAGTTTAATAAAGAGATGCAGATTTTTAAAATTTATGATCTTAAATATATCATAACGTTTGTATAGTTATAAAACTTTTGAAATTTAAAATTTGTGTGACTATAAATACGCCAATTATGAAAATATAAGAACGTGTCAATCTTTTTTAAACGGACGAATAGGAAAATACTGTCAATTTTTTTGAAACGGAAATAGTATTATTATTTATGGAGTAAAATATTATGCCTTTACTCTATCAATGCGTTGTATCTCTCCTTAATTAGCAAAAGTAATATAATACGTAATTACCCCCCCCCCCCCCACACACACACACACAAAAACCCCACAACCTACAACTACAAGCACAGATGCACATCAGATACTTTTGCTTTTGTGTTCTCTTTTTGCTCCGTGGCAACTGGCAAGGGTCTTTGAAGGGAAAAGACAGTCAAACAATTGGGGTGGGGCTAAGGCTAATTATTATTGACCATAATCTTAACGAAGAGATTTGCATTTAGTGGGTGGTACCCAAATGAGTGGGATATTATTGTTCTGTTTACTACTAGTTGTCTTTGTTTGAAAGAGGGGATGGACCTACACTATTTCTACTACGTGTACTTTATTTATGGGTAATTATTTATATATATATATATATATATATATATATATATATATATATATATATATATATATATATATATATATACGAAGTCACATGATTCTTTGTCTATGGAGTTGTCTATTTAAAGGAGAATAACATATCACAAAAAGAATCAAAAATAGTTGACAATCCCAACCCCACATTTGTCACTCTCATTTCACAACCAATCCACCTCTATAGACTAAAGGAAAGTTTAACCCCTACACCCCCTCCCTATTAATGATTTGTACTTGATAATGTATACAGAATCCACAATAATGATCATAGGAATGTACAATAAAACCAAAAAAAATCATCTCAAATAGACTTGATAAGTTTAAACTTTCTCCATTTGATGTGATTTGGTGTGATATTGTGAAAAAATGATAATTTTATTTTGCTTTCGTTTAGTAATAACCTAGAGGGAGCCTTAGAGCAACAGTAAAGTTGTTTCTGTGTATTTTATAGGTCACAAGTTTGAACTGTAGAAATAACAACTAATTCTTGCATAAGGATAACTTGTCTACATCACATCCCTTGTGATGGTCCTTCTCCGGACCTTGCGTAAACGCGAGATGCGTTATGCACCTTACTGCCTTTTTTTGGTAATAACAAAAAATGGCTTATTTCATGCATAAAATGTTTATTAACGACAATTGTATTTCTTAAAAAAGAAATTGCTTTCACACCTTTTTTTTGTAATAAAGACTTATTTTATTAAAAAGTAAGGAAGGACTATTACAAACTGATACAACTATACTTTTGTGGCAAGAGCTACTTATCTTCTTGGTTTTGGTTTGGTATTGAACAACCAATAAAGTGAGTAAAACTAACTAAACCAGCGTTATATAAAGCTAAATGAAATTGACCTGATTTATGTCTTTTAAATATGGTAAAGAGAATTTAGTATTAACCCAAACATACTGCAACATACGATTGCTCCAGGGCTATATAAAAGGACAAAGAAAAAATAAACAAAATATTGTTTATTCAGTGAATAAGATGCCTTCTTGATAAAAATAGGAATCTTACTAACTAAACTAAAGGGGGTTCTTGCCCTTTCTATATATATACGTTAGAGCAACATTGGTATAATATTCCCATTAATTTGAGCCATTTGAAGATTTGCTCTTCAAAGCACATGTGATGCCATCCTTCTTAGCCTTTGCTTTTTATACATCACCTTTCACCTTCCAAATTCCTACTCCCACCGAATAAAGTAGAGAGAAGAAAATAGTTATCTACTCACTCCATTCCCTTTCCATTTCTTCAAAATTAAAATAATAATTACGTGCTTTATTAATGTCATAATCCTGTACTAAATAAAATTATGCTAATTTCATATGGAGCGTCAAAATCTTCGGCTGACTGTCGTCGAAAACATTTATCGATGAATCGACTGATGTGATGACGACAAAACAGAATGTATTATACTAATGTTATAAATAGAATTGTATTTAAGGTGAATGTCTATATTTTAGAGAGATTTTAGGGTTTGTTACTTGGTGGCTAAGTCACTTTTCCCTTATAAATGAGGGGTTCTATTATATTGTAATTCATCTCAAAATCAATAAGAATTCCCTCTTTCTATTTTTTTCTGTAATACTCTTCTTCTTTTATTGTTTTATAGCACGTTATCAGCATGAGACTCTAACCAATTGAGTAGAGGCATCTGCTGTTGTCACCAGGCTTTGAGATACATGCATGGTGCTCAACTTGTATATAATATTGATCATCATGATTGTCAATTGTTCCATGACCTTTCTTCAGGAATAAATTCTGGATTTAAGATAAGTATTTTACCTTATTTTTCTCTTTTAAAAGGGCGGATTCCCCTGCTATATTACAATACCTTGCTCCTTATACAGGAGCAGCTCTGTCTGAATATTTTATGTGTCGTGAATGACACACTTTAATCATTTATGATGATTCTTGACATTTTATAATTTGATTTTAAATACAAGCAAAGACAATGAATTTTGATTATAACTCTAATGGAGTTTGTAAGAAATTATAACCACCCGAAGTGGTAAAATTTTTATGCCTTGCCATGATCAAATTCATGTATGATTGTGGGCAAAGAAGTAGAAATGCGTCCCATTGAATTTGCTTCATTCTCATTCACTTAAGAGAATATGGTAGCAATATATAATAAGTCTGAAAGAAGATAAAATTATTACCGTGAAGGTATCAATGGATGTGGACATGGCAATAGATGAAATTATAATCGTCATCATTGTGGTAATGAGAATAATAAGAATTCTCAAAATAATCTCACTCTGTGAAAGTAATGTTTGTCATTGATTTGACATGAGATTTTGTAAAGCAATATAGATGATTATGGTCCATTCATGATGTGAATGTGATAACATCTGATTTATGAATACATATTCATTCTTGGAAGAATATGAACATAGTAGTGGATATACCACACTAATCTCTAGAAAGAGGTTTGAGATAAAATAAAAAAAATAATTTTATTATTATGGCATGAATAGTCATTGATCACGTACCTATTGTGATTATGCCAAAATATTATGGCAATATAATTATTAGAGGGCAAAAGTAGTAGAAGCAATATATCTTGCCTATAATGATTTTGACCATAATGGTATAACTTTCTCCTTGAAAGAGATATTCATCATATGAATGTTGATGAATATGTGGTAGTACAAAATTAATTGAAACCTCTAGAAGAGCCAATTATACTACTTTGGAGAAATAAAATTGATTATCAATAAGGTATGGCGCCGTAGTAAGTCTCAAAGAAACGTATTGAGTTTCTAAAGTATTCGCGTAAGCGATTGGTTATATTAAGACTATAAATAAAGAAAATATTTAATATCTTCTATTACTACTAGGGGTATAAATGGATATTTGAAAATCGACTAAACCGATTGAACTGTATCGTACCGAACCGATTTTTAGACTTCTTTTAAAGAAACCGTACGTTTTTATATAAATCTATAACCGTACCGATAATTAGGGTAAATTTTTTATTTCGTAAAAATAAATCGAAAAAATACCGAACCGTACCGAATAAATTTTACATGTAAAATATTTATATAGTAAGTTTAAAACTAATAAAGCATTAAATTTTTCATTGAGCTTTGGAATTATGAAAACTGTTAGAAACCAACAAGTAATTAAATACAAAATGCTAATTCCTAAAACCTATTATGCTACTTATATTTAAACTAAGTTATTTCAAGTATCTTTATTAGCAAGATACAAAGTATTCTAGCGATTATGAGTAGCAAATTACAATGTATTAAATATATTTTCTTTCATATAATGTAGATTTATCTTTTTGAATATTTAATATAGACTTTATTCTTGAGTCTTAGCTTGGTTAATATCTTTTATTTTCTTTGCTTTTACTTGGTTTCTTTTATGCTGTTGTCGAATAGTTGATTGATCTATACTCTAGCCATCTTTCATATTTTTTTTAATTCATCACCCTTTAAACAGTAAAAATATCTAGAAAGTTTTGCTAAGTTCTATAAAAGAACGTATGTTATCTACTGGTGAATTTTACATGACATTTAAAAAAATACCGAAAATTAACCGAACCGTATCGATACCGAAGTGAAACTGACATGATTGGGACAGTTTCAAAAAGTCTATTTTTGGTTATACATAATAGAATAACTGAAAATTTGGTATGGTACAAATTTTATAAAATAACCGGTCGAATCGAACCATTGACACCCCTAATTACTACAACTTGTAACGGGGTAATATGTATGTGAAAAGTTACCCACTTTATTCTGTAGTTTGTACTACACAAACAAAAGAATGCCACAATAAACTAGAAGTATATTGATATAAAAACCCACATCATAATAAACTTAGAATTTATTGATAATTGCACACGTCATGGTGTAAACCTAAAGTTTATCAATATTGATAATTTATCTAGTTGGTATAATTGGTTTAGCCATGTTAATTTAAGTATGTTGTATAATAAATAAAAGACAATTCACATGGGTAAATATTTGCCACGCCCCGACCTCGGGGAACGCGACCAGCGCTCAATCGAGATACCCTGGACAAGCAAGCCTACTAAATGTATTTTACCCAACCTTACCCATGAACCATTTAAGAATTAGTTGCAAGAAATATATATAAGAAGAGTCAAGTGCTCCACATTCTTCTCCATTTCTCAAAGGTTATTCATTTTTACCATTCAGAAAATATTACAAGTTCATAATTACGAGGGAAAACATGTTTGCCTAATACCTATACTTCTAGTTCATTACCTAACATCGTACACCGCCGACAATATGTCTACGGAGCCTCTAAGTACAACAAAAGAGTAATATGGAAGTGCCGGCGACATGGTCCCAGCTATACCTCAAAACAAAAAGTACAACATTAGGTGACATCAGGCCTGTAATAGAGTAGGGCTCACCAAAACCTACTGAATAGGGAGTAACTGCTAACGAGGACCAAAGCTGCCCGCTGATGAACCACTTGCATCCATTGAAGATGCAGTGCTCCCGACAAAAGGGACGTTACTACATATGAAATAGTACTAGTATGTAAAGCTAAATGTCCTCTTTCGAAATAAAATGCCAATATAAGAAAGGGAAAACCATGAAAACAACTAGCAACGATCAATGATATCCAAATGCCAAGTTAAAATATAATAATTTTTAGAATACGAAGATAATACTGTGAAGGTGATAATCAAAATATGAAGATAATATTATTTTTGGTTGGGAGATATTTAGTACCGATATACCATAGTGAATTTAGTGCGGAGTCTGATCACGGTCCGATCAGTTAGGCCGTCTCATCCAAAGACATCAACCACAATCACAGTCACTATCTCAGTGTCGATATACCATCATAAAATTAGCACAGAGTCTGATCACGGTTTGATCGGCTAAGCCATCTCACCAGAGACAACCAATCATACCACTGTACTTTTAGCACAGAGTCCGATCTTGGCCCGATCGGCTAAGCCGTCTCACCAAAGACACCCAATCATAATACCATCGTACTTCTAGCACGGAGTCCGATCTCAGCCCGATTGGATAAGTCTTCTCACCAGAGACGTCCAATCACAATCACAACACCACCATGTGCACGACATGGCGTCTGATCTCAGCCTAATCGACTAAGCCGTCTTATCACAATGCTCAATGTTGTATGGGTCGACATCACATTCCGTTCATAATCATCTAATCCCAAATAAATGGAATAATCTCATCACATCAATCTCATCCCAAATAAGGGGAATAATTTCATCACATCAATATGGGGATTTACCCCTCAATCACACCTACACTGACACGTGTAGTTTCGGGGTTAGGTTATTTCCACCTACCCTTCATCGGTGGCTAACGATACTCCCAAAAATATTTTTGATTTGCATACAAGGGAAACAGAAATACAATTGCATTTATTTCATAACCTTTCACATTATATATAGCTTCATTGGTATTTTCAACCACTTACAACATCCTTATTTCAGTGACTCTTGGCCATACATATGATTCTTCATTCATGGCACGATGGTCGTATTTCATATTCCACACTTTCATATCTTTACTTTCAAGGATCATCATCATCATAAGCATCAACATATAGAATATTCCGGAAATGACAACTTTAAGTTCATTAGTAATGAAGGCTTTAAAACACAACAGTTTCCTTTCCAAAGAAACAGAGCAAGATGATTAGCAATGGAAGCACGAGTTAAAATCATAACCGAGTGACACACCATTTATTCTTGAAATACTTTTCCCCAAAAGGGCAATGCACAATTTCAACTCATGAATATGTAAAAGCTTAAAACACATTGGAAATACTTTCATAGCATAGCATTAGTTAAAACAACCATACTAGGGCATGACTTGAGGACATAAGCTTTTAGGCAAATCTATTTTCGAAGTCAATTTGGAATAGTTGAATCAAGGCTAATTTCATAACCTTTCTCACATCATTTTATTTCATTGGAACCATTGGCCACAAGTATAACTTTCATTCTTGGCACGGTGGCCATAGTTTATATCTCCAACTCACATCTTTCACTTTCAAGCATCTTTATAGATTATCAACAATATGAGCATTCGAAATCAAGGCCTTAAGAGAGAGAGAGAGTGTGTGTGTGTGTGTGTATGTATGTGTGTGTGTGTGTGTGTGTGTGTGTGTGTGTGTGTGTGTGTGTGTGTGTGTGAGCAATAGGAGTTTTAGACGTATTGAGTATTCTTTCCAAGTTATGCATAATGGACTTTCATTTGAAACATGAATTGAAGTTATAACGCTTTAACACATAAACCATACTTGAACACATTACCGAAGGAGATCATGATGAGATATGAGTAATTGGAACACGTTTTGAGTACATACATCTTTCGACACTTCGCTTACTCGGGACAATAAAATTTATTGGGAACAACTCGGAACATGGGAATAAGGAACTTGAGCCAACCATACTTGAAACTTAGGGGTGCATCATGCAATTCAATTCTAAGAGAGTAGTTTAGCCAACATACCTTGCTTTGAGCTTTCCTTAAATTACTATAATGTTCTAAAAATCCTAGCAATCCTAATCTATTTTGGGACATAACAAAATTGAATACAAATTAGGATGTGCATTTTTCTCAGAGTAAATTCGTTTGTTCATTTTTTGACATCCAGACTTGGTCTTCGATCCCCGAATGTGATCCCGGCTTAATTGTTTGGGCTTCTACTCAGACTTCAGAGTTCCAACTTGTTCGATTTAGCTCCAAATTACCCTTAATAGCTCGGAATCATTTCCTACAAGGCATAAAACACATAATAAGTCTATCATTTAAGCTCAAACACCCGTAAAATTCAGTAATTAGAGTGCAATACTACAACTAAAATACGGATTTCTAGCCTACCATCAATACCTCACATATAGAATATTGCTTGTCCTCGAGCAATCAAACCACACTTTACATGTGGACAACCTTTTCATCAAACAACCTCCCTAACACATCATGTCAAGAATATTTAAAGTAAACTAAGCACCCTATAATAACATCCTAGCCTTGAAACTTGACTCAAAAGCACCAAACATATTTTTATGACTTGCTCACTTACTCTAACACAGAGGTCAAAGACTTTATCTTACCTTCACAAGTTACGTGCCCTCACACAAATAATAGAGAGTAGTTCCACACACAATAAAATTCAAGAACAAATAGGTACCCAAACTAGAAAGAATTCACTCACTCTCAGAAATAAAGGTCATGCGCCAAAGAGAATGTATCATAAACTTACCCGTAATGTAATACTCTACTAATTGAGCTAATTCAGTCAAAGATCAAGTAGGACTTTATTTTAGTTGAAATGCAGGCTGCGGGACGGGTAGGATACATATGGATAATAGTGACTACACCTTCCTAAGCACTTTAATACATTAACATTAACAATTCAAACCCCACACTTATGTTGAACTAAACCCCAACCTTCACAACATATTAACACCAAGCTCCCAATTTCTTTAAGTACAGACAAAGCAAGATCTACCACTAGTACGTGATTTTCTTTTTCCAAGCAAACACACTTTTTTATTTCATTTCTCTACAAGTGACTCTCACACTTTTTCAAATAGTACACCTTTCTCCTTTTTCAATAGTTCCACTCAAAATATCGACCATACCTCACTTAGATTTTACAAGATCATAACAAAATCATGTGCTCACGATAGGTAAAAGGTTCAAACACATAGACTATTCAAACAAAGGGGTCAAGATTGTAGTGTGATTGCCAAAGAAGTAGGATTACAGGCTCAACGAGGCTAACTAAGATACACATTAATTTGGTGGGTAAAAGCATATATATGGCTCAACAAAGAAATACCTATATCACTTCCTAGACTGAACAAGACTACTATTTTGCTTTGCAAATACACGAGGCAAGTTCTAGACATCAACCGACATACACAAAATATCACAAAACCTCACACACATATTGACACATAACAACTCACTTAGGATCTCCCGATTCTATAGTCAAAGCAGTTAAGCGAAGTCATAATCAATCAATTTAAGGCACTATGCAAGAGTCAAGAACTGAGCCTAGGCGTCACAACTAAGGCACTCACCACTCTCAAGGCACAACAAATTCAAGAAAGATTATCTCTAATTAGCACTATGACTCAAGATTCTTTATTCCTACAAAAAAAAAAAGCTAAATACACCCGGTTCAAGTAAAACCCTTGGAAAAGAACTGCGATACAAAGAAAACCCAAGAGAAAATTATTACACTACCTAACCAAAATAAAATATTTTTTATTCGACTTTGATCCCTCAAGAAGACACTCGAGGAAATCCATCGTCAGGAAAAGTCAAATTTTTTATTTTATTTTTTCTAAAAGAAACGAAATCAAACACACATATAAATATTTACATCTCCCACCCCACACTTTAAATTGTGGCATGTCCCCATGACACACAAATAAAAAATAAGAAGTAAAGAGAACTACCCCTAATTCAGAATTCATTTCTTGTTTCTGCTTCTCGGACTTCTTTATAGAGCCCATTAGTCCAAAGTACTCGGCGGATATCTGCAAGACCCTCTCTTTTTTTCTTTCTTTATTGGCTTCATTTTGAGCAATGAATTATTCTTGTAGGGTCATCCTCAACATTTTCCTGCATTCTTTTACAAGATCAATCAATGCATCTTCCTGCAAATCTCCAAAATAAAATCCATATGATTAAGGTTAGAATAAGAAAATAAAGAAGAAAGGTCATGTGAATATTCCTCTGGTATGTCCAAGATCAATTCTTTCTCATTTTCTTCTACTAAAGGTTGTAAATGTAAAAAGGTGGATGGGGGTTTGAACTCTTTTTTTATTGCTTCACAATCAACCAAAGCCTCATCTTCAGTCATCTCAATTGAATCACAGTGTTCTTGCAGAGTGGCAAGTTCTCTCTGTGGATGCTCACCATCTTGGGTAGGCTCGTTCTCACAGGGTATCTACTCCATACATTCACCATCACAACGCAATGAGCTTTTTGAAAATATACTTACTATTTGACCAACTTGTACTATTAGGTTGTTAATGGCTTCATCATCTTGTGCAAATCTCTCTTCCATACTATTCATGAACTTGTACATAAGCTATTCTAAACTACCATTCTTCTCTTGAGGTGGTTGTCTTACTTCGCTTTCGTTTCATTCATAATCACAGTATTTGTTCCATTCAGAGTTAAAATTGTGCCCATATGAAATCTCATACCTGTACGGTCTAGGAATAGAGTGAGACTCTTCAAAAGATGAATCATTGGAGGAATACTTACCTGCTTGACAATCAACCCATAGATGATTCCCATAACATTTAAAACAAATAGCAAACTTGTGATAGTGTTCATCTGCTAACTCTGAAACCATTTTCTTAGGCTGGTTGTACTCCATCTTCACACCCTTAGAGTTCAACGTCAAGAATAATTCTTCAAGCTTTATCTCTAGCACTAGTCAGGTACCACAAAAGAAATCTTGAAAACAAGTTAACAAAAAAAAAAAAGAAAAATTAATTCCCAAATTAGCAACAAAAATTATTTTAAACACAATTAATTACCAATCCCCGACAACGGCCCCAAAATTTGACGAGCGCAAAACACACACTTAAATTTTGCTCGCTAATCAAAGATACTATAGTATAATATCGTATCCACAGAGATTTGATTTAAACGGTATTCTCATAGTTTCTAGCTTGATTGCTATCCAGGAGGATCAACAATTGAGATTTATATGATTAAGAATTTAAATTAACTAAGAATCTAAAGCTATTGACTAGTGACTATCGAGACAAGGAATAAGCAGCTAAGGTTATCAGTGGGAGAAGATAGGGTTTTGATAGGATATGTGGAAGATAATTGTTTGGGATCTAACTCTAGATAATTCACTTCCAATGTTCAAGTGAATCTCTCGAATTCACTCTATTATTAGTTCAAACTTTCAGTAGAAACTCCTCTCTCGATTAAGTCTTAACCTCACGAGATGAACCAACTTAAGCACTGTGAAGATATGCAAGAATACGTAGTGGATTGGTCTATAGGAAAACCTCTTTCGACTATTCTCCTAACTAGGTTTAATCAATGATTTAACTAGCCTCTTTCGGTCACTTCGAAGAATCTATGAACTCAACCAACAATATAATGCAAAGATATCACAAGTTATGCCTCTCTCGATTACATGAACTAGTGAATATAGATGCAATAATTAAATCTTCCCAAAATAATTCAATACATAAAATTAGAGTTATAATCATCAAACAATCCTCAATACACTAAATCCATCAAATACTAAAGGGAACTACTTCATAGACATAGAGAAATTCCTCACAAATATAACTAAAGTATAGAAAAATATAGATTCGATACAAACTCGGGTCTTGAGTTAGGAAGGAATGATGAAATCCTTGTGCTTGTGTTTTTCCAACTCCTTCTTAGCTTCTTTAGGTCAAGAAGTCCCCTCAAAATCGTATTTTTGGTGTATTTAAGCCGTATCCAGACAAGCCCGGACGAAACTACCATTTCCTAGCCGATATAGGAAATCACTCTAACATTTTCGTATTGTCGGGTCGCGCCCCGCGCCGCCCCATGCAATGCGCTTAGGGGTGGGCTTTCGGTCGGTTCGGTTCGGTTTGAAGAAATTAGGTTCGGTTATTTGGTTTTTGATTTTGTAAAAGTAGTAACCGAAACCGAACTGAAATACGTTCGGTTCAGTTTGGTTTTCTAATTTTAGTTTGGTTTATTTCTAATCGGTTTTCGGTTTGAACATTATCATATTGGGCTCTTTCTATGTAATAATTGGACTAACGAATTTGTTGGTTTTCTTTCAAAATTTCGGTAAGTTAGAATAAAATGGTAAGTTTCGTTAGAGTTAAAAGTCTTAAGGAATAGGAAATTAGGAATAGCCGATTGGGTTACTTATTTGGATTGGTTCTTTGATGAACTTCAAAATTGAGCCTATATTATTACCTATGGGTTTAGCCTATATATAACTTAAAGAATCTATATGCTAATAATTCAATTTTTCGTTTAACCGAACCAAATAAATTAATAACTGACAACCGAACCGAAAAACTGAAATTTTAAATTTTAAATTGAAACCGACCAAAAAAACCAATTAACCGAAATCGAAATAAAAATATTTTCGGTTCGGTCGGTTTCTTCGGTTCGGACCGAAATATGCCCACCCCTAGGCGCGCTTGTGGGAAAATCCAAGAGCTTGGCAAAATCCAACCGAGCACTGTCGCGCCGTGCCTCGCGACGCCCCATGCGGCGTGGTTGTGCATTTTTCTCAGAGTAAATTCATTTGTTCATTTTTTAACATCTTGACTTGGTACTCGACCCCCGAATGTGATCCCGACTTAATTGCTTGGATTTTTACTCAGACTTCAAAGCTCCAACTTGTTTGATTTAGCTCCAAATTACCGTAATAGCTCGGAATCGTTTCCTGCTAGGCATAAAACATGTAATAAGTATAATTCACTATTATTTAAACTCAATACACGTAAAATATAATAATTAGAGTGCAATACTACGGCTAAAATAGAGTTTCTAGCCTACCAACATAGAAACAAGTTCAAGGAGACAATGAAATGCTCTACAATTTCTTTCATGGTAGATGATGTTGAAACCTTGATAGGATCCTTTGGCAGAGCTACTCACTTTGCTTTTGGCATGAGCTAGAATCACTAGCACAATATTGTTATTATTTGGAGAGTCATGCGTAAACTGTTTTTAGATATTAAATTATAATTAAAAATACTGTAATGTATCGTATTTTTGTATTGTCTCCAAATATACTGAATATTTTAAGAATTGTTATTAATTTATTGCGGAAAGTTAAATATTGATCATTTTCATGATTATCAATCTTTGTTGGCTCCGCTACACTCAACTTTCTACCAGTCACATTGATGTAACTAAAGTGACTCCAAATAGTGTTTATCACTAATTTGATTTAACTTCTCTTTAGAGACATTAGCGTGGAAAAGTAGAAGGATCAACACGAGGACAAACATATAGTACTTCAATAAGATTATAATTAAGGAAGAACAAACGGGACAAACAACATTTGCGACAAAATCTAACGATTAAATCCAGAGATAAATCATCATTAATAATATCTAATCAACTTTTTAAAGAGATATTGCTGGCATCCAACATGGTAATCTAGCCAAACAAGATGCTACACGGATGAGGTTAGCATTGAACCATTATAATCAACATATTTGATAAAGTGGATTTTATCTAATGACCCTTGATCAAGATAATTTAGTTTATCCAATTTTTAAGGCACCATTAACCCGAATAAAAGTCGCGTTTAGCGAAGCCTCTCAAGAGTTATTTCTAAACATTCCAAAGTTAATTTCATAAATGGTCATATAACTATAATTTGTTTTTACTATGGTCATATAACTATAATTTTTTTTTACTAAAGTCATATAACTTTGTTTTCTTACAAAAAAATCATAAAACTTTTATTAACTCGCACAAAATACAACTTTTCAGTAATATTTTCTTATCCCACAATTTTTTATTTTTTATTTTTATTCTAATAAATAATAATCTAATTAATATAGAAATGACCCAACCCGGCCCGACCAATCGACCCAAAACCATATATAAAAATTAAAATAACACTAAAAGTGAATCTTTTAAAATACAATATACGTCTATCTTTTATTTTCTTTTCAAGATTTTCATTCAAATTGATAGCATTTTTGTTTGAATTGCTCTCTAATTATACTTTCTTTTGTCAAAATTTCATGCATTCCTAACTAAGTTTCTTGTAGGGCAAAGATTCACTTTTAATATATATATATATATATATATATATATATATATAGGGTAGGTTGGATTGGGTCATTCCTATTTTAAGGAAAAAATATAAAATTAACCGGTACTAAAACTAATTGCATCCGCTAGGAAAAAGATATGTATATTATATGTAAAAACACAAAAATTTTATAATACTGTCGAAAAATTATGTTTTCCGATCACTATAATTTTTGTGCACTTCACTACATAAAAAAATGTGCATTTGCGGCGGTTATATTTGCGTTTAGCGGCGGTTTCAAACCGCAGCAATGCACCAGACTGACGGCTTACAGAAACCTATAATCTCTTCCGCCAAATAGTATTGTGGCGGTTCCCAAAGACCGCCGTAATCTACATTGTATAACCGCCGTAATAACCAGTTCTTCATGTGGCGTTTCCAATTGCTTAATTGCGGTGGGTTTAAACCGCCGTAATCCAATCCAATTATGTATTTGATTTGCTTTTAAAACGGCTATTCTAAACCACCACTATCGTTTCCTCCTGCCCGAAATTTTGCATTTCTTTACTTCCAACATATACATATATTTATTCATTCACTTTAACAATTGACATTCCAGTCTTATATTTTATTTAAAACACCGTATGCATCCAAGCTTCTATAATGCCTTTAATAAATTTGACACAACTATAAAAGATTAAATAAGAAAAATATCCATTACACAAAAACATAAAGTACTCTAAAATTACACTATCAAAAGTATTAAACTTCTAAAGTGTTATTCACTACAAATTTTAGTGTGCGAGTCGTAAATTAGTAAAAGTTTTATGATTTTTGCGTGAGAAAAAATAAAGTTACAGTATATAATTTTGGTGAAAAAAAAGTCATAATTATATGACCATTTGTGAAACTTACCCAAACATTCAAGATTCATGGTGGCGTGGAGTTAGGATAATAGAAACAAGTTTGGGAATAATTTAAGTTAAGCTCTATAATTGCCGGTGTAAAAATTATGTACACAATTAAGTCACTTAAAAGACAAATAGCTCTTTCATAAGTATTGATGGTAACTTAAGAAAATGGCATTAACTTCCTATAATAGGTTAAACTATATTAGTACAGTAAAAAAATCCACACATATAACTTAAATTCATAAATTATAAGTGATACACCTTCAACCAGCTGCACAAGTTATAATCAAAATACTTATGTTCTTTCTTAATCTTCTTTTCTTAATTCTTTACACTTCATAGCAGGCACAAAAGTAGTAGAAAGCAAATTTACATCAACACGTGAATATAGTAAAGGAATTGATTATATATACCTTAAGAGCCTTTATTTAATTCCTTTCAAATCCCTGTTTCCCCTCACTGAAGCTGCGTGAGATCAGAAGCAAAAAGTTTAGTCTTGAATAGACCAATGACAACAACCTCATCCTACTGCATCAAAGGGAAAAGAGGTAGCAAGTTTAGAGTGGCCATTGTTGTAAGGCCAAAAGCTAATTGATCTAAAATACCACAATTAACACAAGAAAGAACCACTTAGCTGAAAATTTAGTAATGACTTATTAGAGATTTCAGGATAAAATGTACTAGTATTGTTGAATATTGAGATTTTGATGATTAACAAAGTTTGTTCAGATGTAATGTTCAGATGTAATGTCCTAAGAACCAGGTCTTCAACCTAGCTGCTTAACCGCTCTAAGAACCAGCTCCTCAAGGATGATAATTGTGCGTCTTTGCAACACAGTAACTTTATCTCAAAGTTACCCAGGTCCGAGTTTGGTGGAAGAAGACTGCTAAACATGATAAGGGTTATTGCCCAAGAAGATACGCATGCATAAGTGAGAGACAAGAGTCCCAAGACTTGTCTGAACCTGTTCCTTTGGGTCATACACTCTTGAGAACATCATCTCTGATCCTAATGCAAGAGTGCAAACCAGGTCATCTTTGAGAAATTTATGTGCATTTACAACATTCCTCTCACATGTTGAACCTAAGAACATAAAGGAAGCTCTAAAGGATCCAGATTAGATTATAACCATGCAAGAGGAGCTAAATCAGTTTGAAAGAAGCAAGGTCTGGTACTTGGTACAAAGACCCAAGAACATAACTGTCATAGGTACCAGATGGGTGTTCAGAAACAAGCTGGATGAACAAGGAAATATCACAAGGAATAAGGCCAGACTGGTGGTTCAAGGATACAATAAAGAAGAAGGCATTGACTATGATGAGACATTTGCACCTGTAGCTAGAATGGAAGCTATAAGAATGCTAATAGCTTTTGCTGCAAACATGGAGTTTACCTTGAATCAGATGGATGTAAAGAGTGCATTCTTGAACGGTTATCTAAAGGAGGAAGTGTTTGTTAAACAACATCCTGGGTTTGAGAGCAAAGAATTTTCTAACTATGTGTTCAAGTTAGACAAATTCCTATATTGACTGAAATAGGCTCCAGGAGCTTGGTATGAAAGACTCTCAAAATTTCACTTAACCAATAACTTTGTAAGAGGAAAGGTGGAAAACACATTGTTTCTGAGGAGCAAAGTAAAAAATGTTTTGATTGCACAAGTATATGTGGATGACATTATTATTGGAGCTACTAATGAAGCAATGTGCAAGGAATTTACTGAGATGATGGGAATTAGTTTGAAATAAGCGTGATGGGTGAATTGAACTTCTTTCTGGGGTTGCAATCAAGCAAACACATACTAGAACCATGATACATCAACAAAAATACATAAAGGAACTACTGAAGAAATTCAATATGGACTCCTCTAAGTCCATAGACACTCCCATTGCCATTGCAACAAAGTTGGACCTTGATGAATAAGGAAAAAATATTGAAGAGAAGCTATATAGAGAAATGATTGGGTCACTGATGTATCTCATAACAAGCATGCCTGATATTGTATTCAGTGCAGGACTGTGTGTAAGATTTCAGGCAAATCCAAAAGAGTCTTATATGAAGGCTGTCAAGAGGATACTCAAATATCTTAAAGGGACTCTTGATCTGTGTCTATGGTATCCTGGAGGGTATAACTTTGATCTAGTTGGTTATGCTGACTATGCATGTTTTCATGTTGACAAGAAAAGTACTTTAGGAACAACACATTTTCTAGGTTCTTGTCTGGTGTCTTAGGGAACAAAAAAGCAGAACTCAATGGCTTTATCCACAGCTGAGGCTGAATATGTGGCAGCAACATTTTGCTGTGCTCAATTGCTATGGATAAGACAACAACTAAGGGACTATGGTATTTTTGTTGATTGTATTCCTATTTTCTGTGACAACACTAGTGCCGTAAACATTACTAAAAATCCCTGTCAACATAAGAGAACCAAGTACATTGACATTAGACATCACTTTCTCAGAGACAATGCTGAAAAAAGAAATATCTCAATTAACTTCTGTAAAACTAAAGACCAAATTGCTGATATTTTTACTAACACTTTGAGTAGGGATCACTTTGAAAGGAATAGACTGGAATTAGGTCTAATTAATGCTTCCAACTAGATTGAACCCCAATGATTGGTTAGAAAAGGTATAATTAGATATAGATAGCCAAGTACAATGTGTTTAATTCAATCTCGTGCTTGTACTAAGGACACACACTTGCCTAGAAAAGTCTAGCTGATAACTATGTTGTATGATACTAACTTGTGGTGCTAAAGCTTTATTGCAGAAATGAGTAACGAGTTACTAAGGAGTTGGTTCTTTGACTCAAGTATGTACCATCTTGTCTTAATTCATTGGGGCTTAGTATCTTAAATTACTGGTATGCTCAGACTTTCTAATCCTGTTAGCATCACTTCTAGTTGTCATCTAGTCAAAGAGTAACGGGAAATCCTAGAGCAATTAGAGTTTAATTACTCCTAAAATCCTAACAGTCAAAGTAACCATTAATAGAGTCCCGTTAGAACTCAAATTTGGTTACTCTCTCTCTCCCTTCCAATCAAATCAGGAGTTACGTCTTTAAAAGCCCCTTATGATCAGTTTCTCAGACCTCAATGTTCTTCTCAAACCCTAAGCAAGAATCAAGAAATAATTCTCCATTTCCCTTCATCAATTTTATTTTCTCATCACCATGCCTAAATCCAGCCAAACTTCTTCTAAAGCAAAATCATCATCCAATACTGAAGCCAAATCCAAGAATATGAAGCCCAAATCATAGAAAAATGTCAAACCATCAAGTGAACCTGTACCCGCACCTGCTCTTTCTCTATCGATATCCTCTATTGTACCTACACCATCATCCCATGTTTCTGCTACACTCACTATTCCCACTACTAGTGGGCCTTCACTTCCAAAAACAACCACCCATGCACTTGTATCTGTTTCGAAAATCACCTCTAAGTCAACTAAGATCAAGGCTACTCCAAGAAAATCTGTCAAGAGTAACAAGGTGGTACTTGATGCTGCTGCTAAAGTAGACACAATAGTTAATGAAGCTGTGGTTCAGGGGGAATCAATGTCAATTACTACAATTTAGGTAAAACTCCCTCCATCAAAGTTAGATGTTCTGGCATCTGCTATAGATGTTGCACCCTTAGATATTGTCGCACCCACAAGTGATAAACCATGAGTGGAGGAACCTACTGTAGAAAGGGGTAGATACCACTTATGTTATGCCTATGATTGAGGGGGAAGGTAGTAAAGAACCAGTACAAAAGGAAGCATCTGATGGTCTTTTTTTCAGCTGGACTGAGAATGAGGATGATAATGAAGGTGAGGAAGAAGGAGGAGTAGGGGCCAGTCATGAGGAACATCAGACTCAGGACATGGCTAATGAAGTAAAAAGGAGTGAGAATGAGGGAGATTCTGGTGAAAAGAAGGAGAGTGAGACAGAAGATAAGATAGATAGACAAGTGGATGATTCTGGAAATGAAGAAAAGAATAGTGATGAAGAAGCTGATACTGAGTGTGAAGGTGAGGATCAAGAAAAAGCAAGTGAGAGTGAAGGAGAGGATGGAGAGAGTGACGAAGAGAATAAGAATACAAGTGGAGAATCTGAAGACTCTATGACTATTGGGAACACTGTCATAGCCCCTTCAAAAGAAGAAAGTGGAGAGAAAAGAACTGAAGAAATTGGACCCTTGTTAGCTCCTTTCACTGGAGATGAGGAGGTTAGTAGTGATGAGGATAACTTGCCCCTGTCTGCAGTAGGGAAGAAAACCAGGAAGACCATTCTGAAAGCAACAAAGTCTGTTATCCCTGTAAGGAAAGAAGTGGCTCTTCTTGCTAGGACTCCTCTCACAAGGAGTAAAACAAAGACTGTTGATGAACAAATCATTAAGGAGTCCAGAGGTTCCAAGATGCCAAGGAAGCAAGTTTCAGTTGTGGAACCTGTTGTTGAATTGGATGGAGAAGATGAGTTTGATTCTACTCTGCTAGAAAAGTCATCAGCATAAAAGAGAAAGGTTGTCAAATCTACAAAGACTGCTACTCCATCTACAAGGGCTAGTTGAGGAAAGAAAAGAAAGAGTGTGCCTACTGTGGTTGATAAACTCACTGAGTTTAGGGACAAAAAAGTACTGAATGGGAAGATTATTACAAACACTGATGAAAAAAGGATGACTCAACTAGTTGAAAAACTTAAGCTACAGGGATGGAAACACATGTTTGTCAAGGCCTTCCCTCCTATATGTGTGCCTGATGTGGAGGAGTTCTATGCGAAGTTCTAGTTTGATGAAAAAGTGGTCAAGAGTAATATAAGGGTGTTTGAGATAGAGTTTGATGCTGAGAAGCTGAGGATGCTTCTGAATGTTCCTTCTTTAGGATTTGACAATTACTTGAAGAAAAAGTGGCTAGCCATAGACAATGATGTGGACACAGGAATTGTGGTCACAAGCAAGTTCTCTCAAAAGTTTGAACTGGATGCTCCCCAAAAGGTGTACAAGACTGAGACATTTTCAAGCCTAAACATGCTATGCCTTATGGCTTCATGTTGATTGAGTTGTTTGAAAAGATCAATATTGCCTTGCCTGAGCTTATGTTTGGAAGTCACAATGATGTTTTGGATGATGTTACCCTCAAGCAGTGTGGCTATCAGGATATCAAGACTAGGGGACCACCAGGTTCTGCTATTCTACCTGGTAGCAGCAGGGCAGCAGAGCTCACTAAGAGGTTGGAGTTGGCTGTTGAAGAGAATGCCAAGCTTCGAGAAGAAAATAATGAGTTGAGAAAAGAAACCAGACAACTTAGGGAAGAGCTCATAAGGGATAGGGAAGCTCACGCCCAACAGATTGCCACACTTGTGAAAGCATTGACCCCCTCTGCCTCTCACCCATGAACCTGGTCCTTCCCCAGTGTCCTTAGTTTCTTTTGTTATCTCAGTGATGCTTTAGTTTTTGTTTCTTCTATTCTAGTCTGAGTAGGTTGCAATATGTTTAGTTTATTTTGTTATAATGGTTAAAGACAAGGCCCATGGCTTATTTTGGCACTGCTAAATGACTTCTCTTATAATGTTTTAATATTTCGCACGTGGTTAGATCATCAGCTTAGTCTGTTTGCTTTGATAATTGTTGAGCTTGTGTTGTAGCCTAAGTGTCCATGTATCTTTCATTAACTATGCTTAATATGTCTAACATCTTTTTGCTATTTTTCGATGATGCCAAAAGGGGAAAGATAGAGTTGGGGGTGTTGTGTTGATGTGGATATGCCTGTCTGTGTGATGTGATGTGCTTGTTGATCAAGATTTGGTGTGATTACCTAATTCTAGTATGTACAAAGTTTGTCATCATCAAAAAGAGGAAATTTGTTGAGTATTGAGCTTTTGATGATTAACAAAGTTTGTTCAGATGTAATGTCCTAAGAACTAGGTCCTCAACGTAGCTGCTTCACCGCTCTAAGAACCAGCTTCTTAGGGTTAAGAACCAGCTCCTCAAGGATGATGATTGTGCATCTTTGCAAGACAATGACTTTATCTCAAAGTTATACATGTCCGAGTTTGGTGGAAGAAGACTGCTAAACATGATAAGGGTTGTTGACCAAGAAGATACGCATGCATAATTGAGAGATAAGAGTCCCAAGACTTGTGGAGTCCTTGGAACAATTGGAGTCCTATCAAATGAGAAGCTGACTACGCATAGGACTCCTAGAAGATCTCGGAGACCAAGGAGTTTAAATACTACCCTTTTGGACTGCTGGGATTATCCTTTTGCATATCAACTAAAGAACTATATTTTACACACTCTAGTTGAGTGCTAGTGTTGTGTTCTTCTTGAGTCAGTCTAGTGAATGTATTTTAGGAAATCGAGTTGTAATCAAAGTGTCATAAACAATTAGTGAGTTAGAGTGAGTGTTTGTTTTACAAGTTAGAGTAACTTATAAATCAAGTAGTTGTAGTAGGAGTACTGGAGAATATGGAGTTACAGTTTTGTAATCGATACATTTGGCTCATTGTTCTAGTGAAGTTAAAGTTGAAAATCCTACGTAGTAGGTCGTGATTTTTGCACCTTTTGAGCTGGGTGATTTTTCACGTAAAAATTGCTACGTTCACTTTACTGCTTATTTTACTTCACGTTTAAGGAGTAAGGTAAAGAACCAAGTTCTTTAGTAATCCATAAAGTCACTCAAACTAACAAGTATACTATCATAACCATTCTCTTTGTTAAATCCATCGAGTTTAAGTTCTCTACACTATCAATAAATTAGTTTTTTACACCATAAGATAAAACATGCTTAACTCTTCATGACATGATATAATAAACTAAAAAATAAAGTAACAACATGCTTTAACCAGTTAAATTGTACTAATAATAGTGTTAAAAACACAATGTATATAACTTAATCCAACTCTATACAAATAAAATAAAAGGAGAAGAAACTATATATGCAACCAACAAAGATGAACGATCAATTTTTTGGATGATCTTCAACCTTTTGTCAATCTGAGATGGCTTCCCGATTAATTAACAACCATATGCTCACGTGAAGATTTTAACCAGTCTAAATCTTCAGTATTGTACTCTTGTATTAGGATCCCGCGTAGCAAGAATTTCATCATACTACTGCCACAACTGACATATGTACTGGCCGTTGGCTTGACCATTAAAGAGTATGGTGAGATAGTTAAAATTTCTTCACCCTTAACCAAAGGTTTTGACTTCGAGTCCTACAAATGGATGACCTTCCGCGGCAGGGAGTGCTTTATCTCACAAGGATCTAGATTAATCGGCCAATGCGATTCGAATACAAATGATATTATTAAGAAAAAAAACTAGCCCTTGGCTTGAGTCAAATTCATGATCTTTCTTCTGTTTTTGATAAATGGTTAATGGTTGACGTAAAAGCAAGTCTGAACAAAACCATATAGCCATATCGATGGTCCCCCTCCCCCCTCCCACCTTTCCCTCGCCACAAGTTCAAAATGCATAAAGAAAATACGAGAAAAATATATACAGAACATATACATGTTAGTGTACGTTTTTACCAGAAAAAGGGAGAAAAGAGACTGAAAATTGAATAATAACTTGTCTTAGTGAAAGAAAAAGCAAGGTACTCTTTGCCAGAGAGCAGAGTGCAGGTTTCTCCTTAAAGAAAAAAGGACGGTCTGGTAACATATTGTAACAACCTTAGCAGCTTCAAATTACTGTAAATTCGTGATTTCCAATTATTTACCTTTTTCTTGTGCTTGGTAAATTATTGAACAAATTAATTCAAGATTCAGGAATTTTTAATTTTTTTACCTGCCCAGAGTACTCTTCCTTTTCTATAATTGAATTCATTGAGAATTTATATAAGAGAAAGCCGTTTTATAAATCGTTATTTTACATGAAAGAATACAGTTCAAAATTCATCAAGGCAGAATACATATATCGGTCTTTCACTAAGATATGATAACCGTAAAGCCCCATTATGTATATTTCACGAAAGCTAAAATAATCCCGCATAAATATTTCAAACATGCATTTTGCACAAAAAATCTAGCATAAGTAAGACGAATTCTTAGGAAGGCTCGTGATTAATTGGACGGGGCACTGACCGGCTCCAACTTGTTTTGCCCGGCTCCAACTTGTTTAAGACTGAGTCGTTGTTGTATAATTTTTACTTCACGCAATTTGCACCCCATAGAGGAAAAAGATTCATTGACATGAACTTACATTCTAGTTTCATACACATTGATATAAGCTGAAGCATGGATGGGTAAATACATCTGGAGCTGGTTACAGAAAGCATTTCTTCACTATTTTCCAAGTCCAATGTTTTGAAACATGAATTGGTAACTGCCTTACAAATCAAAATTGTTAAACAACCATCTACGTTTTGCTTTTTGTGCAAATCATTTGTAATACAACAAAAACTTACCTTCTTTTTTTGTTTGTGTTAGCTGTTAGTCATGACTTATCTTTTCCCTTTGGTGCAGCAAATCTTTGTAGCTAACCCATCCACCACACCAAGGAAATGGTAAAACAAGGCAGGCTGCAGAAAACAACAGCACACTGGATATCTTATTACATAATTTTCAGTACGCCAGTACATAAATAAATAACACACTATTTATTAGGGTCAATTGACAAACAACAACAAAGAACAAACAATATACCAAAGACCATAGGGCTTCTGCAGTACACCAGAAAGCCAGACGTAGTTCAGAATTTACAAATTACTGAGCCAAAAGGACAGACTATGTGGACTGTTAAGTCCATAATTCTGAGAAACGAGGAACAATACTTAACCAAACACTAGAAAACATTCATAATTGACGCACTAACAGAAACAAGCAAACCCTCGGCACTACTCCTTTTCTTTCTTCTCTTCCTCTTTCCAGCAGCCCTTCAGAATAGACTTGGCAGGGCAGCCCGGTGCACAAAGCATCCCGCGTTCACGCAGAGTTCGAGGAAAGACCTAGGGGGTGCGATGTAGGCAGCCTATCCTGATGCAAGCATCAGTGGCTAATTCTACGACTCGAACCCGTGATCACTTATAGATCACACGGAGACAACTTGACCGTTGCTCCAAGGCTCCCCTTCTCAGAATAGACTTGGGAGATCGACAAACGGACGTCTTAATGAATTTCTGGTAGACAATGGAACCACTCTTACCAGGTTCTTCTGGGATCCACTCAGAAAGTGATAAATACTTAACATCCAGAGAGCAAATATGCTGCAGTAACTAGCAAAAGCAACATCAGCGTCCAAAGCAATAGAATACTCGTCTGGCTGGAAACATACCAGCACCCTCTCAATCAGCAAACCCAGACTCAAAGATTTCAGATCGTACCCAACTGCTTCAAAACTAGCATAACTAAACCATCTTCTGGTGTAAAATGAACGGTAGAAAGAGCAGCTCCTTCAATAGAATTCATGGAATAACCAGAGAGATCGAAGTCGAAATCACATATATCAGAGTTAGGGAGTATCTTTCTTATGCCTGAATTAACAGTCATGTGAGCTGCTGAACTTGATTCAGTCTTGTAAATGATAGCAGCCTTCTCGCTGCCCCAACTGCAAACCAGTCATACACATCTCAAGAGTGTAGACGGGATCTTTAGACTGAATTGGAGTATACATGCCGTTTCCCTGGTTTGACTTAGAGAGGACATGGGAGGCTTGACTCAGAAGCAGACTAGAATCTAAACTAGTGATATAAAGAGAAGCATAAATGATATGAGGACTCAGGCGTAGAAAACCAGGCCAACTTTTGTATACAAGATGCATGATTGATAAAAAGATCCAACCATAACTGTATCCAGACTAACTACAGTAGCACATGAATGATACAAGGATAAAGCATTCCAGGAACTAGAGCAACTATGTAGGTAAAAGAGCAAAAAGGAAGATTGTCGATGCATCGACAGTAACCACTAAAGCACAAAAAGAATATCCAGAATAATTTGTAAGACGCCATTGCTTATCCTCAATAGATTCTTAGAGCAAATATTATAAGCACAACAGATATCCAAATTGGATAAATGCTTCATTTCATCGTTTGATGCATGCACACATCCCCATGAACTATAGGAGTATGACTATAGAAACCCAAGCTAAATTCATGTTTTCATTGATTAAATGCATAGACAAGACCAACAGGAATTTGCCGTTTAAAAGTGCAAGTGGCATCAATTAAATTAAAGCTGAAGGAGAAGGTAGAATTCAGTGTATTCGGTGTAGTAAAAAGGGGGATAAATGTCTAGACGTCTGCAGCAAAAGTCTTTGTTATTCAGTTACTCTACGCTATTTTTTCCTGGATCATTATAATGAAACAAAGTAGTAAATGCCATGAGAGGTCAAGGTTAGACCGAATAAAATTATTATCATCATCTACCATTCACTCGAAAAACCTACAGCAAACATAATGTACATCTATAACAAAACCATACCTTATACAGGGTAAGTATCTAGGCATCAACAATACAAAATTACTGATAACACGCCAGGAAGAATATCTAATAGAAAACAAATAGTAGCTCTAGTTCCTGGAATGCTTTACATTTGCATCCAACCGATACAAAAGATTCACACCTGGTAGCACCCAAATTAAAATACATTTTACACCTAAAATCTTTACAGTACATACCCAAAATATGATATCCCACCGTTGTAAACCCACCTTCTCCTGTTTTCTCTTCAATCGTAGATCTAGTCTTTGACTACATTACACGACTACTTCTTAGCTTTCAATTGAGATACAGGATGAAGCTCCTCTTCCTTCTCATTTCTACTTAATTCTCTGTTCAAATGTCTATGTAGAAGCATGTAAACTTGTACGAAATAGATATCTCATGAAATTTAAACGAAGAACTTATAGGTTCTTACACTGTAGGTGTACTTATATAGGTGAAAGTGGGACTTACAGTTATTACTAATATTACTGTATTTATCCTAGTGCACTTTTAGAGCACCCCTTACGGGCAAGCTCTTATATCCAACATTTCCCACTCACACGTAATGGGAGTCCTCATTGATCTAGTATGAGACACATATTCTTATCTCCACAATCATTCATATAGAGAAGTAGACATTGCTACTAGCATACTCTGAGAGCTAAGTGATATACATCTATCTGGATAACATAGTCTCTCGTTGAATACAAACTTGCAAGTAAATTATAAAGTATGCAGTAGTACCCGAGATTATAAGAATCACATTTTGATATAACCTCAAATATATTACTTATTACTTATAGTCACAATTATAACTCATAAGATAATTGGTGCATCGGTGAACACGGAGCTTAATTTTGAGAACTTTGTGTCCTTCCGAAAGATCAACTAACTCCCAAATTTTGTTAACTCTCATACTTTCAATTCATATTCCATTGCTTTTGTCCATTTTAAGATCCTATTTTACATTTATAGGCTCGTTTTCATCTTGTCGGTGCATCATAAATAGTTCACCACCTTCAATATTCTCAAATCGTTGACGGGGAATCTTTTTACGAGAATCACGTCTTACTTGTGATCCATCATTTTTCCATTTGGATCCACGTCGCTCCCACTAAGATCAGTAACATACATCATACTCCCACTTTGGACAAGATCCACGACCATATCGCTCTCACTTGGAACAAGATCGATTTGGTCACTTCTACTAAATGTAGAATGATCATATTCATTCGCATCTACAGTGTACAATTCAAATATATGAGAGACAAAACTAGTACTCCCTTTGAACTTTAGCAACATTGCCACATCTAAGACGTTTATTCTTGCCTTGTTCTATTTTTGATGGATGGAATATTTTCTGGCCGACCAAGTTATAACTAAAAAAAATACACCTTTAAGAAACAAGAAGCACGACACAAGAAGCTGCACATTAAACAACATAGAAATCTATTATAATAAGAAGAAAAGAAACAAAAGCCGATATCTTAGATTCCCCTCACTTCAGCTATCATTTACCAATCAAATTTCCAAAGCCTCGCGGCTTACATTTGAGAAATAATTAAAAACATCATATAATTTTACCATACATATTAATCTAAAAAAATGCCAATTCATTCAACCAGAGTTTTAGACAGCAAATTAGAATCATATCCACAATATACAACGTGCTTCGATAAAAAGAACAACACTTATAATGCTCATAAAAGATTTCGATAAATGAAGATTGAAGATATCGAAATAAGTACTGAAGAGCGAATTCTACAGACTCGTGCGAGCTTCACTTTCAGGGCGGAAAGAATGAGTGCTTATATGTGCACTGTTGCTAGGTTTGCCCCTTGTGTTGCCATGATATTACAATCAAGCCATTAAGTATATCGAACATTTTCATCCCAATTATTGAATGATTTATATTTGCCGTTTAAATTGAATTACTAAAATTAATTACCGAAAGTTTTCTCGCGTTAATCATGTATTTTCCATTTTCCTTCACTTTTACATAAATTCATATACAAATTAAATTACTTACAGAATTGTCTTAATCTTCATATCGTTTTTAGTATAGTTATGATCGAAAGAGAATTTTTAAACATTAAAGGTGTGTTTAGTATGATGAAAATCAATTTTAGAATTGTTTTTGAAAAATAACTTATTATCCAGAAATTACAATAACAACAACAATAATAACAACAAATCCAGTAATTTTTCACAAGTGGGGACTGGGAAGGGTAAGATATACGCAGCCTTACCCCTACCTTGGAAAGGCAAAGAGGCTATTTTCAATAGACCCTCGGCTGGAGAAAGGATGAAAAAGAGTAATGGCAATAAATAGGAACAATAACAAGATAAAAATAAGACTGAAGCCAAGAAAGCAGTTAAACTCTAGGTAGTAATAGTATCCTATGAATAAAAGGATATTATACTAACACTAATGCTAGCGAGGGAAACGCTCGACTACCTACTAACCTTCTACTCCAATCTTCGACCTCCACACCCTCTTATCTAGGGCCATGTCCGCAGTCAGCTCCAGTTGTACCATGTCCCGCCAAATCACCTCTCCTCGAGACTCTTTAGGCCTATCTCTACCCCTTCTGATACCCACCAAAGCTAACCTCTCACACCTTCTAACTAGGGCGTCTATGCTTCTCCTCTTAACATCCCCGAACCATCTCAACCTCACATTCCGCATCTTATCCTTCACAGGGGTCACTCCCACCTTGTCCTATATAACCTCATTCATAATCTTATCTAACTTGGTATGTCCACACATCCACATTAACATCCTCATTTTATCTACTTTCATCTTCTGGACATGAGAGTTCTTGACCGGCCAAAACTCTGCTCCTACAACATAGTCGATCTAACTAATACCCTATAAAATTTACCTTTAAGTTTTAGCGTTACATTCTTATCACACAAGACACCGAAAGCGAGCCTCCACTTCATCCATCCTGCTCCGATACGATGCGTGACATCCTCATCAATCTCCTCGTTACCTTATATTATAGATACAAGATACTTGAAACTTTCTCTCTTGGGGATGACTTGTGTAACAAGCCTCACACCCATGTCCGTTTCCTGGGTAACTTTGCTGAACTTGCACTCCAAGTACTTCATTTTGATCCTGCCCAACTTGAAACCTTTAGACTCAAGAATCTGTCTCCAAACCTCCAGTCTGTCATCAACATCTCCTTGAGTCTCGTCAATCAGAACGACATCAACCATAAATAACATGCACCACGGCACCTCCCATTGAATGTATCACGCCAATGCATTCATCACCAAGGAAAACAAAAACAGGCTAAGGGTTGATCTCCGATGCAACCCCATCACAACCGGAAAGTATTCTGAGTCTCACCCTGCTGTCCTCACCCGTGTTTTAGATCCATCATACATGTCCTTAATCACTCTAATGTAGGCTACAGACATACCTTTTGCCTCTAAACACCTCCATAGAACCTCTTTCGGGACATTATCGTATACTTTCTCTAGGTCAATGAACACTATATACAAGTCTTTCTTTATTATCCTATACTGCTCCACCAATCTCCTCACCAGATGAATGGCTTTCGTTGTCGAACGACCCGGTATGAAACCGAACTGGTTCTCATAAATAGACACACTTGTTCTCACCCTCCCTTTCACCACCCTCTCCTAAATACTATTTTTTGGCCTTTAGCTATAGAGAGTGAAAAGTAGCTTTTGAAAATAACATTTATTAAAGATTGAAAAATCATAAGATATTAATTGCAGACAACTGTGAATTAGCCTCAGTTTGATAAATCTTTGAAGTAATCGTAAAATCATTTTGAATTAAGATAGGGAAATATTTGCCAGGAGTTTCTCTAGAGACTATTCATGTCAATATTTTCTTATATATGTTCACTAAGTTATTCATCAGTTTTTCTCGTAAAGATTAAAATCATTCGAGAGAAGAACATTGACCTACGATTAAGCTAACTATCTATTGAATTTGTGAAAATCAATAGAACTATCACGACCCAAATCTACGTTGTTGGCACCTGGTACATTATCCGATCCGAGCGAACCTACTCCTATGATGCACCCAAACCATATGCAGGAAAACCAATTTAACTGCGGAAGCTCTTTCAAAAACATATATATATTTTCAAATTAAACGATGGAAAGTTTTCCAATTCAGAATCATACATGAAGTCTTTCATAATAATAATAATGAAACTAAGTAAAATAAATATATTTTTATGTATTCCGTGTACAACCCCATTACTACAACTTTTCACAACTATCTATGGAGCCTCTATACCAAAGAATATAACTAAACACTTGGGCTAATGCCCCACTAACATAAATTAAGAAAATAACATGATTGCTATCACAAAATAGGAGTGGTGCCTCACCATATACCTCAGGAAGAGAGTCATCCTAGTCATGTTGTCACGAACCAAACTCCCTCCGTATAACGTCGTGACGGTACCTAGTCCCTACGACTAGGTAATCCTAACAAATTACGGAAAATAACAAAACGAAAGTAAAACTTGGCGACTAATAGCAGTGGATAACTGAATAACTAGTAACAATGCCGCTCGGCATGTACAATAACCAATACTCTATAAATACAGAGTATTCCCAAAACCCGAAACATCGTAAGTCACAAGTTACAGAAGGAAAATATCATCTCTATACAGCAGAGTCTAATAAAAGGAATACAGGAAGTGTTTGACATAGGGGAGGATAGAGGGAGACTCATAGGTATGCGGACGCGAGCAGATGTACCTTGAAGTCTCCGGATTAGCAGCAAATGCACAACTAATAGCGAGGCGGGTATGATGAACCTGGATCTGCACATGAAAACATGTGCAGAAGAGTAGCATGAGTACACCACAAAGGTACCTAGTAAGTGCCAAGCCTAACTTCGGTCGAGTAGTGACGGGGTCAGGTCAGGCCCACTGGTAAATAATAAATAAGACAAGAGATTATACAGTATAATAAAAGACTAGAATTTAACAAAAGGAAACACAGCAAGGCAACAGTACAACACACAGGGGTAAACAACAGGTAATCTCCCTAGATACCGTCTCGTAGTCCCAAAATAAATATACGGTGAGAACTCCCGAGGTACTGCCTCGAGGTTTCGCCTCGTAGTCTCAAAAGTAAATATGCAGTTAGACTCCCGAGGTACCGCCTCATAGTCTTAAAAGTAAATATGTAGGGAGAACTCACGAGGTACCCCCTCGTAGTCTCAAAAGTAAATGTGCAGGGAGAACTCTCGAGGAACCGCCTCGTAGTCTCAAAAGTAAATGTGCAGGGAGAACTCCCGAGGAACCGCCTCGTAGTCTCAAAAGTAAACACACAGCTAAAACGGATAAATACAATAGTTAACAACAAGATTTCTACAGCTATACTGATAAAGAACAAGGAAAAGCAAGAAATCAACTAGGCATGCTTCATAGAGTTCAAATAAATAGCTAAAGCATGTAGACATGCGATATTAGACTAAACATGATAACTACATATATTGGAATATCTCAATTAAGAATAAAAATAGACTAATACTCATTTAAACGGTATAACTCAAATTAAAGGAAAAACAAATTGCTACTCAGTAAAATAAATCGAGTTTTACAACAAATAGCCCGTGTACGTACTCGTCACCTCACGTACACAGTGCTCACATATCACAACAGTACCAAATCCTAATGGAATTTCTCCCACACAAAGTTAGGCAAGTCACTTACCTCGAATAAGCTCAATCAATCGGTAACAATGCCTTTTCCACGAATATTCGACTCCCGAATGGCCCAAATCTAGCCAAAATAAATTACACACCATAAATACAACTACAAGAAACTAATCTAATTAATGAAATCAAAGCTAAAGAAAGAAATTATAAAATCGCCCCAAAAAGTCGACCCGGGCCCACGTCTCGGAATCGGGTAAAAGTCACACAAGATGAACACCCATTCACTCACGAGTTCACTCGTAACAAAATTATCCAAATCCGATGTCAAAATCCCAATCAAAACTCAAAAACTTAGTTGAAGAACTTTTCCCATTTTCCCAAATTTCTCAACCAAATTCCTTAATTAAATGATGAAATCAACTATAGATTAGTGGAATATAACCATCAACGAGTTAAGAATCATTACCCCAAAGTTCTCTATGAAAACTCCTTGAATTATCGCCCCAATCCGAGCTTTCAAAGACCCAAAATGTAAATGAGTTCAAACCCTTGAAATTTCTCCTTTTCTGCCAGCGATCTCGCACTTGCGGACCTCTAGTCGCACTTGCGACGCCGCACCTGCAGAAATTCCATCACAGGTGCAGAAATGACTAAGAGGGCTGGGTCCGCTTCTGCGATGAGGTAGCCGCACCTGCGCGCCTACTTCTGCGTTCCTTTCACCGCTCCTGCGAGTCCGCTTCTGCGAGACTCTGACCGCTTCTGCGGTCCCGGCTGGGCAGGCCCATAATCGCTTCTGCGGCTCGATAACCGCTTCTGCGATGCCGCACCTACGGCCCAAAATGCGCAGGTGCGATTACACCAGGTGCATCAACTTCAGCCAATCCAACATATTTCCAAATGATCCGTTAACTACCCGAAATTAACCCGAGGCCCCCGAGACCTCAACCAAACATACCAACAAGTCCTAAAATATCATACGAACTTAGTCGAGCCATCAAATCACATCAAATAATGCTAAAAACATGAATCACCCTCCGATTCAATCTTAATGAACTTTGAAACTTCAAACTTCTAAAACCGATGCCGAAACCTATCAAACCACGTGTGATTGACCTCAAATTTTGCACACGGGTCATATTCAGCCTTACAGACCTACTCCAACTTCCAGAATCAGAATCCGACCCCGATATAAAAAAAGTCCACTACCGGTCAAAATCTCCAAAAATAAGACTTTCACCAATTCAAGCCTAAATCAGCTACGGACCTCCAATTCACAGTCCAGAATCACCCAATGGAGCTAACGGAACCGGCGAAACTCTATTTTGGAGTCGTCTTTACACAATTTCAACTACAGTAAAAAAATCCTAAGACTTAAACTTCTCTTTAAGGACTAAGTGTCCCAAAACACTTCAAAAACACAACCAAAGCCTCCCGGCAAGTCACATAAGCAGAAAGAGATACGAGGAAAATAATAAACAGGGGATCGGGGCTATAACTCTCAAAACGACCGGCCGGGTCGTTACATACTCCCCCTCTTAAAACAATCGTTCGTCCTCCAACGAGTATAGAGACATACCTGAAGTGGTGAAAATATGAGGATAACCGCATATCATGGTTGGTCTCTCAAGTAGCCTCCTCGACCGGCTGACCCCTCCACTTAACTTTCACTGAAGCAATGTTCTTTGACCTTAGCTTTCGAACTTGCCTGTCCAAAATAGCTACTAGCTCCTCAACATAAGATAAATCTTTGTCCAACTGGACTGAACTGAAATCCAACATATGAGACGGATCGCCGTGATACTTTCGGAGCATCGAGACATGGAATACTGGATGAACTCCTGCTAGACTGGGAGGCAAGGCAAGCTCATAAGAAACCTCTCCAACACGTCTCAAAACCTCAAATAGGCTGATAAACCTTGGGATCAGCTTGCCCTGCATCCTCAATGCACCATCATCCCCAATAGTGACCTCCTTAGCATTACCGTGCTGAACCGTGTCCATAAGGACAAGCATATGGGGGTCATCATACTGATGCTCCCTGATACGATCATAAAGAAAAGACCGAGAGACTACACAAGCCAATACTTGACTCAGCTCAGAAATATCCAATCTCACAAACTGGCTGGCTAAGGCCTGAACATCCAACGCCAATGGTCTCTCTGTTGCGGGTAGATATGCTAAACTCCCCAAACTCTCTGCCCGGAGACTCAAAGCATCGGCCACCACATTGTCCTTCCCTGGATGGTACCAAATGGTGATATCATATTCCTTAAGTTTCTCCAACCACCTCCGCTAACGCAAGTTAAGATCCTTCTATTTGAACAGATGCTGCAAACTCCGGTGATCGGTGTAGATCTCACAAGGGACACCATACAAATAGTGCCGCCAAATATTCAAGGCATGAACAATAGCTGCTGACTCAAGGTCGTGGACAGGATAGTTCTTTTCATGCACCTTCAGCTGTTTGGACGCGTAGGTAATCACCCTAATGTCCTGCATCAACATCGCGCCAAGACCAATCCGCGACGTATCACAATATACAGTATAAGACCCCGAACCTGTAGGCAATGCCAAAACTGGGGTTGTAGTCAAAGTTGTCTTGAGCTTCTGAAAGTTATCCTCACACTCCTCTGTCCACCTGAACGGAGCACCCTTCGGGGTCAGCCTGGTCATAGGTGCTATAATAGATGAGAATCTTTCTACAAAATGACGGTAATACCCCTCCAAACCAAGAAAACTCCGGATCTCCGAAGCTGATGATGGTCTAGGCTAACTCTGCACTGCTTCCACCTTCTTTGGATCCACCTTGATCCCATCACTCGATACTACATGACCCAAGAATGCCACTGAGTGTAGCCAAAACTCACACTTTGAAAATTTTGCATATAACTTCTTTTCTCTCAAGGTCTAAAGCACAGTCCTCAAGTGCTGCTTATGGTCCTCCCGAGTCCGGGAGTACACCAGAATGTCGTCAATAAACACAATGACGAAAGAGTCAACATAAGGCCAAAATACACTGTGCATCAAGTGCATAGAAGGTGCTGGGGCATTGGTCAGCCCAAATGACATCACAAGAAACTCGTAGTAACCATACCGAGTCCTAAAAGCAGTCTTCGAGATGTCTGGCTCCCGAATCTTCAACTGATGATAGTCGGAACATAAATCAATCTTGGAAAACCTGTAGCTGATCAAATAAATCATCAATACGAGGTAATGGATACCTGTTCTTCACTGTAACTTTGTTCAGCTTGCGATAATCAATGCACATACGCATAGAACCATCCTTCTTCTTTACAAACAAGACAGGAGCACCCCAAGGTGACACACTGGGCCGAATGAAGCCCTTATCAAGAAACTCCTGTAATTGCTCCTTCAACTCCTTCCACTCAGGAGGAGTCATACGATATGGAGGAATAAAGATAGATTGAGTGCCCGACAACAAATCAATGCCAAAATCAATATCTCTTTGGGGCGGCATGCCTGGAAGATCAGCTGGAAACACATTTGGAAAGTCCCTCACTACTGGGACCAACTCAACTGTAGGGGCATCACTACTGACATCTCTCACATAAGCTAGATACGCGTCACACCCCTTCTCAACCATTCGTTGAGCTTTAAGAAATGAAATTACTCTGCTGGGAGTATACTCTATGGTACCTCTCCACTCTAATCGTGGTAATCCTGGCGTAGCCAGTGTCACGGTCTTAGCGTGACAATCAAGAATAGCATAATGGGGCGACAACCAGTCCATGCCCAAGATAACATCAAAGTCTACCATACTTAGCAATAATAAATTGGCTCTAGTCTCAAAACCACTAAGAGCAATCAAACACGACCGATACATGTGGTCCACAACAAGAGAATCTCCCACAGGAGTAGACACATAAACAGAAGAACTCAAGGATTCCCGAGATACGCCTAAATATGGGGCAAAATAAGAGGACACATAGGAATATGTAGAGCCTGGATCAAATAAGACCGACGCGTCTCCATGACAGACCGGAACAATACCTGTAATGAAAAAGTTCAAAGCAACTTCCTCTGTACGAGCCAGAAGAGCATAATATCTAGCCTGGCCTCCCCCTCTAGGGCTACCTCGACCTCCTCGAGCTCCACCTTGAGCTGGCCGAGCAGGTGGGACGGTAGTTAGTGCTGGCATCATAGACTGAGGACCCAGTGGAGCACGCAGTGGCTGAAAAGTCTGTGGAGGTGCACCCCTCCTAAGTCTGGGGCAATCCCTCACCATATGGCAGGTGTCACCACACTCAAAACAAGCTCTGGGAGAGCATGGATGCTGTGACTGGCTCGGGCAAGGTCTGCTAGACTGACCAATAAAAGCACCCCGTGCAGGAGGCACACTAGACACTGGCGGTGCATAATAAGGCTCCTAGGGCCTAGAAAGGATCGAAATACCACTGGCAGCTGCAAGAGCTGAATGAACGGGGCGACTCCCATAACCCCTACCATGGCGAACGGGGCACGAGTACCACTATAAGTGCCAGACTATCGAGACCTCTTGGCCTCCCTCTCCTCTCTCTCCCGAGCAAGCATACCCTCCAATCTCCTAGCAATACTCACAACCTGCTGGTAAGAAATATCTATCTCCAACTCCCAGGCAATGCTAAGCTGGATACTAGGGTGGAGTCCCTCGATAAACCGACGAATCCTCTCTTGAATTGTGGCAACCAAGGCTGGTGCATGTCGGGCCAAATCACTTAAACAAACTGCATACTATAACATAGTCATAGCACCCTGGCGCAACTGCTCAAACTTCGCACGCCATGCGTCCTTGAGGCTCTGAGGGACATACTCTCTCAAAAATATGTCCGAGAACTGAGTCCATATAAGTGAAGTTGCCTCAGCCGGACTACTCAACTCATAAGCACGCCATCACTAATAGGCTGCTTCTCTAAGCTGGAATGTAGTAAAAGAAACCCCACTTGACTCCGCTACACCCATAGTACGGAGAATACGGTGACACTCCTCCAGAAAACCCTGGGCATCCTCTGACGCCAATCCACTGATGGTAGAAGGGTGGTACTTCTTATACCTTGCAAGTCTGAGCTGCTCCACCTCAGAAACTGCTACCCTATCCTCGGGCTGAGCTGGAGCTACTGGCTGCATCGGTAAAATCTCTGGAACCTAGTTGATCTGAACCCGCGGCTCTGGAGTACCAGCCATGGGAGTATGTGCTCCTCCCCCGGCCTGAAATGTGGCAGGTGCAAGTGGAATCAATCCAATCTGAGCTAATGTGCTGAACATGCTCATGAACTGGGTTAGAGTTTCCTGGAGGGCTGGTGCAGCAACAGGTACCTCAGGTGCTTGCCGTCCAGCTGCAGCTACTGGGGGCTCCTCTGTCGTAGCTCGCGCGGGTGCTCTGGCTGCACCGTGTGGACGTCCTCGGCCTCTACCCTAGCCTCTTGTGGCTCTAACAGTGGGCGCGGATGCCTGATTATCAGATCCGCCTGTACGTGTCCTCGCTATCTGTGAGAGAATAGAATACAGAAGTTTAGAATTTCGAAGTCAACAATTTTGCACGACAAGGAATCAATGAAGTGTAATTTTCCTAACAGTTCCATAGCCTCCCGAAGATAAATACAGACATCTCTGTACCGATCCACGAGACTCTACTAAACCTGCTTGTGACTCACGACACCTATGAACTTAGAGCTCTGATACCAACTTGTCACCACCCAAACTCCCTCCGTATAATGTCGTGATGGCACCTAGTCCGTACGACTAGGTAAGCCTAACAAATTGTAGAAAATAACAAAATAAAAGTAAAACTTGGCAACTAACAGCAGTGGATAACTGAATAACTAGTAACAATGCCGCTCGGCATGTACAATAACCAATACTCTATAAATACACAGTCTTCCCAAAACCCAAAACATCGTAAGTCACAAGCTACAGAAGAAAAATAGCATCTCTATACACCAGAGTCTAATAAAAGGAATACAGGAAGTGTTTGACATAGGGGAGGATAGAGGGTGACTCCTAGGTCTGTGGACGCGAGCAGATATACCTTGAAGTCTCCGAAATAGCAGCAAATGCACAACTAATAGTGAGGATGGTATGATGAACCTGGATCTGCACATAAAAACATGTGCAGAAGAGTAGCATGAGTACACCACAATGGTACCTAGTAAGTGCCAAGCCTAATCTCGGTCGAGTAGTGACAAGGTCAGGTCAGGCCCACTGGTAAATAATAAATAAGGCAGGAGAATATACAGTATAATAAGAGACTAGAATTTAATAAAAGGAAATACAGGGGTAAATAGCAGGGGATCTCCCGTGATACCGTCTCGTAATCCCAAAATAAATATACAATGAGAACTCCCGAGGTACCACCTCATTGTCTCAAAAGTAAATATACAGGGAGAACTTCCGAGGTACCGCCTCGTAGTCTCAAAAGTAAATATGTAGGGAGAACTCCCAAGGTACCGCCTCGTTGTCTCAAAAGTAAATGTGCAGGGAGAACTCCCGAGAAACCGCCTAGTAGTCTCAAAAGTAAATGTGCAGGGAGAACTTCCGAGGAACCGCCTCGTAGTCTCAAAAGTAAACACACAGCTCAAACCGATAAATACAACAGTTAACAGCAAGATTTCTACAGCTATACTGATAAAGAACAAGGAAAAGCAGGAAATCAACTAGTCATGCTTCACAGAGTTCAAATAAGTAGTTAAAGCACATAGACATGCGATATTAGACTAAATAGGATAACTACACATTTTGGAATAGCTCAATTAAGAATGAAAACATACTAATACTCATTTAAACGGTATAACTCAAATTAAAGGAAAAATAGGTTGCTACTCATTAAAATAAATTGGGTTTTACAACAAATAGCCCGTGTACGTACTCATCACCTCACGTACACGACGCTCACATATCACAAAGTACCAAATCCTAAGGGGATTTCCCCCTACATAAGGTTAGGCAAGCCACTTACCTCAAACCAAGCTTAATCAATTGGTAACAATGCCTTTTCCACGAATATTCGACTCTGAATGGCCCAAATCTAGCCAAAAATCAATTACACACCATAAATACAACTATAAAAAACTAATCTAATTAATAAAATCAAAGCTAAAGCAAGAAATTAGAAAATTGCCCCAAAAGGTTGATCCGGGCCCACGTCTCGAAATCGGGTAAAAGTCACAAAATATGTACACCCATTCACTCACGAGTTCACTCGTACAAAATTATCCAAATTCTATATCAAAATCCCAATCAAAACTCAAAAACTTAGATGAAGAACTTCTCCCATTTTTCTCAAATTTCTCAACCAAATTCCTTAATTAAATGATGAAATCAACTATAGATTAGTGAAATATAACCATAAACGAGTTAAGAACCATTACCCCAAAGTTCTCTTTGAACAATCTTTGAATTATTGCCTCAATCCGAGCTCTCAAAGACCCAAAATGTAAATGAGATCAAACCCTCAAAATTTCCCCTTTTCTGCCCAGCGATCTCGCACCTGGGGACATCTAGTAGCATCTGCGACACTGCACCTGTGAAAATTCCATCGCAAGTGCGCAAATGACTAAGAGGGCTGGGTCCGCTTCTGCGATGAGGTGTCGCACCTGCACGCCCGCTTCTATGTTCCTTTCACCGCTCATGCGAGTCCGCTTCTGCGAGACTCTGACCGCTTCTGCGGTCCCTGCTGGGCAGGCCCATAATCGCTTCTGTGGCTCGATGGCCGCTTCTACGGTGCAGCACTTGCGGCCTAAAATGCGCAGGTGGGATTACACAAGGTGCAGCAACTTCAGCCAATCGAACACATTTCCAAATGATCTGTTAACCACTCAAAATCAACTCGAGGCTCCCGGGACCTCAACCAAACATACCAACAAGTCCTAAAAATATTATACAAACTTAGTCGAGCCCTCAAATGACATCAAACAACGCTAAAAACATGAATTACCCTCTGATTCAAACTTAATGAACTTTGAAACTTTAAACTTCTAAAACCGATGCTGAAACCTATCAAACTACGTCCGATTGACCTCAAAATTTGCACATGAGTCATATTCAGTCTTACAGACCTACTCCAACTTCCAAAATCGGAATTCGACCCCGATATCAAAAAGTCCACTACCGGTCAAAATCTCCAAAAATTTGACTTTCGCCAATTCAAGCCTAAATCAGCTACGGACCTCCAATTCACAGTCCGAACATGCTCCTAAGTCCAGAATCACCCAACGGAGATAACAGAACCGGCGAAACTCTATTCCGGATTTGTCTTCACATAGTTCCAACTACAGTCAAAAATCCTAAGACTTAAGCTTCCGTTTAGGGACTAAGTGTCCCAAAATACTCCGAAAACACAACCAAAGCCTCATGGCAAGTCACATAAGCAGAAAGAGATACGAGGAAAACAGTAAATAGGGGATTGGGGCTATAACTCTCAAAACGACCGGCCGGGTCATTACACATGTCCGCATGCCACGTATCATACCTCATCATGAAACATATAAAGTAAGAAGGGGCCTGGAGGGTGGCCCTAAAGGCTGAGTACACCACAACGGTACTCAATAAGTGTCATAGACTCTCTCTAACTCAAGTTCCTGGGACTAGATTTTACAAAACCTATGCAACCAATATTTGATATAAATTGATAAATAATTATATAAATCATGCTCTTTATCATTTCAAATGAAAAGACAAGTGAAGTATAAAGCATGATATAAATTCTTATAACATTTGTATCAATCCAAGATTTTTAATAAAATCATACAAAACCATTTCAATTTCATTTAGTCATCAAAATCACTTTCGACTCCTTAGGCCTAAAAATAAGAAAGTCATCTTTATCTTTCATCGGAAGTACTATACCGATACCGACATAACAAACAACTACTAGGTGATCGACCTAGCAACAAGTATTTGACCCTACTTGTCTGGGCGGCTTTCCGTAGTGCTGTATGAGTCGACTTAACCTCATTACTTTAAGTAATGTTCATTTTCCCTCCCAATGGGGGACATTATCTCACAAACCTCGGCTTAACCTTGGAATGCGTCACTACACCGGCACGTGTAGTTCCATGGTAACGAACTCAACGTTTGAACCAATCTCGGTGGTCTCTACTAGTAACTCCCAAAATATTTGAATATAAAAAATAGATTCATAGCCTAATAGCCTCAAAGGAAATATTTTTATCAAATCATGATTTTTCATAATCAATCCAAACCATTTGAACAAAATCAAATATATAACCTTTTTTATTTTAATGCTTTTAGCACTTTAACATCAATCTTTAAAAGATACAACAAGTGCGATTCCATTGATCAAATTTCAAAACACATACTTTTTCATGAAAACGTATCTTTAGTACTCAAATAGTTTATACTCTTATCAACACATAAGTTTTAATAAAAATTATAACATTTTCCTTCAGTTTCTTCTTACAAATAAGTTTTAAAATTAAGAATTTTATCATCACACGGCACTTCAAAATCAACAAACATAGAAACACATGGTGACATCCTTCCCGCTTGTCCCCACAAGTACGGATGCACATTTATAGGTAACATCATGTATTAACAAATCATGCCTTTAGGGAGAATCCCTCAAGAAGAGTAAGTCATAATCAACTTACCTCAACCTTCAAGCTCCAAAAATACTACAATATTCCAATTGATTAAAATGCTCAAATATCACTCACAATTCAATATCTACCATTAGATATCCCAACTACGTTAAAAAATATGAAAAGATTTATAAATATCTATTTAGACTTCACAATTCGGCAACAAGCCTTCAACCATCCCAAATTATCCTATAGGTTCACTCACTAGCCTGTTCAATTCAATTCATATCATTTAGTACTCATTTGGAGTTATTAATTATACTACGTTAATTACCTAACATCATCAAGTCACTATTCAATGTCTTCTCCAACAAAACCCAAGGTTTAAGAACTCCCATTTCAAGAACTAGTATTGTATCTTATCCAAATGACGATTCTCAATTCAATTCGTTCATCAATTAAGTTATCAAGTCTATGAGAATCATTAGAAACTCAATACATATCCATTTATATCAATTTATCACTATTCATCTTCTTCTTTGCTCAAAATATTATTTTTAAGACCCACCCTTAGGGTTCATACAATATCCTATTACAACTTCAAATAAAACTCATAAACATGGTACCCATATTTCAATATATCATATATGTGAAGCTCAAGTTAAGGAATTACCTCTTGGTGGAAGAATCTCACTTTTTCTCTTTTTGGTGTTCTTGAAGATTCAATACATTTTCTATGGATTTTGATCCATGAATGATGTTAAAACTAACATTAAATGGTGTTATATGGCCACAAATGCATCTTAAATACTTACCCTGAAGTGTGTTTACGAGGGATGTGCTCCTCCTTCTCTAGATTCAAGACCCTTGTCCAAAATTCCATCTATTTCTCGGTCCCCAAAATAGTCATTTTTGTAATTTTGATAGTATGCGTAGCTACGCACACCTCCAGCTAGCTACGCTCCCTTACTCTTGAGAGCCCCTTCATTTGAATACCTTGCTGAAATCAGCTACGCCCAAGGCAACATAGCTCGCGTAGCTACATGGCTGCTGTGATACCCTTTAGTAAAAAGATCATAACTTCTTGTAGGAATATCCAAATGACGAACGTTTTGAAGAAATGAAAACTAGACTCATATATATTTAATTTGATAGGTCGTAAACCATATAAATATTCATATATTGGGAGTTGTGCTCATTTGAAGTTAGATCTTGTGCAAACCTATTTATCACTTTAGCCCATCATATAGTTTCTAACTTGACTTAGCCTTAGGGCTCTTCTTGTAACAAAACCATTCTTAATACACCTCATACATATATTATCATGATACATTGATATCCTTCATATTATTAGTTATATTCATACCCGAATTAATAGCACCCTTCAATCTTCTTAATGGTCTTAAAACCCTTTAAAAAATTTCAGGGTGTTACATTCTCCCCCACTTAAGAACATTCGTCCTCAAATATTTTGCAAGTCATTATTAGGAAGAGTATTATCCTCATTTCACCTTAACCATCATCCTGAATCATTCCTGACTTCATATGAATCTTAGATGTTCTTCCAAAATTTCAACTTCCTTAAGTCCCAAAAATTTGGCTAACTTTCCAAATTCTTAAATTTTTTTAGTAGAGTATTCTATTTAATTGGGACTACCCAAAAATTCAACTGTCCAGAACAAGCCCCCACATGGGCACCAGTTTCAAAACAAATCAACAATTAAATATCTATAACATAATATGATGTCTAGGCCTCACACGGTCGCACATACATACTCTATAATGACCCGATCGGTCGTTTTGAGTTCTAGCATGTCGTTCAGCAGTTTGAGGCCTTGAGTAGCTTCACTTCATATTTTATGACTTGTACGGGTGGTAGGAATTGAACTTCGGGGAGTTCGGAGTTGATTTGGAAAGAAAAGTTTTATTTCGGAAGCTTTAAGTTGGAAGATATTGACTAAGGTTTGACTTTTGAGTAAATGACCTTGAAATAGAGATTTGAAGGTTTCAATAGGTTCATATGATGATTTTGGACTTGGACGTATGTTCGGATTGAGTGTCGGATCACCCGTGAGCATTTCAGTGCTTA
This sequence comes from Nicotiana tomentosiformis, assembly GCF_000390325.3. Lineage (NCBI taxonomy): Eukaryota > Viridiplantae > Streptophyta > Magnoliopsida > Solanales > Solanaceae > Nicotiana > Nicotiana tomentosiformis. The sequence goes on from NC_090815.1 coordinate 36,998,277, forward strand.
TTATGGTTTTTTAAGTTTGGTTTGAAGTGGGATTTGGTGTTATCGATGTCTGTTTGGTATTATGAGCCTTGGAATAGGTTTGTGTTGTGATTTATAACTTGTACGCAAAGTTTGGCGTCATTCCAGAATGTTTTGGTATGGTTCGGACCCTTTCGTCGAAGTTTGAAAGTTTAAAGAAGGATTTCGATAGTCGATTCGTAGTTTCGACATTATTTGGCACGATTTGAGGCCTCAAATAAGTTTGTAATGTGTTTTGGGAAGCGTTGGTATGTTTGGTCAAGGTCCCGGGGGCCTAGGGTGGATTCCAGATGGTTAACGGATCAGATTTGGGACTTAAGAAAAAGCTGGAGCATTCTGGTTGCTGGTGCAACCACTTCTACGGAAACTTCATCGCAGAAGCGAGGTAGTGAACTGCAAAAATGGCTGGAAGTGAGCTGGGCAGAGGCTACAGGTGCGAAGGAATCCCCGCACATGCGTGATCGTAGATGCGACCATTGGAGCACAGAAGCGGAGGTTGGCCAAGAAGGCCTGGGCCGCAGAAGCGGACATGGAAGCGCAGGTGCGCGAGCGCAGAAGCGCCTGAGGCCTATAGAATCGGAAGCGCAGGTGCGCTACTGGGGGCGCAGACACGAGGTCTGTTAATTTGCGCTGGAGCCGCACCTGCGATAGATTTTCCATAGGTGCGGAGCCGCATAAGCGGCTACTGTTCCCCAAGTGCGAGGAAGTGCTTGGCAGAATTGGATTTTTATACGGGATTTGGCCCATTTTATTTCATTCTCTCTTGGTTTTGGCTATTTTTGGAGAGCATAAAGTGGAGATTTTCATCAACCATTGCAAGGTAAGTAATTCCCACATAAATTTAGTGAAATACTTAGATTATATACGGATTTTTACATGGTAATTTATGAAATATTTTGGGATTTTAAGAGGAAGACCTAGAATTGATAGTTTTGGATTTTCACCATGATTTTGAAAACGAAATTAGGAATAAATTGTATATTTTAGTTTGTGGCATTATGGGCAAAGTTTATTTTCAAAAATTTTCGGAATCCGGACACGTGGGCCCGAGGGTTGACTTTATTGACTTTTCGAGCGGAGTCGGGAATCATTATAAATTGTTAAATTGTAAGCATTGGAGTATATTTTGATTGATTTACACATTGTTTGACTAGTTTTGGGACGTTTGGCTTTGAGTTGAGATGTTAGAGAGGCGTTGGAGCCTGTTATGGAACTATGGAGCAAGGTAAGTCTCATGTCTAACCTTGTGAGGGGGGAAAGTACCCCTAGGTGATATTTATTATTATGTGTAACTAGTTATGGGTGCTACGTACGCACGAGATGACGAGAGTCCGTGCGTAACTAGAGCATGATTATGTCCGGGTAGACTTAAGACTTTATCATATAATAGTTAAATTGTTTGGACTCATTTGCTAGTCTAATGAATTGAAAATTTTAACTACAATTGATTTAGAAACATGTAAATATATTAGGCCGAGCTTTATCACCTTGAGTTGTTGCCAAGATATTTGAAAAATGTATAGGTGTATATTTATTATTGTGCCCATGTATTGTGTTGTAAGCGTGTGCCTCGTAATTCGATAACTTCCTTTCTTTCTTGTGGAGAGGGCCAAACGCCTCGACAGTATAATAGATGCATTTATGGTTCGTGCCGATCGACCCTCGGCAGTGTACACATTATTCTGGATCGGGCCGAGCGACCTCGGCATAATCGTGCATTATATCGCTGGTAATCCGAACACTCACGAGATTATCTTTCCACCAATGCCCTTCATTTTATACGGTATTCGTTATGTATTTAACATTGGCACTTGACATGTTTTTGAGCTTTTAAGGTAGAATACAAGATTGAGGAATTCATACGTTAAAAGAAATATTTGAAAGATTACGTAACTTACAGATTTACCCCATTATTATTGTGTGCTTCATATCTGCCTATGATTCATTATATTGCTTTATTGGACCTCTACTAAGTGTCGATGTCGACCCCTCGTCACTACTTCTCCGGGGTTAGGCTAGATACTTACTAGGTACGCGTTGATTTACATACTCATGTTGCACTTATACACTAAATGTGCAGGATCTAGCAAGTTTATTTGTCGATCATCTTGGCGCGTAGGCGCACCTGTTGAGGGTACTTCATGTGAGCTGCATTCCAGGCTACCCATCACAGTCCACCGAGTCTCCATAGTATTATTTATTTTATCCTGTCTTATTGACATTCTGGACAGATATTGTATTATTATTGTACTCCTTAGAAAATGATCAAGCACTTGTGACACCGGGTTTTAGGGTTATACTAGTTGATGCTCATGGTTTCTTATATTATTATCGCCTTTCATTTCTTTTATGAACTACAAATTTTGTATGTTCCCGTGGATTTAAAAGTGTAAGTCTATTTCCTTGTTAAAATCCATGATTTTGAAAGTAATAAAATGTGTAATTAAATTGATAAATCACCGTTGGCTTGCCTGACGGCGGCGTTAGGCGCCATCACAACCTATAGTGAATTTGGGCCGTGACAGATTGGTATCAGAGTGTTAGGTTCACTTGGGTCTCACGAGTCATGAGCAAGTCTAGTAGTCTTGTGGATCGGTACAGAGACGTCTGTACTTATCTTCGAGAGGCTAAAGGGTTGTTAGGAGAACTTCCCTTCTTGATTCCTCATTGCGCGATTTGATTCCTTTGAGGCTTATGTCTTTATTTCCTTCCTACTCAATCTTATGCGACTTGAAGCTCTTGTTATCAATTGGGTGTCGAGGAGTTGTAGTGGTACTGCAGACGTGGTACGGGATGTTGTTTTCCCTACGTGTTCGGGCGGGCTATTATCGTCGCCTTACGAAAGGATGTTCTATCGTTTCGGCTCAGTATCTGTATTTTCTATGGTTTTAAGGCTATGCACATGTTGCTATGATGTTCATGCGTTGTTATCGCACAATGTTGGTATAATGGTAGGGTGCTTATTTATGGATCGTGACAGGGAATGACTCGAAAAGAAGAACTTCTCAGTTCATGGTTTAGAGGTTTGGCATCTAATTCCAGCGGAGGAAGGACAATCGGACTATGGATGTTCAGGTTTTTGTTGATGGAGTAACAAGACTTAATATTTTCGAGTGTGGTGGAATTTTCATTTTTGATGTGGTGTTGTCATCCTTGTTTGGATGTATTGATGTTCGCCGGTGTTATGGTCTTCTTTGATTTGCCTTCGGGGCAGAGTGTGGTGAAATAATGTCTAAAAAGCAGTTGTCAGAGATGGCAGTGTATAGCAATTTCAGAATTGAACCGGTGCTTCGAAAGTGGATGGCTCGAGAAAGATGATCTTCGAGGAGGTTTAGAGTTGGTAGCATTTTATTAGTTCATGTGCTATAGAGAAGGATTTTTATTTGAGGCAACATTTGGGCAGCAAAGGATGAGGAAGGACATAGCGGGAGGTGTCTCGCGGTGGTCAAATTATTGGCAGGTCAAGTATGAAGAGCAGAGGTCGAGAATTTGCTTAAAGGAGATAGTTTAACCGAAGTGGGAGTGGTAGTATAGCATATGGATTCTGTGACAGGTTAGCCACATGCCTTGAGAAAGTTTAGAGTGATTTAGGGATCATAGTGGAAAGTGACTAGGTCTACCGACCTTATTTGAAATGGTGGCTACTACACTGAGGAAGATCGAATATGGCAGAAAGGAGTTGCTGGAAATGAAGAGGGGTGTGAAAACTTTATTATCGTTGGGATGAAACATGACTTCAAGTTTGGAATGTATTGTCGGACTTTCAGTTAATGTCAATGGGGAATGAACAGACTTGTACAGCTGGTGGAAGGGCACGGGCTTAGGAGAGTTTACTGAGTTTGCGGTAGTGGTACCCAGTGCAGCGTCGTTAGAAGATGTCGGTATGGAATCTCCACAGGTGGGTTATCTCTTGTGAGCAGGTTAGCAGTTGCATGATTTTGTGAACTTTCTACGAAGAATTCTACTTACTACCCGACGGAAGGTCGAATATGCGATTGCGGCTGATAATACGGAATGTTCATGAAAAGTTTAATAAGAAACTACAAGAAATTTGGCGGGTTGACGGTGCAAGATCATGGTAATTTAGAAGGGGAACTATTTGTGGGTTCTAGGTTTATATAATTGTAGCTAAAGCTAAGTGGGGGAACCCTACCGTCTATGACTGGATCACGTGGTTGTCTGCTTATGCAGCTTCTGGTTATCGATGCATTGGTGGATTATTTATGACTAAGAAAAGAAAACATCAGGGGTAGTTCGAGCAAAGGACTTGATGAATGTGTGCTAAACTTTTCCTTATCGATTCATGTGCAGTTTTGGGAAGACTCGGAGTTTATGCTTCTTGTGGATGTGATGTGCAAGGAAAGGAATTCAGCCGGTTGCCTCTTTGAGAGGGTGTTCATGTGCTAGCAGCGCACTCGAGTTTGGCTTATATTTGGGACCAAGTCAAAGTGGGTGACTCTCAATAGTGGTTCTAATGGGTTCATTATGTGGCTGGAGACCGGGATTTTGCAGCGGAGTGTGAAGAATACTTGGGAAATTTTCTATGTTATCATCGGGTCTGCGGGGCAGTATTGGAAAAATGGGATAAATAGTTTCGGATTCGCGGAAGGTCTTTCATAATGGGTGTACCAGTTAGAGATGCTATTATGTGCATGAAGAAGGTATGCGATGGTTCATGTGTATTGAGACGATGTGGTCTCGTAAAGTGGGTCACTTGGGAGGAGTGTTGTTGAGTTTTGTTATGATGCTTGAATGGAGCTACTATTATTTTTAAGGCAAGTAAAGAGTGAATTGGAAGAAGTTGGTTCGGTTAGTAATGGTTGAATCAACATGACTGCGGCAATGATCAGTTCCTTCGGTGTGTGAAGTTATACATGTGGTTTATGGTTGTACGTGCGGGCTTGACAGCCATCACAACTTGATTGATTTGGGAGGTATTTGATTCAAATGGCCTTGTTGTGTAAATGGATTCCATAAGAGTCATGACGGTTTAGGCCATGACTTGAGGTTTGTATTGTCTGCGGTTGGGGAATTCAGTTGCGTGTTGCATTGGTTCTTCTGAAATGAGCTAAGTGATTGATATTTGGGCATCTCGTAAGTATAAGCGTTACGGCTTGTTGGGTGTTTCCTTACTGATTATCATGTTTGGATCGGGTGGCATGCCGCCACATGTATGTTGTGTGGATCAGGTTGCACGGTGAAACAGTGTCATGTTTGGATCGGGTTGTACGCCGCAACAGTGTCATAGTTGGATTGGGTTGCACGCCACAATAATGAGATGTTGAATACGGTTCCCTATACTTATTTTTGTGTATTTGTTTTTCATTCTATAAGAAAGGTTCATAGCGTCTCTTCGGCCGTTTTATTCGTTACGCAGACCGGGTAGCTCCTTTTTCCAGAGTTCATTCTCCCTTATGTGTCATATTCAAATTGTAGTTTATTGTCGCATTGATGGCATCATACGAGATTTGGTTCAGTGTGTGAGATGGCTTATTGCCTGAGCAGCTTGTGCTAGGTGAGACGAGATTATTAGACATGAAATCAGTGCAATCAGATTATATAAGATATATTAAAGAGCAAATATCGTTATTCCGTTCGGAATGAGTTAACGGTCCTTGTCAGGAGGAGAGACTCCATGATTTGTTGATTCGGCGGGTGGTTATGAGCTTCTACACATCTCTTTCGTCGTGGAAGTACTACGAGAGTTGGAACATGGTTTATACGCATTATGAGGTGTATTGCGGGAATCAGATTCGTGAAATTTCAGCTATGTGGTCGGGGAATGTTATTATGGGCAACCGACTTATATAGTGCATGGTGTGATTTCAGCGCAAGTGCACGATCATGTTTTGGTACAGTGTGTAGTGATTGGTACGGTGTTCGTATGTTAGAAACATGTCTTGAAGAGAAATTCGGAGGTTGGAATTTGGTTCTAAGGCTTATTGACCAAATAGAAGGGAGAATCTTCAGTCTGGGTTAAGTTAATGTGCTCAACTAGGTTGTGGTGGCACGGGTAGGTGCACAAGGTGTTGAACAGTGATCTTGGGGGCAACTCTGGAGCAGTTCTTAACACGTTCGAGGATGAACGTATGTTTAAGTGGGGAAGAATGTAACGATCCGACTGGTCGTTTTGATCTCTAGCGTGTTGTTCGGCAGTTTGAGGCCTTGAGTAGCTTCACTTCATGTTTTATGACTTGTACGAGTGGTCAGAATTGAACTTCGGGGAGTTCAGAGTTGATTTGGAAAGACATTTTTTTATTTCAGAAGCTTTAAGTTGGAAGAATTGATTAAGGTTTGAATTTTGAGTAAACGACCTTGGAATAGGAATTTGAAGGTTTCAATAGGTTCGTATGATGATTTTGGACTTGGGCATATGTTCGGGTTGAGTATCGGATCACCCGAGAGCATTTCGGTGCTTCTTATGGAAGGTTGGCATTTTGAAGGTTTAAGAATTTCCTATGTTTGGTTTAAAGTGGGCTTTGGTGTTATCGATGTTCGTTTGGAATTTTGAGCCTTGGAATAGGTTCGTATTGTGATTTATGACTTGTATGCAAAGTTTGGCATCATTACGGAATGTTTTGGTATGGTTCGGATGTGTTCATCGAAGTTTGAAAGTTTAAAGAAGGACTTCGATCGTCGATTCGTAGTTTCGATGTTGTTTGGCATGATTTGAGGCCTCGACTAAGTTCGTAATGTGTTTTGGGACGTGTTGGTATGTTTGGTCAAGGTCTCGGGGGCCTCGGGTGGATTCCAGATGGTTAACAAATCGGATTTTGGACTTAAGGAAAAAGCTAGAGGATTTCAGTTGCTCGCGCAACTGCTTCTGCGGAAGCTTCATCGCAGAAGCGAGGTAGTGAACCACAGAAGCGACTGGAAGTGAGCTGGGCAGAGGATGCATGTATGAAGGAATCCCCGCATTTGCGTGATCGCAGAAGCGACCATTGGAGCGCAGAAGTGGAGGTTGGCCAAGAAGGCCAGGGCGGCAAAAGCGGACATGCTGCGCGAGCGCAGAAGCGCTTGAGGCCCGCGGAAGCGCAGGTGGGCTACTGGGGGTGCAGAAGCGAGGGCTATTGGTTTGTGCTGGAGACGCACCTACGATGGATTTTGCACTGGTGCGAAGCCGCATAAGTGGCTACTATTCCGCAGGTGCGAGGAAGCGGTGGGCAGAATTGGATTTTTATACGAGATTTGGCCTATTTTCTTTCATTCTTTCTTGGTTTGGGCGATTTTTGGACAGCTTCAAGTGGAGATTTTCATCAACCATTGCAAGGTAAGTAATTTTCACATAATCGTAGTGAAATACATGGATTATATGCGGATTTATACATGGAAATTTATGGAACATTTTGGGATTTTAAGAAGAAGACCTAGAATTGATAGTTTTGGATTTTCACCATGATTTTGGTAAAGTTTCTCTTCGAAAATTTTCGGAATCCGGGCACGTGGGCCTAAGGGTTGACTTTATTGACTTTTCGAGCGGAGTTGGGAATCATTATAAATTGTTAAATTTTAAGCATTGGAGTATATTTTGATTGATTTACACGTTGTTTGACTAGTTTAGGGACGTTTGGCTTTGAGTTGAGGTGTTAGAGAGGCATTGGAGTAGGTTATGGAACTTCGGAGTGAGGTAAGTCTCATGTCTAACCTTCTGAGGGGGAAACTAGCCCTATGTGATATTTATTGTTATGTGTAACTAGTTGTGGGTGCTACGTATGCACGAGGTGACGAGAGTCCGTACGTAGCTAAAGCATGATTATGTCTGAGTAGACTTAGGACTTTATCATATAATATTTAAATTTTTTGGACTCATTTTGCTAGTCTAATGAATTGAAAATTTTAACTGCAATTGATTTAGAAACATGTAAATATATTAGGCCGAACTTTATCACCTTGAGTTGTTGCCAATATATTTGATGAATGCAAAGGGGTATATTTATAATTGTGCCCATGTACTGTATTGTAATCATGCACCTCGTAATTCGATAACCTCCTTCCTTTCTTGTGGAGCGGGCCGAACGCCTCCGCAGTATAATAGATACATATATGGTTCGTGCTGCTCGACCCTCAGCAGTGTACACATTATTCTGGATTGAGCCGAACAACCTCGGCATTATCGTGCGTTATATCGCTGGCAGTCCGAATGCTCACGAGATTATCTTTCCACTGATGCCCAGCGTTTTATGTGGTATTCCTTATACATATGACATTGGCACTTGACATTTTTCTGAGCTGTTAAGGTAGAATACAATATTGAGGAATTCATACGTTAAAAGAAATATTTGGAAGATTACGTAACTTACAGATTTATCCCATTATTGTTGTGTGCTTCATATCTTCTTATGATTTATTATATTGCTTTATTGGACCTCTAGTAAGTGTCGATGTCGACCCCTCATTACTACTTCTCCAGGGTTAGGCTAAATACTTACTGGGTATATGTTGATTTACGTACTCATGCTGCACTGCTGCACTAAATGTGTAGGATCTGATAAGTTCATTTGATGATCATCTTGGTGTGTAGGCGCACCTGTTAAGGGGACTTCATGTGAGTTGCATTCCAGGATACGCATCGCAGTCCGAATCTCCATCGAATTATTTATTTTATCCAGTCTTATTGACATTCTAGACATATGTTGTATTATTATTGTACTCCTTAGAAAATATTCATGCACTTGTGATACCGGAGTTTGGGGTTATACTAGTTGATGCTCACGGTTTCGTATATTATTATCGCCTTTTATTTATTTTATAAACTACAAATGGTGTACATTCCAGTGTATTTAGAAGTGTAAGTCTCTTTCCTTATTATAATATATGATTTCGAAAGTAATAAAATGGGTAATTAAATTGATAAATCACTGTTGGCTTGCCTGACGGCGGTGTTAGGCGTCATCACGGCCTATAGTGGATTTTGGGTCGTGACATACTCAATGCACAACAACAAACTATCTAAGACCCACACGTACGTACATACATACCTAACGTATAACAACAAAATATTTAAACCCCACGTGGCCGCACATATACCATAATTGCGTCAAATACTTCTTTTCAATTTTAAAAAATTGCATATCTATACCTCGCTCATTCCAACACCGGTTACTCTATATTTCAACACATATTACTACCATGCATATATGTATTCTCTTTTTATTTTGTATACACCAAGTTGCACGTGAAAGAGCATTTCTTGCATACATTAAAAATCTTTTTTCTTTCACTCAAAGTCTTTCATATTTACATAAAATTACTTCTAAGCATAGTTTGTCCTCATAGGACTCTTGATTCTCTAGTTACCAAATATTTCTATGATGTTCTTTTATTCCATCCGAAGACTAACAAGATATTTATCTTACTTAGATCCATCCATCACGTGGGTGATTTATATCTCCACTTGCACTTGTAACTTTTGAGTTTCCATTAGACCTCAATTTGATAAACACCATAGCTAACAAGTTCACTGTGCAAATATTCATTTCACTTCCTCCTTGTGGCGCAAGTCTACCATCCATTCCTGAACATCAGTGTACATACTTCTATTCTCTTAACCTTAACCAACTCATAGATACCACCATGTCCTTTGTGATATTTCTCTACCATAAATTCAGATTGTATTTTCTAGTATGCCTATCATAGGAATATTATCATGGATTGTAGGCTTCTAACTCCCAAGTGACAATGCTTTTAGGATATACTTGCACCTTTTAGTTTCTTTTTCCTTTCTAACCCCGTGCTTCTTACTGGAGCACATTGTTTCGATTTGCAAGAGTATTTCTTATTCAGGAATATGCATAGCATAACTTAATTTCTACCTCATTTTATTCCAAGTGTGCAAATATTTCATCCTCATGTATAGCCCTCATTGTTCTATTTAGCCAATGTATAACCAAAGTACTTTCTCATTTTCTGCAAAAGGTTGAATTTAATTCAAGTGATACATCTTCCTAATTATGTTGTAGGAATCTATTTGAGTAGCCCATTAAATATTTGACTATTAGGTATTACCTTTTAATAACATCAATGTCGAACACCGTAACTATTGCTCGTGATAAGCATGTGATCCCTCTACCAGCACTGTAGGACAATTTTACTCATTTCATCAGGAATCTTAGCGAAGATTTTTCCTTCATCTTTCTTTTGTGAATAAAATTTCTCCATTTTATTTTTCCAACCATCACCTTTAAGGTGACTTTTACTTGCTCTAACACTCCCTCACTTAGGCGTAAAACCCAAATCCAGGGCTCGAACATGATACTCAAAGATTTCATTAAATTTTTACTCCGTTCTATCTAATTTTACACACGCCGATATACTATTACAAGTTATTTATTTCCCCAGCTTGAAATTTTAATTCACTATTTCAATTTTTCATGAAGCCTTGACTTCTATTTTTGTAATTATATTTAGTAGCACCTACTATCCTGACAAAAGAAAAATGGTTATGCTCATCAAAGATTTCTTTGCCCCTTCTTGTACCCAAGTATCATGGCACTTCTAGCCTCAACTCATGTTGCCAAGTATCAACTCTTCCTATCCTTACAACAACAATAAAGTTAGCATATCACCGTTTGTGCCCATTTTACTTTCAAAAATCTTTTTCTAACATCTTGTCCTTCAGTCCATGCTCAAATATATTTCTCATAAATACAACTGCCTCGGGCTAAACCCGTATAAATTTCATATAACTTTCCATAACATACAGTATTTCCACAATGCTAAATGTAAGAAATGTGCAATCTATCTTCATGGCCTCATCATAACATAAGTTTTTCTGACTATAGTCAATATCACACCTTCATATCATCATGCCTCATGCGATTAACATTACCTCATTATTTTCCCCATTATTCATGGATTTTTTACTTGTGGGTACTCAATCATTCATATGATAATTACCTTCATATCTCGAGGTGTCTTCAATCTCATTGTTGTAGACAACATGTTAGGATTCGTGAGGCATTACTAAGTAGCCTTGGATTACTTGTAACCTCTTAACTCCCACACGTACCATTACTATTTTTAAGTTCTTGAGCCATAAGTGATCAGACTGTTGATCTCGTCCAAGTTCACACCTCAATTCAAGGTTATGAAACGGTCGATTGCAATAGTAATACCCAACAAGGAGTCAGGGTCGAATTCCACATGGAGCTATACGTGGGATTTAGGAGTATAAATTGCAGTGTATGAGTATGAACTATCTCAAATTACACTTTCACAAATTGATGGGTGTTCTATGTCTATTCCAAGTTAAGCTTTCAGGATTAAGTAATGAAACTAAGAAATTATTTTTGTTGTTATTTTTCAAATACTGTAAAAGGCCTAGGTCTATGACCTTCACCTAGGTGTTTGCCTAACGGATTGTAAACTTTAAAGTCTATTTTATTGGTCGGGGTATATTATAGCTATCAACACTTGAGTACCCACTCAATACCTCTCGGTCAGAGAGGGACTTTGCCCAAATTGGCTTTATCAAGTCCAAATGGGTGTTGAACAAAATGGTTGATACAAAGCTCAAGTCGGGTTTTACTATCTCTAAATTCAACCCTTTAATTGGGACTATCAATCTCTTGATTCACCCCAATTTCCTGTTAGCCAAATTTTTCTAGACTAAGTCTCTCTTTCTCAAGTAGAGACCAAGTCAAATAGGCATGAACTAATATTTGCAACCATTAATTCTACAACTAAAAGCACGAACAAGGCTAAATAATAAACACCCAACCATAAACAAGCAATAAATTAAACACCCATTAAGTTTACACTCTAGGGTTGGGTCACAACCCTAGTAAAAATCTAGCTACTCATGCTTAAGACGGAAGAAATAGAAGAAGAAATGATAATTAAACCCATATAGATAATTAAAATAAAGAAATATATGTTTAAAAACTCAAAATGGAAAAAACTACAAAAGAGAATAAAGAAAAATGGCTATTGTAGCTACTGATGTCCAAAACATTTCCTAAAAAGTAAAACTCTTCTATTTATACAGAGCTGGAATTTTCAGACAAAAATGCCCTGTCAGAGGTTCTGCGGCCGCACAATTCCATGTGCGGTTTGCGCTTTGCTTCAACCTGACAGGATTGGAATCTTGCGGCCGCACAATTCTGAACCACGGCCGCATCTCTCTCTTTCTGCGGTCCGCATATTTCTGAGTGTGACCGCACATGGATTTTTTGTGGACCGCACAAATGCAACTGCGGCCGTGTAACTGATCTTCTGCGGCCGCATAATAATTGTGCGGTACTCACTTCCATTGAACTTGATATGTAGGTTCTCTGAACTTTTGCTCTTGCCTAGCTTCTGTGGCCGCACTTCTCATATATCTCTGATAAGTTCTTCTGCACAATCTGCGGCCACTGGATAGGGTCAGTGCACTTCTCACACAGCTGGATTGTTAAAGAGGATTGAGTCAAGGGCCCACAACGATCATATTAAAGATTGAAAATCAGTATGGTTCGACCAAACCACTCGATGGTTGCTTAAGTTAACACAAGAGTCAGAAGGTCACTAACTAGAGCTGTTTCTTTCCAAATTATTTTTAATCATAAGCACGTAGTTAAGTGTGTTGGCACCAAGTGAAGAATGTTTGACTCTTCGAGCCTGACTCAATTAGGTCTTTTTATTCCTTATTACTACTATTCTTACTTAAACACCAAAAACAGACTCAATCCCTTAAGAAGGTTGTCACGCCATCCATCGTTGGGAAGAGTCACTCGGTTCACATAAAAACTACCTTTGGAAAGAACCGTGGCATTAAGAAAACCAAAGGCTTATTGTCCACTCAAACATAAAAAGAAGCTACTAGATTAAAAAGAAGCTATTAGATTAAACAAGAGGCTACTGAATTAAACATTGACTAATAAGAAAATAACATAAAGAAGCTACAGAGCAAGCTACTACAAGCATAATGAATATACATAATGAGGGAAGAAAAGAGAAAATATGTACATCAATAGAGAGTGAAAGAGGAGAATCTATACATGATAAAAAGAAAAAGGAAAATGTTATCAGTTATTACAAACCAAATGTCAAATCATCCAAATATCAAATAAACTCCAACCCCCGAATAAAAGTAAGCATTGTCCCCAATGCTTAACAAAATAAGAATAAAGAAGGGTAAGAGTGAAGAGGACTCCCTATGTGGCTGTGTCCATAGCAGGTTCACCGCCTTCAGTGTCCTCTAACTGGATCTCATCATCCTTGGCTCTAGGAGTAACTGAGTGGGTGAACATCTGGCGCACCACCTCAGCAGTGTCGGCAGCCAGGTCTGGCTCCTCAAACTGGCCAGCTGGTGCCACTGGTGCTGATGGTGCTGCTGGAGCTGCTGATGCTGGTGGGTCTGACCCTATGAGCAAATTGAATGGAAGCTCACCAGCTGCTGCTATCTTGGTCACCTCTATCCTCAACCTGTCAACTGATTTCTTGGTTGCCTGGGATTTCCTCATTTTCTTTACCTACTTCCCCAGCTCCTCAATCACTGATCCATGTGCTACCAAGGTGTTCATGATGGTGGTTTGGTTTTCCAAGATCTTCTTTAATGTGTCCTCGACTGTCGAAGGGATCTGGGGTGCCGCGGTGGATGACTGTGCTACAACAGCACTAAAGTCAGATAGCTTTGCAGTAGCTGTCTGCATCTAGTTGTTAAGGCTCGTCAATGTCTGGGAGACTCGCAGCGCAGATAGTGGATGAGTGGTCATAGGCACTGGCCTTAAGTCGAGTTGGAGGGAACTAATGCTGAAGGCTTTGAAGAAGGAGGTGGAGGCATGGCAGCTGCACTGGTAGAAGGAACTGCTGAAGTAGAAGGCATGTCTGTTGACTCTGTAGCTACCATCGAAGGCTCATCAGACTGGCCTACAGTAGTAGTCGGCTGACCCTTTTTCTTTGGGTTTCCACCAGCCATCAAAGAATACCATGAGAAGAGCTTCTTCGCCCGCACCTTGGTATCAAAATCCCTCGACTCCACCCCCGCATCCGTAAGGTACTCAGTGATAGTGTTGGGATACGGGTAGGTGGTGTCACCTTGCCTGGTGACCAAATACATATTGGCCGACATCACGACACCCACATTGATTGGGTACCCGGCCATGATAGAGGCAACTAGCACTGCCCGAGGAATTAGAAGATCTATGTCATTCTGGCACGGGTCTAGTCTGCTGCATACGAATGTCTACCATCCCTTTGCCTCGAAGTTCAGCGTGTTCCTATGAATAGGAACCCCTGCTGTGATCCATGGTGGTGGTGGTCCCGGAGCTTCCATAATCTCAGCTAGCCATGGGCGAGATACATCACCCATAGCCAGCCTTTCCAAATATTGCACTGGCTCAACATCCTCAAACCCCAAGTAGGTGTTCAAGGTGTTCTGATCAAACCTCACTTTCAGCTTCCTCACTTTTGTCACTTTTGTCACCTTCTTTATGTACGTCACATTGGCATAAAATTCTCGGACCAAGTACTCTTTGGCATCTATCACACTCTTAGTGAACCATGTCTAGCCCTTCCGCTCCCGGAACTGCCTCAACACTACCGGGTTGTATTTATCAAGGTCTTTTAACAAGAACTGATGCTCAAGAGTGAGCGCTCTCGACAGCCACCACTCTCTAAACTAGAGAAGGCTGCAAGATTGACGAACCTATCTTCACAAATTTCTTTCTTCTTCGACCTCTCAAGGCAGGCTATTCTGGTATCACCCCCTCAGCCATCGTCCGGGAGATCATCAACATCCAATGTGGTAGTAGGTGCATTGGGGGCATGTATGGATGAAGGTTCCGAAGCCTGACTGTTACCTTCCGAACCCTCAGAAGTGCTCTCAGAAGAGGTAGGCTGGTTTCTAAGTTGGTATCTGTCCTGAGGCAGATGTGGCTGTGATTGCACATCAAGCTGCTCTTGTACTGAGTTGCCCTCCGATGCTTCCCTAGACGGGGCATATAAACTAGATTCGGAGGGCTTGGGCTATCTCTGTCGGTCCGCTGTGGCTTTCTTACTGATTACTCTTTGGAGGGCGAGGGTAAATTGCTTTTACCTCTACCTCTGGAAGGTTCACTCCTCCCCTTTGATGTATCACCATGACCACATGATCTAACCATTTTCTGCAACAAACAGCAGCAGGAGTCAGTTCTAATTCAATTGCAGATAAACAAAAATTCATAGAACAAAACATATTACAGGGTGGGGAAGTGCGGTCCGCACAATTGCAAGTGCGGTCGCAGGTCTGGTTGTGCGAACTGCACAATTTTGATGTGCGGCCGCATCAAAGAATTTGCGGTCCGCAAGATTTTGAATGCGACCGTAGATTTGAAGTGCGGTACGCACTTCTCTGAGTGCGGCCGCACAATGGGTACATAAAAATGGCAACTCTCTGAAGACAGAGAATGCCCTGATTTGCAGCCGCACACACTTTTTTGCGGTCGCAATTGAATTTTTGCGGACCGCACAATTTCAAGTGCGGTCTGCACAATCTTGCTTAACCAAATTCTCTAAGCTATACTTCTGCGAACCACACAATTCCTTGTACGGCCGCACATTTCAAAATTTTATCGGGCAGAGTCTTATAGGGTTGGACATTATAGTAGCAATTAAACATGAAAAACCAAATACCTATTCCCCAAATAGCAACTAGGAGTTTACCCAGCATAATTCACACCCCACATAGATATGAAATTAACAAATGGTCTAAAATAACTAACAAATTATAAACTAAACTAAGAAAATTGAAGAATCCTAGAAATGCTTTGAACATACCAGTGATTAAGTGGTGTTAAGGAGTGGTTGCAGATGCTCAATTAAGTGGCAGATGATTGAATCAGTTGTGTGCAAGATTTTAGCCTTTGTTTTAATTTCTCAGAGATTGGAAAGTTTCAACAGTAGCATTAGGGCTACTATTTATACTAACCGGTTTTGGCTAAGGGTTCAAGAGACGAGTGCGGCTACAGAATTCCTTCTGCGGTCCGCACTCTGTTAATTAGCTATGCGACAGCAGATGTTGATGTGGTCCGTAGATTTCTGTCACGCCCCAAACTCGGGAAGCGCGACCGGCGCTCAACCGAGAGAACCCGGCCGAGCAAGCCTGTTAGATTTCCTTCTACCCAAACTTATCCATGAATAAAGAGGAGATGTACTCCATTAATCAAACACTGTAAAGATTTTATTAACAACTTCCTTTTCATTCTCATTAGCAGCTTCATTCATAATTTCCAAAATATTACGAGTTTATAGAATTAATGAAAAAACATGATTTCCAAATACCAACATTTCTAGTTCAATTCCAAACATGAACCACAACCCATAACCTGTCTACGGAGCCTCTAAGTACAATAGAAAAGTAATATGGAAATGCCGGCAACAAGGCCCCAGCTATACCTCAAAACACAGTACATGAGGAACAAAAGATACATGACCCCAAAATGAAGTGGGGCTCACCAAATCAGCTGAAAAGAGTGTACTGCTATCACTGATCAATGCCGCATGTTGAAGAACCACCTGCATCCATTAAAGATGCAGTGCCCCCGGAAAAAGGGACGTTAGTACTGTCGAATAGCACTAGTATGTATAAATCCTCTTTCAAAATAAAATGCCCATATAAGAAAAGGCAACACATAGAAACAACAAGTCACAATCAACAATATCCAAACGTCCAGTTAAAACATAATAATTTTCAAATACGAACTTCATATATAATTTTGGTTGGGAGATCATTAGCACCGATATACCACCGTCTTTGTTAGCACGAAGTCTGATCACACCCGATCGGCTAGGCCATCTCTCCACGAATAATGTGATTTGACATGTGATGCGAAAGAGAGTTGTTACCAAGAGTAGTACCACCATATGTGCAATATGGCGTCTGATCTCCACCCAATCAACTAGGCCGCCTTCCTACATATGTCGTGTGGGTTGACTTTTCCAATCCACAAAGGTTCCAGTTTCATCCCAAATAAGGGGAATAATTACAATCCACCCCTATACCGGTACATGTAGTTTCAGGTGTGGGCCTTATGACCCACCCTTCCTCAATTTTGCTAATGATGCTCCCAAAAATATTTTTGATTTGATTTGCAAACAGAAATATCATAAATACAATTGTACTCACCTCCACATCTTTCACATTGTATAAATTCTAATTAGTATTCCCAGTCATTCACAACGACAATATTTCCTTGGCTCGTTAGGCCATTCACAAGATCCTTTATTCCTGGAACGATGGCCGTATTTCATATTCCACACTTTCACCTCTTTCAATTTCAAAGATCACCATCAAGTGTCAACATATAGGATATTTCAGAAATCATATACTTCAAATCCATTTGAAATGGAAACTTCAAACACAAATGGTTTCTTCCCAAAGAATGAGGCATACCATCCAACAATATAAACACACATGAAAATCATAAACAATCAATACACCATTTATTCTTACAATGCTCTTCCCTAGCAATGACAATGTACCAGTTCAACACATGAGTATATAGAACTGGAATCACACCATATATATTTATAAAGCAAAGCATTAGTTAAAGCAACCACTAATGGGCATGAATTGAGTACAAAAGCTTTTATGTAATTCTATCTTCTAAGTCATTTTTAAACAATTGAGTTGAGGCTCATTTCATATTCTTTATCACATCTTCTAAAATCATTTGCACTACTAGACACAATCATAACTTAAATTCTTGTTACGTTGGCCACACTCTATATCCCCAATTAACTTATTTCACTTCCAACCATCTTTATAGATTATCAACAATAAGACATTTCCAAATCAAGACTTTAGGTACACATATGAGCAATTAAGAGTCTTAAGAATATTGAGATTTTCTCACACAATTTGGCATACTATCTTTCATTGAAACATGACTCAAAGCCATAACCTTTTAATACGTAACCCATACTTTGAAACTTACAGAAACATTATGGAATTCAATTTCAAGAGAGAAAGTTTAGCCAACATACCTTAATCGAGCTTCCTTAACTCTAGAATGATCTGAAATTCTTAGCAATCCCGATCTATTTTGAGACATAACAAAATTGAACCATAATTAGGAAGATATTCATGGTCTCAGCTCATTTGAGCATTTTATCAGACACTAGGTGTGCAAATTTAACCACAAGGTTCTTCTACAAGATTTCCTTCACTCTACAACCCAATCCTTACTTATTTCAGCTCAACAATCTTCCCACAATTCTTATTGGTACATGCATGTATAAATAATAATCTCATACCCATGAATCATACTCCTAATCAACCATCTTCTACCCAAATTCGAAATTGAAAACTAGGGTATGGAACCTTACCTCTTAGATGAAGAACTTGTGGGTTTTCCTTGTTAATCTTTCAAGATTTGAGCAAGAGTTGATGAATAATTAGCCTAGGGTTTTCCTTTCTCTCTAAAACACTCTCCCTTCTCTCTAAAACATCAGAAATTTTACTTAAAAATGACCCAAAGCGTGTATTTAACGAAGTAGGGTCGGATTTTAAAAACCCAAAAATGGAGCTCCGGAACAGGTTCTGCGGTCGCATATGCATAATGGATATGCGGACCGCATATCGGTCACATAATTACATACCAAAACGATCAAAAATTTGTCCGTGTATGTGGTCAGTATGCAGTCCGCATAACTGTTATGCGATCGCATAATGCACCGCATAACAGTTATTCGGTCGCATAGCCGACCGCATAATTTCCCCCAGACTGGCCGTTCTCCTGCTCACTTCTATGGCCATATGCGGCCCGTACCGCATAAACGCGCTTTTCTGCCAAAAATGTTCCTTTACTTTCCGGTGCATTGTTCAACCCAAAAAGTCCTAACCGCGGCTCGCAAGTTCGCCGCGAAGATTTTATACCATCCTCAAACACGTAAGCCTACTCCGGCACCACGAAACCTTGAATTCACTTGTGAAATTTACGGGGCTTTACACTGAAATACTTTAAAATTTTCTGGGGTATTACATTCTCCCCCGCTTAGGATCATTCTTCCTCGAATGAGGGTCAAAATTCGTCATTAGCATTCAATGTGGTTCAACTGTTGGTTCACACACACCAGTAGTTTCAAAATTTTGCTAACTCCCTAAATTTCCAAAATTTTTGCCAGAGTCTCCCCTGTAAATGGGCCTATCCACCTGCCAGAGTAACACCAAAATAATTTCTAACAACACATCCACAACTTGACAAAACATCACCATGTATAACAATGTCACAAATCTCATCATTACAGGAATTATACTATCAAGAGTGGTATCTGGACATGAGCTGCACATATTTAAATCATAGCACACAGAAGTACCTTACAAATCACAATCATTTAACTATACACTCAAATGGAAACATTTTATTTCCTTAATACTTTTTCCCCTCCATGTGGTCTCCTCGACTAACAGACTTCGCCATAACATATTAACGGAGACAATCTCAACTCCCGGACTTTTCTAACAAGGATATCAAATAGTTGCTCCTCACAATCCCATTATCCCTTATCTTCACCTTATTAGACATAGACACATGAAACATCGGGTACACGGAGAACAATAATAGGGAAACATCATACTCATAGTTTAGCCTATTTCCTTTCAAAATTCCATAAGGCCTAATGTGACTTCAGATACTTTACCTTTATTAACAATTCACATAGCATTCTCATGATGAAAATATTGAGAATAACCCATTCACTTTCTTCAACTCTAAATCTCCATGCCGAACACCCAAACTAAACCTTTGGCAACCTCCAAAAATTTCTCTAAGATGTGCTAGCTTGACTATGACCATAAAATTTCCTATCCCATATATTTGATCACGGGATGATGCTTCTTGTTTGACATGCCTGAACCTACAATACTCGATAGATTTTCTACAAACAGGAACACCGAGGTTCGAGATTTTACTAGAAATATTCAAGAATCCATCAACGTGCTGAGCACGGCATTTCAGGAGGTTATATCCTAAGAGACATGAAGGTCACTACCAATAGC
Organism: Nicotiana tomentosiformis; assembly: GCF_000390325.3. Classification (NCBI taxonomy): domain Eukaryota; kingdom Viridiplantae; phylum Streptophyta; class Magnoliopsida; order Solanales; family Solanaceae; genus Nicotiana; species Nicotiana tomentosiformis. The sequence goes on from NC_090815.1 coordinate 37,018,252, forward strand.
GCTGACATGGTGATTCGTTGTGGTGACATCATCGGTTCAACAAACGAGTCATAGAATTGCCTAGTAGGCATTGATAACGTTGGGAAAATGTTCATGATTCTGAGATTTAAAAGATATGAGTCATGAAAAGGACATCAACAATTGTTTCATTCCATTCGTGCCTTATTTGGCAATAGTGAGCCTCAAAGAGAGCTAACACTTATGTGACACCAGTCGCCTCTTGGTATGTAGGGAAAAATTAGTTTAACTCGAAATGAGAATATTCTAGCACCCTGAATATGATATGGGTTTCAAGATACACAAAGTTTCATTACAATCTTAATGGTAACTAGCATAAGGAATCTAGGCCACAAGCTTACGAGGATAAAAAGAAGTTGAACACTTGTGAGAGTATTATCATTCCCACAGCTTAACCTTTGCCAATATTTGATCCAATGTGAGAGGACTAGAGATACGATGAGTTTGTCTTTCAATTCAATATTCTCATCATAAGGCTGCTTAACTTTCAATCTCACACAAGTGGAATCATGTAGCTAGGACATCTTAATGTTGGGATGAAATCCTATATTAGTTAGAGAGAATGAACACTTTGCCGTGAGCTAGACATGTTTTTGCCATAACAACTCTCAAGTTGCCATATCAGGCCAATTCATGGGCAACCACAATACTGGAAACAAGGTGAGTTACTCACTGAGGTATGATCTAGGCGGACATGAAAGTCATACTGAGATGGGTAAACAACAAGACCTCCCTGTGATGAATTTGTGATAAATCTCAAGTTGCTCACAAACTTTATGCGCATAAGTGGCCCCTTTCAATTGGCATTTACGCACATGATAGGTGCTAAGATATGCTCTCATGTTACTAGACAATGGAAAGGATTCATGATACTATTCATAAAGGAGTAGAATAATTGTTCCAACCATAGAAGTCACATATACCGGAAAGGAAAACAATGACTCAAGAAGGATTTCAACACTAGGCTGCTTTCCATTGGATATGATACCGCATAGGTAAATATTATGGTGATGCATGTATAGGCACAAATGAGCAGATTTTATCCATTTGAATCAAAAGGTTTTGTACGAAATTCATCAGGTATTGTCTCTTGTTGAGAATTTAGGGAAGCAGTGGGAAGTATTAACCTAGGGTTATAACGCAATTCAAGGAACCCATTATAGAACTCAATTTCTCAAGAGGTTGTAAATATAAGGAATTGTGATAAAGAGGCTTCACGAATACTGTGTCTCGTTCTAAGAGTAGATACAAAGAACGACTCATAAATTTGTTTCGGTTCTATCCCAACTTCCATAGTAACATAAGAAGTGACATATGACAAAATGGAACCGGGATCAATAAGAGCATACACATCATGAGATCAGACAGTCAATATACCTGTAACCATATCTGGAGAAGCCTCAAACTTTTGACGTCTCCTCATAGCATAAAACCGGTTGGTCCCTCCCAAGCTCTGAATACCACCCCTAGCTGTTCCATGCCCTGCAGGCGTTATAGTGCCTCTAGCTGGGGGAGGCATTGTGTATGTAGTAGCTACAGAATTGGCTGGCTGTGCCATACCCTTGCCCATGCTCTGGCGAGACAAATAACAATCTCTTTGAAAGTGGCCCGTCATACCACACTTGTAGCATACCTTTGTACCATAGTGACATACTCCCGGATGGCATCTCCCACACTTCACACAATGGGGATGAGGTCCGTTGAACTGACTCATCTCACTGACCTGATATTTACCTTTTTTGCATACATCATAAGCATACCCCTTATCCTTCCTCCAAGCTTCCAATGCGGGATTAACAATTCCAGCATCGGATTGCTATGTGGGCCATTGGAATTGCCCAAAGATACCACCTCTAACGCGCTGCTGAGCATACTCACAACACGACGCCAAATGTTCCTTCCCGCATGACGGACATAGCTGGATGGGTGTACCCAACCTAGGGCATTTGTTCTTCTTGTGCCCCATCTTTCCACAGCCATAACATATTTCAAGGGTCATCCAACATGTTCCCAAGTGTCGCTTCTTGCAAATTACACAATCTGGTTCATTAGCACCAACAACCCTCTTTCGTTTCTTAGATTCTCTCACCACACGATCCGGTAGTGCGGTGACAGTGGTAGGAATAAGGACACTTCCCTTAGAAATAAGTTCTTCCAACCCCTCCACGGCTCGACGCATTCTCCCAACGAACTCTTGTATAATCTCCCCCAGATTCAATGGAGCGGTCATTCCCTCCTCGTTGTTTTGAACTCATGGATTACTCATCTGAAAAAAAATCATGAGACATAACGAGGAAATTAGCTTCCTATCTTGAGCTCTATCGCACGATCTGGAGTATCAAAGAAGTGTGAAATTCCTAAATGTCCAAGTAGCCTATTCATTATAGATGTGGTCGACAACACACCGATAAGAAAGACTCTACTAGACACGGCTCCGAGACATCCTAGGACACTTTAAAACCTTAGGCTCTGATACCAAGTTTGTCACGCCCCAAACTCGGGGAGCGCGACCGGCGCTCAACCGAAAAAACCCGGTCGAGCAAGCCTATTAGATTTCCTTCTACCCAAACTTATCCATGAATAAAGAGGAGATGTACTCCATTAATCAAACACTGAAAAGATTTTATTAACATCCTTTTCATTCTCATTAGCAACTTCATTCATAATTTCCAAAATATTACGAGTTTATAGAATTAATGAAAAAACATGATTTCCAAATACCAACATTTCTAGTTCAATTCCCAACATTAACCACAACCCACAACCTGTCTACGGAGCCTCTAAGTACAATAGAAGAGTAATATGGAAATGCTGGTAACAAGGCCCCGACTATACCTCAAAACACAGTACATGAGGAACAAAAGATAAATGACCCCGAAATGAAGTGGGGCTTACCAAATCAGCTGAAAAGAGTGTACTGCTATCACTAATCATTGCCGCCCTGCTGAAGAACCACCTGCTTCCATTAAAGATGCAGCGCCCCCGGCAAAAGGGATGTTAGTGCTGTCGAACAGCACTAGTATGTATAGCTAAAAATCCTTTTTCAAAATAGAATGCCCATATAAGAAAAGGCAACACATAGAAACAGCAAGTCACAATCAACAATATCCAAATGTCCAGTTAAAACATAATAATTTTCAAAATATGAATTTCATGTATAATTTTGGTTGGGAGATCATTAGCACCGATATACCACCTTCTTTGATAGCATGGAGTCCGATCACACCCGATTGGCTAGGCCATCTCCCCACGAACAATGTGGTTTGACATGTAATGCGAAAGAAAGTTGTTACCAAGAGTAGTACCACCATATGCGCAATATGGCGTCTGATCTCCACCCGATCAGCTAGGCCGCCTTCCCACATATGCCGTGTGGTTTGACGTTTCCAATCCACAAAGGTTCCAGTTTCATTCCAAATAAGGGAATAATCCCAATCCATCCCTACACCGGCACGTGTAGTTTCAGATGTGGGCCTTATGACCCACCCTTCCTCGGTATTGCTAATGATGCTCCCAAAAATAGTTTTGATTTGATTTGCAAAAAGAAATATCATAAATACAATTGTACGCACCTCAACATCTTTCACATTGTATGAATTCTCATTAGTATTTCCAATTATTCACAACGACAATATTTCCTTGACTCATTAGGCCATTCACAAGATTCTTTATTCCTGGCACGATGACCGTATTTCATATTCCACACTTTCACCTCTTTAAATTTCAAAGATCTCCATCAAGTATCAACATATAGGATATTTCAGAAATCATATACTTCAAATCCATTTGAAATGAAAACTTCAAACACAAATAGTTTCTTCCCAAAGAATGAGGCATACCAACCAACAATAGAAACACACATGAAAAATCATAAACAGTCAATACACCATTTACTCTTGTGATACTCTTCCCCAGAAATAACAACGTACAATTTCAACACATGAGTATATAGAACTCGAATCACACTGGATATATTTATAAATCAAAGCATTAGTTAAAGCAGCCACTAATGGGCATGAATTTAGTACAAAAGCTTTTAGACAATTCTATCTTCGAAGTCATTTTTAAGCAATTGAGTCGAGGCTCATTTCACATTCTTTATCGCATCTTCTCAAATCATTTGCACTACTAGACATAATCATAACTTAAATTCTTGACACGTTGGCCACACTCTATATCCCCAATTAACTTATTTCACTTCCAACCATCTTTATAGATTATCAATAATAAGACATTTCAAAATCAAGACTTTAGGTACTCATATGAGCAATTAAGAGTCTTAAGAATATTGAGATTTTCTCACACAATTTGGCATACTATCTTTCATTGAAACACGACTCAAAGCCATAACCTTTTAATACGTAACCCATACTTTGAAACTTACGGAAACATTACAGAATTCAATTCCAAGAGAGAAAGTTTAGCCAACATACCTTAATCGAGTTTCCTTAACTCTAGAATGATCCGGAATTCTTAGCAATCCCGATCTATTTTGAGACATAAAAAAATTGAACCATAATTATGAAGATATTCATGGTCTTAGCTCATTTGAGCATTTTATCAGACACTAGGTGTGCAAATTTAACCATAAGGTTCTTCTACAAGATTTCCTTCACTCCATAACCCAATCCTTACTTATTTCAGCTCAACAATCTTCCCACAATTCTTATTGGTAGATGCATGTATAAATAATAATCTCATACCCATGAATCATACTCCTAATCAACCATCTTCTACCCAAATTCGAAATTGAAAACTAGGGTATGGAACCTTACCTCTTAGATGAAGAACTTGTGGGTTTTCCTTTTTAATCTTCCAAGATTTGAGCAAGACTTGATGAATAATTAGCCTAGGGTTTTCCTCTCTCTCTCTCTAAAACACTCTCCCTTCTCTCTAAAATATCAAAATATTTGCTAAAAAATGACCCCAAGCGTGTATTTAACGAAGTAGGGTCGGGTTTAAAAAACCCAAAAATGGAGCTCCGGAACAGGTTCTGCGGTCGCATATGCGTATGCGACCGCATAATGGATATGCGGACCGCATATCGGTCACATAATTGCAGACCAAAACGATCAAAAATCTGTCCGTGTATGCGGTCACTATGCGGTCTGCATAACTATTATGTAATCGCATAATGCACCGCATAACAGTTATGCGGTCACATTGCCGACCGCATAATTTCCCCCAGACTGGCCCTTCTCCTGCTCACTTCTGCGGCCATTATGCGTCCCGCAGAGTGATTATGCGGTCGCATAATGGACCGCATAAACGCGTTTCTCTGCCAAAAATTTTTCTTTACTTTCTGGTGCATTGTTCAACCCAAAAAGTCCGAACCGCGGCTCGCAAGCTCACCGCGAAGATTTTATACCATCCTCAAACACGTAAGCCTACTCCGACACCACGAATCCTTGAATTCACTTGCAAAATTTACGGGGCTTTACACTGAAATACTTCAAAATTTTTCGGGGGCGTTACAATTTCCTTGTGTGACCGCACTTTGGCCATTTCTCTGACAAAAAACTTCAGAGAGTTTGCATTTTCACATCTCAAATTGTGCGGTCCACACAAGAATTGTGCGGCCACAGTTGACTTCTGCTATAGAATTCAAAATTATACGGTCTGCACAATACGTGTGCGGTCCGCACTTTTTCCATACTTAGCCAATTTTTCTGAGCACAGTTTCTGCACACACTTCAAAACCAGTTAGCACAAAATAAGACTTATCAAAAGAAAAAGAAACATAGGTTGCCTTCCAAGAAGCGCCCGATTTAACGTCGAGGCACGACACAGATTACCATCATTTGAAATGAATTACCGCCACGACGTGGCCATCACTAACTTTTCCCAGATAATTCTTCACCCGGTGACCATTGACTCTAAACACCTCATCATTTTTATTCTTTAAGTCCAAAGCACCAAAGGGTGTCACACCCACAACCTCAAATGGGCCACTTTATTTAGACTTTAACTTTTTGGGAAACATCCATAACTGTGAATTGAACAACAACACAAGATCACCCTCTTTAAAATCTTTATTCCAAATTCACTTGTCATGAAGATATTTTATCTACTCTTTGTATAAGAACGAACTTGTGTATGCATGATACCAAAACTCATCCAACTCGTTCAAATGTGCCACCCTTAAGTTGGCAGCGACATCTCACTCAAGATTCAACTTCTTTAAAGCCCACATGGCTTTGTGCTCAAGTTCCACCGAAAGATAACAAGATTTTCTGAACACAAACCGGTATAGAGACATTCCGATAGGTATTTTGTAAGCCGTCCTATAAGCCCACACAGCATCATCAAGTTTCTTGGACCAGTCCGTCCAGTTAGCTTTCACTGTTTTGGACAAAATACTCTTTATCTCCCGGTTGGAGACTTCCACTTGACCGTTTGCTTGTGGATGATAGGGAGTTGTGACTTTATGAGTGACACAATACTTGGTGAGTAAGGTATCGAAAGATTTGTTGTAAAAATACGATCCCCCATCACTTATGATAGCCCTTGGAGTACCAAATCTTGTGAAAATATTTTTCTTCAAAAATGCCATCACACTTCTCGCTTCATTGTTGGGTAGAGAAATGGCCATTTGGACACATAATCAACCGCGACCAAGATGTAGGTGTTTCCACAAGAACTCACAAAAGGACCCATGAAGTCAATACCCCACACATCGAAAATATCAATCTCCAAAATGGTGGTGAGTGGCATTTCATTTTTCTTTGAGATTCCACTGGCCTTTTGACATTCATCACAACGCTTGACTAGATCACTTACATCCTTGTAAAGGGTGGGCCAATAGAAACCGCAACTTAGCTCTTTGCCTGCCATTCTTGCTCTACCATGGTGACCACCATATGGCGAAGAATGACGGGCCCCAAGAATTTCAACTTCTTCCTCATCTGGTACACATCTTCTAATCACTCCATCCGTACAAATTTGAAAAACGTAAGGTTCATCCCAATAATAGTCTTGACAATCCTGTTTGAGCTTTTTCCTTTGGTTTGAAGAAAACTCATTCGGGATGATAGCACTTACAAGGAAATTTTCTAGATCCGCGGACCATGGCACCTCTTTCATTGAAATAGCCAAGAGTTGCTCATCGGGGAAGGAGTCATTAATTTCAAGGCCATCATGCGGCCTCCCCTCCTCCTCCAAACGAGACAAGTGGTCTGCCACATGGTTTTCACTTCCTTTGCGATCTTGGATGTCAATATCAAACTCCTGCAATAAAAGCACCCATCTCATCAACTGGGCTTTCGAATCTTTCTTTCTCATAATATAGCGAAGTGCCGCATGATCCGTGTGGACAATGATTTTTGCACCCATCAAGTACTGGCGGAACATCTCCATAGCAAAGACAATGGAAAGGAGCTCTTTCTCCGTGACGGTGTAGTTGATTTGGGCACTATTCATAATCTTACTATCATAGTAGACCGGATAAAAACTTTTGTTGATGTGTTGCCCCAAAACAGCCCCTACCGCTACATCACTTGCGTCGCACATGAGCTCAAAAGAATCACTCCAATTTAGAGCGGTAATAATGGGAGTAGTAGTCAACTTGAACTTTAACAATTCAAAGGCTTTCATACAATCATCATTGAAGTGGAACTTAGCATCTTTCTCCAAAAGCTTGCACAACGGGTTCACCACTCTACGAAAATCCTTGATGAAATGTCGGTAAAATCTTGCGTGACCTAAGAAACTTCGTACGCCTTTCACTGAAGTTGGAAGTGGAAGTTTAGAAATCACCTCATTATTTGCCTTGTCAACTTCAATGCCATTCTTTGAGATCTTGTGGCCAAGGACAATGCCTTCCTCGGCCATGAAATGATATTTATCTCAATTGAGCACCAAGTTTATTTCTTCACATCTTGCCAAAACTTTATCTAAGTTTGCGAGACAATTATCAAAAGAATTCCCGACCACCGAGAAGTCATCCATGAAGACTTCAAGGTAATCCTCCATCATGTCCGTGAAGATCGGCATCATACACCTTTGAAAAGTCACCGGTGCATTGCACAATCCAAATGGCATCCGCTTGAAGGCAAAAGTACAATAAGGACATGTAAAGGTAGTCTTCTATTGATCCTCTGGAGCAATAAGAATTTGGTTGTAGCCGGAATACCCATCAAGAAAATAATAGAAAGCACGGCTGGCCAATCTATCAAGCATTTGAACTAGGAAGGGAAGTGAAAAATGGTCCTTCCTTGTGACTTTGTTGAGCTTATGATAGTCCATACACACTCTCCACCCAGGCACCATTCTTGTAGGAATCAACTCATTCTTATAATTGGTGACCACCATCATGCCCCCTTATTTGGGACACATTGAACTGGAGAAGTCCATGAACTATCGGAAATGGGATAGACAACCCCGGCATCCAACCACTTGATGATCTCATTTTTGACAACTTCTTGCATGGCTTCGTTGAGTCTCCTTTGATGTTCAATAGATGGTTTGGCACCTTCCTCTAAGTTAATCTTGTGCATGAAAAATGCGGGGCTTATCCCCCGAATATCCGCCAATGTCCATCCAATAGCCTTCTTTCTTTTTTTGTAGCACCGCCAATGTAGAGTGTACATGCACGTTAGTCAAACAAGAGGAAAGAATAATTGGTAAAGTAGAAGAAGGGCCAGGAAATTCATACCGAAGATGTGGAGATAATGGCTTCAACTCCAATATAGGAGGCTCCTCGATCGAGGGCTTTGTTGGAGGAGTTGTCCTATTTTCAAGATCCAATGACAATTTGCGGGGCTCATAAATGTACGACCCCATTCCTTGCAACGAGTTCACACATTCCATGAATCCATCCATTTCGTCATCATAAAAGTTGAGCAAGACGACCTCCAATATATCATCAACACTCATCACAACACTTGTTTCATCTACAATCACATCGGTCACCAAGTCTACGAAAGAACACACCTCTTTGCTATTGGGTTGCCGCATGGACTTACACACATGGAAAACCACCTTTTCATCACCAACCCGGAAGGTAAGTTCTCCGGCTTCAACATCAACTAGAGCCTTCCCCGTAGCAAGGAAAGGTCTACCAAGAATAATCGGCACCTCATAATCAACCTCACAATCAAGAATGACAAAATCTGCCGGAAGAAGGAATTTATCAACACGAACCAATACATCTTCAATCACTCCCAATGGTCTCTTCATGGTACGATGGGCCATTTGTAATCTCATAGATGTGAGTCTTGGTTTCCTAATTCCCAAAGTCTTGAAAACTGAATAGGGCATCAAATTGATACTTGCCCCAAGATCACAAAGAGATTTTGCAAACTCGGCACTCCCAATGGTACAAGGAATCATGAAAGCGCCAGGATCCTCCAATTTGGGAGCCATTGAATGCACAATTTCACTCACTTGATGAATCATTTTTTTAGTTTGAAAATTCATCGATCGCTTCTTTGTCACTAAATCCTTCATAAACTTTGCATAACTGGGCATTTGCTCCAAGGCTTCAACCAATGGCACACTGATAGATAGGATCTTCATCATGTCAATGAAATTTTTGAATTTACTCTTGCCATTTTTCTTGGCGAGCCTTTGAGGATATGGAGGAGGAGGCCTAGGCATTGGTTCCTTAGCCTTTTGTACTATCGGTTCCGGTATGTCAACAATGTGATCCCTAGACGGGTTCACTTAATCTTGCGTTTCCTCCACATTTTCATCAATATTAATCCACCCTTCCTCATTTTCTTTCACCACATTGTCCGGGGTCTCATCTTCTTGAACCACTTGCTCATCATCCACAAGCTTCCATTGATTTGAGGTGGGTATATCCCCACCTTTTCCACACCTTGTAGTAACATCCATGGCATGTCCCGTGTTGTTTCCACTCTTTGGGTTCACTACCGTGTCACTTGATAATGCCCCCTTAGTATGAGTGTTTAGGGTTTGAGAGATTTGCTCCATTTGGACTTCCAAGTTTTGGATAGATGTAGTGTGAGAGGCAATTTGGGCATCGAAGTCGGCATTTTCTCCATCATTTGCTTAAACATGTTTTCAATTCGTCCCATCTCATTGTTGGAAGAATTTGGACCATGGGAAGGATAAGGAGGCGGGTTGCTCGGCTGTTGATACATCAGGGGCCTTTGAAAACCCGGCCCCCGAATGCCTTGATTATTGTTCCATCCCCCTTGGTTGTTGCCTCCCCAATATCCTTGATTATCGCCACTCCAATTGCCTTGGTTATTACCACCACTCCAATTTCCTTGATTATTGTTACTATTCCAATTCCCTTGAGTGTTGCCACCATTCCAATTACCTTGGTTGTTAGAATTCCAATTCTCTTGATTACCTTGAGGTCGCCATTGTTGTTGATTCAAGCCTTGAGAATTATTTCTTTTCCCTTGAAAGTTGTTCACATATTGCACTTCCTCCTCTTGTTCATTGTAAGATTCATCTTGATCAAACCCACTATATTCTTGCACATAATACTCCACTCGGTTTTGCACTTGTGGACCTTTGAGCCTTCTTTTGTTCACCATCATACTAACTCCCTCCATGGCATTGACTTTCTTAGAATTTTGCACTTGTTGAAGTTGAGCTTTGGCTAATTGATTCATTGTGGTGGTCAACTTGGCAATGGCTTGCCCATGGTCATGCAATTCTTTATGTAGGTGAATCACGTTCGGATCACCTTGAGGAACATTTTCTCTATTTTTCCATGCCGAAGAAGTATCCGCCATTTCATCTAAAATCTCACAAGCTTACGCATACGGTGTTGTCATGAAATTTCCACCGGCAAGTTGATTAACCACGCACTGATTGATAGTATTGATCCCCCAATAGAAAGTTTGTTGAATCATAGCCTCCGTCATGTCATTATTTGGGCACTCTTTGACCATAGTTCGGTACCTCTCCCATATTTCATGCAACGGCTCATTGGGCTCTTGTTTGAATGCTAGAATTTCGTCTCTAAGAGTAGCCATATATGCCCGGGAGAAAAGAACTTGGAAATACATTTCTCTGCCAATTCATCCCGTGTATGGATGGAGTGATTTGGCAATCTTTCTATCCAATCCAAGGCTTTCCCCCGTAGAGAGAAAGGAAATAGCCTCAACCTTAAAGCATCCTCGGAGACGTTTGTTTGTTTACTCACCCAACAAGTGTCCACAAACCCCTTCAAGTGTTTGTATGCATTTTGACTCGGAGCCCCGATGAAGAATCTCCGTTGCTCTAACAATGTGAGCATTACATTTGTGATTTGAAAGTTTTCCGCCCTAATATGGGGCAGGACAATGGCACTTGCATACCCTTTCTTCGGCAACACCTGATGTGGAGCCGCTCTTGGTGGAGGTGGAGGTGGTACATTGTCTTGAGGTACCCGGCCTCTTCTATCCTCTTGAGGTTCAAGAGGAACCTCTTCGACTTGGTCATATTCAACGTCCACATCCCCCAAAGTCATGTTTCCTAGTTGATCATTGTTGTTTGACATTATGTTAGCTACAATTGATTCGCACAAATCAGTAACAAGGAAGGAAAAAAAGACAATTCACAATAGAAACCAAATATATATATATATATATATATATATATATATATATATATATATATATATATATAAATCCTTTTTTGGTTCCTCTACAACGGCGCCAAAAATTGATCTCATCCAAGTTCACACCTCAATTCAAGGTTATAAAACGGTCGATTGCAATAGTAATACCCAACAAGGAGTCGAGGTCGAATTCCACAGGGAGCTATACGTGGGATTTAGGAGTATAAATTGCAGTGTATGAGTATGAACTATCTCAAATTACACTTCTACAAATTGATGCTTGTTCTATGTCTATTCCAAGTTAAGATTGCAATATTAAGTAATAAAACTAAGAAATTGTCTTTGTTGTTGTTTTTCAAATACTGTAAAAGGCCTAGAGCATGACCTTCACCTAGGTGTTTGCCTAACGGGTTATAAACTTTAAAGCTTATTTTATTGGTCAGGGTGTATTATAGATATTAACACTTGAGTACCCACTCAATACCTCTCGGTCAGAGAGTGACTTTGCCCAAATTGACTTTCTCAAGTCCAAATGGGTGTTGAACAAAACGGTCGATTCAAAGCACAAGTCGGGTTTTACTATCTCTAGATTCAACCCTTTAATTGGGAACAATCTCTTGATTCACCCCAATTTCCTAGTAGCCAAATATTTCTAGACTAAGTCTCTCTTTCTCAAGTAAAGACCAAGTCAAATAGGCATGAACTAATATTTGCAACCATTAATTCTACAACTAAAAGTACGAACAAGGCTAAATAATAAACACTCAACCATAAACAAGCAATAAATCAAACACCCATTAAGTTTACACTCTAGGGTTGGGTCACAACCCTAGTGAAAATATAGCTACTCATGCTTAAGACGGAAGAAATAGAAGAATAAATGATAATTAAACCCATATTGATAATTAAAATAAAGAAATCTAAGCTTCTATCTGTTTTTGTCCTTGAGTTCAGATCACTTATTCTTGAGTTGGATTTCATCTTGGAGGCTCATTTTCCAATATTCCTGCAATTAAATATATGTCATCAGGTTTCGGAAACACAATTAAACGCTTTTGGACTAAAACAAAAGCTAAAAGGTACTAATAAGTAGTTAAAATCTCCACTTATCAACTGCTCTGAGAAAGATAAAAATCAAACTCTTATAGTTTGGAGCCTAGCTCCAACAACATATATAATATTGGCAACTTTCCATAAATTGTTACTTTGCCTCATACATTATTTCAAACACTTTTTTCTCTTAATTCATAAGGGTCCATCAAATCCTAATTTAATCGATCCACTTGACACATATATAGGTAATTTGGAGCTTACCTTTGAAAATTCTCAATTCTCACAAGTTCAAAAGGATAAAATAAGGTTTATCCCAACTAGTCAAACTCAAGGTTGTCATTCCACATTATTTTACCTTCTCTGGTAACCTATGTTGCTTCTTGCACCATTTCAAGTTACACCTTTGTGTATATCATGCCTTATTATTATTATCATTATTTCTTTTCACTTACCCATTTAAGTCCATCTATCTCATCAATGCATACCTTGGTATGCGTTATTGAATGCTAACATATGTTAGTATCTCATTCGTTAACTAGGAGGCATTCAAGGTTCACCTACCCTTCTTATACTTATGGAATGATTTGAATACCCTGAACTTCACTTCATTTATTATAATTCACTTCCTTACATGTGACATTACCATAATGACGACCTCGCCACGTCAAGAGTCTCCCAATCTATGGTGAGAGTGAGGATCATCTCTTGTATCTTGACTTGTTCACCTTTTGATAGTCTTGAAGGTTTCCTTACACCTTACTTTTTTGTTTTAGAGATGCTTTTGGTCATTTTTGACATTATCCCAAATAAGTCTTCATTCTTATAAGTCACAATGTGATTGCTACGAACTAGGTTAATTCACATTCTCTTACCATTTCGATTCTTATCATTTCTCGACATCTCATCACGATAATTTGAGATACAACCTTCCCATTTATCTTGGAACCATTGTGTTTTCTTCTTTGTACCTTTACCGTACTCATTATTGGTGACCGTCAAAGTGACCAATCATCTTAACATCTTGACTAAGAATCTAAATTCTAGACTAGGGCCTTATCCTTTTGAGGTTCCCTTTTTCACATCCTTCAGTACAGTTCTTTGTACGTTCTGGCTCTATTCTAACAGTACTAACTAACATCATCACCTCATTTTCTTTTCCATGAGTTCTTAGAATTCGACTTATGATTTTCGTTCACCACAGTTGTACATCTCGGCTGTATCATTTTATTTTTTTTAAATATGCACTCGACCTTAACACATCATTTCATTCATGGATAGTCCGATACTTCCTAGCTATTTTTCAAGCAACGCATGCAATATCTTGAACCTTGATATTTGTGCTCGTCACTTTTGTATCTACCACATCAGGTAGTCAATACACTCGAGAACCATGTCTCTCACTTCAGGCAAAACGCACGATCTAGAGTAAGAAAAATGTAAAACTCCTTAAATATCCTTGTAGCCTCCCCGATATAAGTGTGGCCGATAACACACCGATAAGAAGGACTCTACTTGACACGGCTCCATACACTTCCTAGGACTTGACTTAGAACCTAGTGCACTGATACCAATTTTGTCACGACCCAAATCCACGTGACTAACACTCGGCACAGTATCCAATCCGAGCGAACCAACTCATATGATGCACCCAAACCATATACATGAAAACTAATTTAACTACAGAAGCTCTTTGAAAAACATATATATATTCAAGTTAAACAATGGAAAGATTTCCAATTCAGAATCATACATGAAGTCTTTCATAATAATAACAATGAGACTAAGTAAATACTTATATTTTTATGTATTCCGGGTACAACCCATTACAACAACTTTTCACAACTATCTATGGAGCCTCTATACTAAAGAATATAACTAAACACTTGGGCTAATGTTCGACTAACATAAATTAAGAAAATAACATGATAACTACCACGAAATAGGAGTGGTGCCTCACCATATACCTCAGGAAGAGAGTCATCCTAGTCATGTCTGCATGCCACGTATCATACCATATCCTGAAACATGTAAAGTAAGTGAGGCCCTGGAGGGGGGCCTAAGGGCTGAGTACACCACAACGGTACTCAATAAGTATCATAGACTCTCTCTAACTCAAGTTCCTATGATAAGATTTTACAAAAGCTATGCAACCGATATTTGATATAAGGTGATAAATAATTATATAAATCATGCTCTTTATCATTTCAGATAAAACAAGTGAAGTATAAGCAATGATATAAATTCTTAGAATATTTGTATCAATCCAAGATTTTTAATAAAATCATAAAAAATCATTTCGATTTCATTGAGTCATCGAAATCACTTTTGCCTCCTTAGGCCTAAACATAAGAAAGTCTTTTTTATCTTTCACCGGGAGTACTATCGACACCGACATAACAAACAACTACTAGGTGATCCACCTAGCATCAAGTATTTGACCCTACTTGTCTGGGCGGCTTCCCATAGTGCCGTACTAGTCGACTTAACCTCAAGTAATAATCATTTGCCCTCCCAATGGGGGACTTTATCCTACAAACCTTAGCTTAACCTTAGAATGCGTCCCCACACCGGCATGTGTAGTTCCATGGTAACGAACTCAACATTCGAACTAATTTTGGTGGTCTCCACTAGTAACTCCCAATACAATTGAATATCAAAAATAGATTCATAGCCTAATGGCCTCAAAGGATCTATTTTTATCAAATCATGATTTTCATAATCAATCCAAACCATTTGAACAAAAATCAAATGAATAACCTTTTTTAGTTTAATGCCTTTAGCACTTTAACATCAATCTTTAAAAGATACATCAAGTGCTACTCCATTGATCAAATTTCAAAACACATACTTTTTCAACAAAACGTATCTTTAGTACTCAAATAGTTTATACTCTTATTAACACATAAGTTTTAATAAAACTTATAACGTTTTCCTTATGTGTTATCATGCAAATAAGTTTTAAAAATAAGATTTTTATCATCACATGACACTTCAAAATCAACAAACTTAGAAACACATGGTGACATTCTTCCTGCTTGTCCCCACAAGTACGGATACACATTTATAAGTAACATCATGTATTAACACATCATACCTTTAGGGAGAATCCCTCAAGAAGAGTAAGTCATAATTAACTTACCTCAACCTTCAAGCTCTAAAAATACTACAATGTTACAATTGATTAAAATGACCAAATATCTCTCACAATTCAATATCTATCATTATATATACCAACTATATCAAAACAAATACGAAAAGATTCATAAATATCCATTTAGGCTTCATAATTCGGCAATAAGCCTTCAACCATCCCAAATTATTTAATAGGTTCACCCATTAGCCTATTGAATTCCATTATTTTTATTTAATACTCATTTGGAGTCATTAATGATACTATGTTAATTACCCAACATCATCAAGTCACTATTCATTGTCTTCTCCAACAAAACCCTAGGTTCAAGAATACCCATTTCAAGAACTAGTGTTGTATCTTATCCAAATGGTGATTCTCTATTCAATTCGTTCATCAATTAATTTATCAAGTCTATAGGAATCATTAGAAATTCAAGATATATCCATTTATATCAATTCATCACTATTCTTCTTCTTCTTCTTTGCCCAAAATATCATTTTCAAGACCCGCCCTTAGGGTTCACACAATATCCCATTACAACTTCAAATAAAACTCATAAACATTCTACTCATACTTCAATATATCATATATGTGAAGCTCAAGTGAAAGGATTACCTCTTGGTGGAAGAATCTCACTTTTCCTCTTTTTGGTGTTCTTGAAGATTCAATACATTTTCTATGGATTTTGATCCATGAATGATGTTAAAACTAACATTAAATGGTGTTATGTAGCCACAAATTCATCTTAAATACTTACCTTGAAGTGTGTTGATGAGGGATGTGCTCCTCCTTCTCTCTAAATTCAAGACCCTTGTCCAAAATTCCATCTCTTTCTCGGTCCCCAAAATAGTCATTTTTATGATTTTGATGGCTTGCATAGCTACGCTCCCTTCCACTTCAGCTTCCCTTCATTTGAATACCTTTCTAAAATCATCTACACCCAAGGCAGTGTAGCTACACACAGCTCGAGTAGCTACGTGGTTGCTGTGATACCCTTTAGTAAAATGATCATAACATCTTGTAGGAATATCTAAATGATGAACGGTTTGAAGCATTGAAACCAGACTCATAGAGCTTTAATTTGATAGGTTGTAAATCACATAAATCTTCATATATTGGTAGTTGTGCTTGTTTGAAGTTAGATGTTATGCAAACTCATTGAAAACTTTAGCCCATCATATAGTTTCCAACTTGACTTAGCCTTAGGGTTTTTCTTAGACCATAAACCATTCTTAATGCACCTCATACATATATTATCATGATCAATTAATATCCTTTATATTATTAGTCCTGTTCATACCTGAATTTATATAATTAGCACCCGTCAATCTTCTTAATGGTCTTAAAATACTTCAAAATTTTTCGGGGTGTTACAAGAATATTAAAAGTAAATTGAACAGAGTTAGATGCTTGATATCAATCTCGCACCTGTATTATTATGACCCTTGCTTCTCTTATTGAAAGTTAATTATTTAACTGTTGTTTCTTAACTCTCAAGTTTCTTGTAATTAAATTTTGGATAGGTTTCGCATTGATTTGAGCTTGTTTCAGGTTTGTGCTGGTGCTCCCGTTATCACAATTGCGAGCACCAGCATTGCAATTGTGATCATAGCAGAGGGGTCACAGGTATCGTAATTTGTGATACTTTGATCACATTTGTGAACTTGAGGCTTAGGCTGGGTAGGTCGCATTTGTGACTATTTAGTCGCATTTGCGAAGAGGGCACACTTTGTATTTGCGAGGTCTGTGTCGCAATTGCGACATTTTCCTAGGCTTGTTAGGTGCCGCTTTTGAAAGATATTCCTCGCATTTGCGAGGGTTGGCAATTGCAAACCCAAGGACGCAATTGCGACATCCGCACCTGAACAGAAGGGCAGGAAAACGGGACTTAGTCTCATTTTCACATTTTTAGAACCCTAGAGTCAGTAGAAGACGCTTTTGAGGAGGAATTTTCACATACAACTATTGGGTAAGTAATTTTGATCAATTTTAAATTATATTCCATGATTATTTATGAGATTTAACATCAAATTCATGACTTTCTAAGAGAAATTTTGGGGAATTTTGTCTATGTTTTGAAAAATAAAAATTTGAGATTTTAGAGTCAAATTGGACTCGGATTTGAAAACAAATCACATATATGGACTCGTGGGGTTATGCGTATTCGATATATACCCTTGGACTCGGATTTTGACCGGCGGACCCGGGATTGACTTTTGTTGACTTTTGGAGAATTGTGTAATGATCTTAGCTTTATTAATCGAAATTGGTTTCCCTTGCATTGTTTGATGATATTAAGTCATTTTTGGTTATTTTAGCCGTACGGAGGCAAATTTTAAGGAAAAAGCTATTTTGAGTATTGATTTGGCCTAGTTGAGGTAAGTATCTTGCCTAACTTTGTGTGAGGAAAACTACCCCTTAGGATTGGGTTGATTGTACTATTTGATTATGTGGAAGACATGTATATAAGGAGACGAGTGTGTACACCAGCTTATATGTGAAAATTGATCGGTTTAGACTCTTACGTTACTTATAAGCATTCCGTTAAAGTTGTTATTAATTGTTCTATCTTTCTTTGTCAAGTTTATTCTTACATACTCTAACTAAATGTGTAATATGTTCCAGTTTCCATTGTTGAGATTGCTCTTATATGCATTTATTAGTAGTTGTTGTTACATACTATTCTTTCCATTGTTGAATTATTCTCGTGCATTTAGTATTAGTTTGTATCTCATGCTATCTCTTTCATTGTCAAGCTCATATTATGCATTAAAATTTGAAGTTGCCATTTCATGGGAATACCTTCATTGTTGAGTTGTTGAAGTTGTAGTTGTTGAGACCTATTAACACGTTTGTGGTTGAAATTGTTGGTTATTGGAATACCTTTCCTTGTTGAGTTATTTCTCGTTCATTTTGTTGTTATTGAGATTCTTGTGCATATTGTGGTTGAGTCGTGGGTTATGTGTTGTGGTAACATTGGTATTATTAATTTTGGCAAATGTTATGGCATATGAGCCCGTGTGGTGTGAGTTAATTATTGTGTTGTGATATTTATGTGCATGCGACGGTATAAGGGTGGGTATTGATGCGCATGCTGCTAGATAAGGTTGGATTTATACGAGGCTTGCTAGTAAGCGAATTACTTGAAGCCACAGGGTGAGATAAGGGCTAAAGCGAGTGTAGCTATTTTGGAAAAAATATTTTTTAAATAAATGCAAGGCTCACACAGCGATATAAGGAAGATTGTGATTATGACTTGTGAAATATTAATATGAGGTGTGCTGCCTCGGTGTGATTTTTGTTGTACATTCTATGTTGGAAAGACTTGATGATTTGAACGGTTGTTGTTTGTTTCCTTACTTCATTCCATTCGTATTTTTGATTATAATTGTATAACTATCCGATCGGTCATTTTGAGAGTTATAGCCTTATTCCCCCATTTTACTACTTATTTTATGCTTAATAGTTGTGATATGACTTGCCGGGGTAGTTGGTTCGGCTCCGTGGATGTTTTGGAATGAGTTGAGATACTTAGTCTAAAGGTTTGAAATTGTAAGTTAAAAAGGGTAACCGGATGTGAATTTTGTGGAAATGGCTCGGGAATGGAGTTTTGATAGTTTCGATAGCGTCGTTGGGTGATTTTGGACTTAGGGGGTATGTACGGATGGTAATTTAGAGGTCCGTAGTTGAATTAAGCTTGAAATGGCAAAAGATAGAAAATTAGAGGCTTTGAAAGTTTAAAAGTTTGACCGAGAGTTGATTTTGTGGTTACACAGCTTGAATTGTGGTTCCGGGAGTTAGAGTAGGTCTGTTGTGTCATTTATGACTTGTGTGCATAATTTGGGGTCAATCAGACTTGATTTGATAGGTTTCGGCATCGGTTGTAGAAGTTGGAATTCCTTAGTTTTTATTAGGCTTGAATTGGGGTGCGATTCGTATTTTTGATGTTATTTGACATAATTTGAGGGATCGACTAAGTTCGTATCGTGTTTTAGAACTTGTTGGTATATTTGGTTGAGGTCTCGGGGGCCTCGGGTGGAGTTCGGATGGGGCTTAGAGCATTGCTGAAGCTAGGAGCCTTCTGGTGTGATCGCACCTGCGAGGGGATTCGCCGCAGGTGCGACTGATGTAGTGTAGAAACAGATTTGGGCTGGCCTGGGGTGTGACGCAGGTGCGAGGGGTCTTCCGCATCTGCGATCCCGCAGGTACGAGCAAGGCTCCATAGATGCGGAGAAGGGGAGAGTAGGTTGTCTTCGCAGAAGCGGATCGAGGGTCGCAAGAGCGCTTCCACAGGTGCAGAGCTTGGAGCGCTTCCACAGGTGCGGACCCTGTGGACTTAAGTGGATTCCGCAGAAGCGGAACTCTTATCGCAAAAACGATTCCGCAGGTGCGGATATTTGGCCCGCAGCTACGAAGGCACTGGGCAGAACATTAAATTCGAGGGTTTCGTGATTTTTCTCATTTTGGACTTTGCAAACTCGGTCTAAGGCGAGTTTTGAGAGGATTTTCGAGGGGCTTCTTGAGGTAAGTCACTTATGATAATTTTTATTCAATAATTTTGTTTCCCCATTGAATTTCCCACCCAGTTTGTGTGTTTTAAGATGGAATTTGGGAGTTTGAGGCTAGGGATTTGGAGAGTTTAATTTGGGGATTTGAGTTGATTTGATATCGGAATTTGGTAAATTTGGTATGGTTGGACTCGTGGTTGAATAGGCTTCTAAATTTTGTGACTTTTATTGGATTTCGAGACGTGGGCCCAGGGGGTTGATTTTTGAATTTTGATTAAGAACTTAGCATTTTCATATGGAATTGATTCCTTTAGCTCGTGTTGATTGTATTGAATTGTTTGTGGCTAAATTCGAGGTATTCGGAGGCTGATTCACGAGGCAATGGCTTGTTGGAGTAGAGTTTGCACAGTTTGAGATAAGTAAAACTTCTAAACTTGGTTCTGAGGGTATGAAACCCCGAATTATGTATTATGTGAATGGTGTTGAGGTAACGCACATGCTAGGTGATGGGCGTGCGGGCGTGCACCATAAGAATTGTAACTTGGTCGAGTCCATGGAACTGTATAGTTGAATAATCTTATTGTTACCCGTATTTTCATCATGTGTTAGAATAATTGAGCTGTCAGTCATGTTATAAAATCCTGCTTAGGCTACGTGTTGTTACTGTTGGGACCCATAGAGGTCGTGTTACATGTTGAATTATTTGCTTAATTTGTCATTTTGTACTCAGTCATAGCTATTATTTGCATATTATATCTCAGTCTTTGTTGTCCTTTATAGATACATCATATCATCATTGTTTGGGCTGATTATCATGATTCTTATGAGCCCGAGAGACTGGAAAGATTAACGACTGAGTGAGGTTGAGGGTCTATTGTGAGTGATATTCATGGGATGGGGCTGCACGCCGTAATATGCTTTATTGATTCATGCCAGGATTTGGCTTATTATAGTGCTTGGGCTGGATCGGCCCCTCCGGAGTCTGCACATCCACAGTGGGCGCAGTTGTTAGCAATTTATTTACATTTGGGCTGGATCTGCCCTTATTTAATTTGCATTTGGGTTGGATCTGCCCGGGGCTGGATCTGTCGTGTTCTGTGTTGAAGTTTTATTGCGAAACCTAAAAGCATGTCTAAATTCTTGTACCTTTACTTGTAGATTATGAATTTCTGAGATATCACTGTCTTATTTTTCTGTAACTTTTCCGTACTATTAATGCTATATGTGGACTGTAATACCCGAACCCGTCACTACTTTCAGTCCAAAGGTTAGATTTGTTACTTATTGAGTTGGTTGTACTCACACTATACCCTGCACCTCATGTGCAGATCCAAGTGTTTCCGGTCACGACGGTTGCTGATTCACAGAGTTCAGACATTCAGAGATCATCGAGGTAGTTGCTTTGGAATCCGCAGGCCTTGACTCTCCTTCTCTATCTTTCAGTTTATTTATTCAGTTCTTCTTTCCAGACAGTGTACCAAACTATGTCATTATATAGATGCTCATGTACCTAGTGACACCCTGGTTTTGGGAATCTTTTGTATTCAATTATGATATTTTATCCAGTTTTATGAGATTTCTTACTTATTTAAAACCTATTTTAGTATATTCTAAATTTGGAAGTGTTGGAAGTGTCTAAGTTGTCGACTTTTCTAGTAACATGATAGGCGCTATCATGACAGGTTGAGTTTTGGGTCGTGACAAATTAGTTACTTGTTGCCTTTATCACACGTACTCTCTTTGTTGTCATTTGTTGCTTTTATTTTCGTTGTTAACCCTATATTGATAACTTGTTTTACTGTAATTTAATTGACTTTACTTTTTCGTTATTAGATTATATTAATATTTTGCACATTTTTCTATGTCTAGTAGGTGTCTTGACCTGACCTCGTCACTACTCGACCGAGATTAGGCTTGATACTTACTGAGTACCATTATGGTGTACTCATGCTACGCTTTGCAGATCAGATACTTCTGCTCGTGCCGGATGCCAGTGATTTGACTCGGACTTTATAGAGACTTCAAGGTATACATGCTTGACGCTCGCAGACCTCGGAGTCACCTTCTAGAGATCTTATGCTACTGTTTCTTTTGTTTTCGAACATTATTGTATTAGAGATTTTTAGTATATTTCAGTAGAGCTTATGACTCAGTTCTATCGATTTTGGGGTTAATTTGGTTGTTGTTCCATTTTGGATTTACTATTATAGTTATCAATTTAAATTTATATCTTAGTTGTTATTTCTGCTAAATTCTCAATGTGTGTTAGGCTTACCTAATCTTAAAGATTAGGTGGCATCACGACTATTTAAGGTGGGATTTTAGGATCGTAACAAGCTAAACCCAATAACGATTCTTGGAGTTCAAACACTTATAGCTAGGTTCAAAAATTACAACAATAATTATTGGGGTTCAAACCTTTATAAGTTCAAAACTATGAAATTCAAAGAGGACAAAATAACTTAATGAAACGCCAATACAGTAGATTGGATTCTATTGCCACGCCACCTATGGAGTTGAGGAATCAAATTCAATACTCATTGATGTAATTAGTGAGAAGAGGTATAAGGTGTGGGGTGCTGCACAACGTATCGGAAGCTGTAGTTTTTTGACATCTTTCTTATTTACAACAGTAATAATCCTATAATGGCAGAACTCTAGCATATGATGTTTGAGTTTTGCGTTTACAGATTCGAAACTCCAGCATAGGATTGGAGTTTTACTTCTAGGCTAAACTCTGATAATATGGATTAGAAGTGGTTATGCTAACCAATTTTCTCATCTATAGACTCCTAGTCTCAATCTAATTTGTCGGTAAGCCCATATATCTAGAAAACAAATTGACTCTCAAAGCTCTGTGAATGGAAGGATTATATTGGGCTTTCTACTGGTTTACCGTACAGATGTGGACCACCAGTCCATTGTGGGTAAAGCCCATGTCTTCGAAAATGACATTGATCTGACCCTATTTCCTTCTATCCATTTCAACTCCTAAATCTAACTAGGAGGGTGTTTGGATTGGCTTTTAAGCTAGTCAAACCAGCTTTTAAGCTTTTTTAACTTTTTTTTTTTAGTATTTGACAAAATTAAAAAATACTTAAAATAAGTTAAAAATTGCTTAAAACAAATCAAAAAGTAGTAAGCTGGGCAACCCCCAATTTATTATTTTTTAGCTTAAAAGTTATTTTTGCTGAAAAGCTACTTTTTTAAGCCAATCCAAATGAGCTCTAAAGTCCATTTTATGAGTTGCTAAAAGTGGTTGGAGTAATCGACTTAAACAAAATATCTATTATGAAAAAAATATTCTAGACATCTGATAGTAGCAATGATGGAAATAAGTAGAAAAACAATAACAGGTTAATTGATTTTTTGGCCTTTTACAAACTTGTTTTTAGTTTTATGACCTTATCTTTTTTTTTTTACACATGAAAATTTTCCTTTTACACATAAAAGATAAGGACATTTTGGCAAGATGGCCTAAAACCTCCAATAATAACAGTAGTCACATTGATTGGTATAAGATGATATTAGGAACGCTCAACATATAAATATTCATGAAACGTTCATAACTAACATTAAGAACTTCCTTTACATCTGTTTCTAACAATTACTAAATCCGATTTAGACGCAGTGAGTCGCTCCACCACTACATAAATGTGTAATCAAGATAATCAAAAAAGAAAGGGAAAAGATTAACCAAAAAAATATCTTAATTACTATGAATAATAATAATAAAAAGATCCATTTATTATGCTTTTTAATCCACCGCCAGTGTATTGAGCAAATGGTACAGAAGATAAGAAGAAAGGAAAATAATTCAAAGCAGAAATATGAAACTTTATATTTACTGTTCAAAGTGAGTCTCTAAACCAGCTAGGAATATCATATCAACAAAAAGAAAAAAAAGAAGAGAGAATTACAAATATTTCTTAAGTATTTTATAGGAGTAACTCAAGACTTTAGAATATCATTTTCATCATCTCTGTTACTTGTACTCTTCCTTCCAGAACTTTGCTTGAAAATCCATTTCCACACTTTGTTTCCTTTGCCACTTCTTTTAATCCCTCTATCAAATTCATTCACTGACATCCTACATGAACCACTGTGTGTAAAAACACCATTCCCGCCTCTCAAATTACCAATAGAATGGACAAATCCATAGCCATTATCTGAAGAATTACTTAGCCTCATAGCAGTAGGAAAATCTTGTTTAGACTCTGATGATAAATCCAATTTTAAATCAATAAAAGCTGAATCATCCAAATCACTTTCTTTAACTGGAAATATACTCCTATTTGGAACAACACTATCTAATGTACCCTTAAATCCACTTTTTCTTGGCTCATCAGAATCCATTAATATACCACCAGTAACATCAGATATTTTAGCACTTGAAAATCTGTAATCACTGCCTTCATCTGTATCATTTAATCCACCACCTCTTAAACTACACACTGATCTTGATCTTGAAACTGCTAAAGCATCAGACACCCAAATTTCACTGCTTTCATCCAACTCATTATTACCATTCTCACAACCCTTTTTCTTTTTCTTCCTAAAAAGCCTCTTAATTTTCCAGAATCCATTGCTGTTTTTCTTGATCTCTACACAGCTGCTGCTGCTTCTCCTTAGGAAAATTACTTGTTCTGTTTTCTCCCTTTTGGTTGTCTGTTTCTTTGGTTGTGATTGTTGTGGAGTTTGATCAGTTTTTTCATTTTCCAATAAAAATGAAATCCTACCAACACTGCCAACTTCAGCAGTGCATGATTTTCGATTATTATTATTAGAAGAAGAGGAATGATCTGAGCAAGAACAAGAAGAGAGTCGCTGCTCACCACATTCTGAGCAAACTAAGTTAACTAGTTTTTCTTTAAGGCAAAAAGCACATATTCCAATAGAAGATGAAGAAGGGTGTTTCTTACATGGCATATCTGATGAAACAGAATAGTTGAAATCTGAGAAGTTATCATCAGTTTCAACAGCAGCTTTGCCTCTCTCTTTCATGGCTCTCAATTCGTGATTCTGCTATGTAAATATTGGCTTTCTTTAAAAAGAGAGGAAAAGAAAGTGACAGATAATATGTTTGAGGTATAGGAAATTGAAATGAACTATCAAGTGTAGGTTTTATTTTTATTTTTGAGGTTGTAATATGACTTTTTAGAGCAATGAAAGAGGAATTAAAGGATGAAGACTTCCACTTTACGTTATCTTTTCAAGAAACAGTAGTTATTGCAAAAGGGGAAGAGTGATGGAAAATGAAAGACTTTGTCGCAAGGCATCATTGTGTAGGGAAAGAAAGTGAATTAAGACATTAATAAATTGAGTGAAGGAATGAACCAGCCTGTCTAGTAAGTTCTTTTTATTATTATCACGTAAACTACTACGGAGTACTATGTTCTTTTCTTAAAATATTTATTAGGAAATACTTTGTCATATAGTAGTTAATTCCATTCAATGTTTAGCTGCATGCTCTGTTTTTCCACTTAAAATCTAGTTTTCTTGTTGCAGCAAAGTACTCTGTTATTTTATATAATTATGTTTGATTAATCATGAAATTTAAGAAATAGATAAATATTTTTTAAGTTTGTAGTGTTAAATATATTACTATAATATTTGTGTGATTATAAAACTTTTGAAATTTGTCTGTCTTATATATATCGAAAAATTTGTGATGATAAACGCTTGTCGTTAAAAATAAAATAAAATTTTAAATAAATTAAATTATTTTCTTTTTAGAAATAAGTCATTGTTTTTATAACCGACTAAAAAATTATAGCCACATACACTGGAAATTAGTCATTAGTTGACTATTAAGTAGAGTCAACGGTGTTAAGGTAAATGCTTGAACCCCATCCTATATTTCCCTTTACATAGCCTTAATTTTCAAAGAAAAGTGGTGTCGCAACTCAAAAAGGATTTCTGACAATGTAATGGAGTAATTGTGCATCATGTCAATAGCCTTTTTTTTGTTTCATCACATCTTCTGTAAAAGGAATAGTGTAAAAGTTAAGATTTGGGATGAGGTAGGGGAGGGATTGCATCAATCAATCTATCATAGAGGTCATGCATGCCGATTCCCCTATTACCAAACTTTTGTGCAACAATTATTTTTTTTACCTCTAGGGTCATTTGGCAGTAGATATAAGAAAAGTGCTGAATAAAGTATATTAGTAGAGCATCTATTATTTAGTTTGGTGTATTAAAGTATCGCATAATTATTTTAAAAATTTATTGTTTATAAAAATATCATCCACATTCTTTAATTTTGTACACTATTTTTATTGTAACAATTTTATTATCATCTACATTCTTTACTCTCTCTCTAAAGTCACCTTCTTTTTTTTTACAAGAGAGCTAAACTAAAAAAAGAAAACTAATTAAAATATTAAAGTTAAAAAAGAAGAAAATTTTAATTGCTATGACATATAATACAAAATACCAATTATTAAAAAAAATAGGTGGATCTTTAACAAATAAAGAAAACTTCACTTTATACTTTGAATGAATTCAAGATCAAATTTAGTATTAAATATGTTGTTTTATTATAGTAGAATGCTAAAGGGGAAATAATTAATTAACATATCGGAATATAAAAATATATAAAATATGGCGGAAAGTATTTGAATAGGTTTTGAGAGATTTAAGGGGTAATTATGTCTTTAACTAAGTTTATGCATGCATTAATAATCTTGGTATTGCTAATACCATAGTTTGCTATGCATTACCTATACATAGGATAATACAAGATAAAGTGTATAACTAATGCTTGTATTAGTTATACATAGGTTGGAAAAGTGTACCAAATAATATATTACTAATACACAAAGCTAATACATACATTATTTTTTTCTCATGCACTCTACCAAACGACCTCTTAATCCTACACCATGATACCAAATTATCACTCGTGTGAAGTAATAAAATCTCATGTCGGAGATGGATGGATTTCTTGGACTCTTTATATGATTTGAGCAATCTTCACTTTTTAAGCTAGCTTTTGGGGTTGATTTAGTCTAGAGGTCCATTCTTATCATGGTATAAGAGCTACGCCCCCAATGTTAGGCCCTAAGATAGATTGTTCACGCTCCAGATGACAGGTCCGCGCGTGCGTGAGGGTGATGAAATCCCACATCGAAGATAGATTAGACTCTTTATAGTGAAAACAATATGAGCTATCCAGTTCGGAATGTTAATAAAAAATAGCCAACATTTGCAAAGTTATTGAAAATAGTCACTATTTTATGCGGAGATAAAATTTGGATAAAAATACCGTAGTTGAAATACAGAAAGTTCCAACATAATATGTTGGATTACAGAACTCATGCGTATAAACTTCGAGCATATTATGTTGGAAGTTCAAATTCCAGCACATTATGCTCGAATCCCATATATAAAAAATTCAAACTCTAGCATATTATGCTGGAAGTTTTCTAGATTTTAAGGGTGTTTTTGTTCAAATGTTATCTTTACATGAAAAAGTAGCTAAATTTTGATTACTTTTTAAACAGCTATTTTTCAGTTATCAATTATAAATCAAGCTATTTATGATTTTCCCCCCTTTTTATATGATTTGAGCATCTTCATCCTTTGAATTAGATTTTAACGTTGGATTATGCCCAAGGTCCATTTTTTACCGGTGAATCCTTTCATATTTAACTAGTAGAATTTTTGAATTTGGGCTATAAGAACTTTTTAGTAGAGAGTATATTGGCTCTTTAATAAGGCTACTCGAGTGAATTAGAATTAACGAAATTAATCTATTTTAAATACTCGATGCCTAAAGAAGAAAACCCCATATTATTTCTCTTTTCTTTTCAGTTTCTTCTTCAAACAAAAGGCAAAAAAGAAAAGAAATGTTGGTAATCTTTTTTCACTCTTTATAATGGACCTTGTAACATTAACCTACTGGCTACTAGGAGCTACTTCAGTTCCCTTTCAAAGCTTGCGTGACGTTTTAAGCTTTAAAATATAGTCACACATTGAGTTATATGATCAAAGATTACATAGGCAATTGACTTTTTACCTCCATATTTTATTCTTTGGTCGAGATGAGAAGCATGCCACATTGACTCTATCCTCGACTTAATTAATTATTGTTGTTTAAATAATGGAGTATTATCTTCAAAAATGCTTTTTTCTTCTTTTATATTGATAGTTACTAGATTTTTAAATAGTTCTTTTTATTTTAACAATCCAAATTACTTTTTAAATCTAGATTAATTGCACACTAACTTGATGATTTGAAAATTAATCCCAACACCATCATTATGGACCCGTTTGGCCATGAGTTTTGCCAAAATAAATTTGAAATTTATTTGGCAAACACATATTTGGCCATAGATTTTGCCCACATTTTGGCAAAATCTCAAATCCCAAATCCAAAATTTCAAAATCAATTGGTGATTTTGGGCCAAAATATGACCACTACATTTTTTTAAAATTTTAAATATTACCCTAAACTTTTATAGTTTGTAAAAGAGCCTACATTTATTATGACCAACTAAATATTTGATGAATATGCTCCCTTATCAGCCCAATCCTTTGTGTATCTTACTTTTGCTTCTGATTTGTAGGCTAAATGGCTTTCTGAATACTCATATCAGTTAACTTTTTCTTTTTAATTAGGAGTCGTAATTCTCTAATGGGATTTTATTGTAATTAATGATTTATATAGTTCATTATAAAAATGATAATTTTATACCAAACTTATTTATGTTCAGGACTATGGTTTGTGATAATGGTACTATTGAGTATTTGTGATAGTTTTTAGAACTTGTGGGATATAAGTCATGTTTCACATTTTTTCAACTAAAAAGTGAAATATGTTTTGAAAAATCATGTCCAAACACATTTTCATCTTCAAACCAAACTTCACCCAAATCAGATTTTTCAAAATAAATTTGGGACTCTATAGCCAAACGCTAGCTATGTTTCGATTAAGTGGCCAATAAATTTCTCCTTTACCCTATATAGTATAGATCAAAATACAAGATGCACCACATATTTTGCAATGTCTTATAGTATATGGTTGTTTAATCTTTTACTCATATCATTTATTTTGGTACTGAGTACGATTTTAGCTTCTTCTTATCGGATTTAACCATTTTTATGGACTAATTTCTTTCAAAAGTATGATCTTCTTTAATTAGTGAAACCAACCTATCTCTTCGAATTCTTTTCTCCTTTTCTTTTGTGGGGTTGGGAAGGTGGGAGGTGGCTGACTTTAATAAACTGAACTAATGGATGTTGATTGTGTATGCATCACTATCTTAGCAAGAAAGATGTAAAATCAGAGGTGACGTATGTGTCGTGTCTCTTATTTGATTTCACATCTCAATCACCCCTTGGCAGGAGTGAAGAAACTTTACCAATCTGCACGTAGGGATGGCAAACGGTGCGGGCAGTGCGATTGCGGGCACACTTGCATAAACTCGTGAAGACTTTAACTCATCTCGCTTAGCTCCGCAAAGCATAATTTTTTTATTTTCAATCCGTCCCGTCCCGTCTCGTCCTGCATTAATTCTTTAAATTTTTTTTCCTTTTCGAGAGGATTTGATAGTACATTTTTTTTTTCTTTTCTGCTAATTAGTATTAATTTAAATAGGAGAACTAGCTACAAGTAGGGGTGTTCATGGATCGGTTTGGGTCGGTTTTTTCCTAAAATAAAACCAAACCAAGTAAGTCGGTTTTTTAAATATTTGAACCAAACCAAATCAATTGAGTCGGTTTTTTATCGATTTGATTTTTATCGGTTTTTATCGGTTTTTCGGTTATTTATCAATTTCTTTCTTAAATATGAGACATATACTACCAAAACCATATTTCGGCGACTACATTTTCAACGTAACACTGTCAAATCAATTGTGATTTGAGAAATCTATCATTTCAAGATATATTGATGATAATTGAATCAAATAGTGATGAATAATTTAAGTACTCAATTAAAAATTAATTATTTTTAACATGAAATAAATTCTTGTACTTAGTAAAAGAAAATTGCCAATCAAACTAGAATGTAAAGGCAAAAAATTAGATTATTATAATAGCAAAGAACTAGACTAAAATTACAAATGACTAAGATGTACCATAAAATTTTAGAAACTTTATATAAAAATATACATACATACATACATATATATATATATATATATATATATATATATAGGTATAATAATAAATTTAAATAGCTACTTTTATAATCGGTTTGGTTCGGTTTTTTCGGTTATTTGTTGATTAAAATCAAAAGCAAACCAAATTTGATCGGTTTTAAAAATTTAAAATCAAAACCAAATCAAACCTAAAAAGTATCGGGTTTTTTAGTCAGTTTGGTTCGATTTTCGATTTGATTCGATTTTTCGGATTTTTATGAAGATCCTACCTACTGGTACATCCAATTCCTTCTTTATTTAAGCTTAAAGGTATCCTACTTCAAGTAACAAAGAAGTCAACGGGGAAGCTTTTCTTCAACGGTTACATCACGCTCACAAGAAGAAATGATATGATTAACATAGTAAAATCTGAACTGGCACATCAAGGCTACTATCCCTCTTAAACGATTATTTTCTGCTTTGCATTTTATACGGGGATGCATGGTCAGAATTTGAAATTTAAGAAAGAAAAAAAGAAACTTTTGATAAATAGTATCAGAATGTAATTTTTGAACTTATGATTTTAAAATGTTATTATATTTCTATTATTAGTATGTCCTTAAGAGTGAGACATTTAAAATTTTAAAAAAAAATCAAGTTAGAAACGTGTGATTTTTTTAGAACAAATGAAAATATTATCTTATTAGAGATTTCATTTAGGTTGTGTCGTTTGAGCAATAAATCATGGGTTCTCACCCATCACTACTTATAAGTTTTTTCAATACTTACTTCATTTATAATTGTGTTGTGGACGATCAATTCAAATTTCACGTTTTTTCTTATCACAACTGCATAGGGGTTAAGTTTTAGCTAAGAAGAAGGGCCCTTAGCGTTTAAGATCTTTAAGTTTTTGTTGGAAAAAAAAAAATTCTAACCCGCGACCCGCCTCACCACGCGTGATTTTTTTCAAAAATATTTTGAACCCCCACCGCTCCGCAGATTCCAAAACCCGCCCAGCCTCGCACCCACCCTGCCCCATTGCCATCCATGTCTACACACAACATACATACATGATTTTTTACTTGAAAGGCTTCACTGATATTAAAATGGGCAGCCTCGTGCGTAAAGTAATTTGGTATTCATATAGGGTTCGGGGAAGGATCACACCTCTAGAGATGTGATATAGATAGTTTACCTTAATGTAAGAATTAATGGCTACTTTCACGGCTCAAACCCATCGAAAACAAGTATACTCTTGCTCCAAGGTTCCCCTTCAGGCTTCATAGATATTAAATTAACAATTCAAAAATTCTTTTGGTGTTTAAAATTTGTTTACCTGAGTAATTTGAAATCATGATGAATGATCGTATTAAAAGGGTAAAGTGTTTCCTATTAAGAGATTTTGCATTTATAGTTTTGTCATGACCCTAAAATCTCACTTTAGGAAGTTGTGATGGCACCTTGTCTCTAAGAGTAGGTAAGCCTAATACACAATGAAATTTTAGCAGAAATATAACGACTAAGATATTAAATTAAACTGATAACTATCATAATAAAACCAAAATGGAATAACAGCGATATAATTCCCAAACCCGGTGAAACTGAGTCACAAGCTCTAAAGAAATACACTAGAAAACTTTAATTACAACATTGTTTGATATGAAGATAAACAGTAGTAAAGGCAATTACAGAAGATGACTCCGAAGCCTGTGAGCATCAAGCAGGTATAACTTGAAGTCTCCGCAAAGTTTGAGTCAACTCACTAGCGTCCGACACTAGCAGAAGTACCTCGATCTGCACAAAAATGTGCAGAAGCATAGCATGAGTACACCACAACGGTACCCAATAAATATCGATCCTAACCTAGGTAGAATAGTGACGAGGCCAGGTCAAGACACCTACTCGATATAGAAACATATGCAAAATATTAATATAATCTAACAACGGGAAAGTAAAGGCAATAAATGACAGCAAAGCAACTTAACAATACAAGGCTAACAACAGAAATAATTACAATAATGACAACAAAGAGTGCACGTATGATAAAGACAACAAGTAACTAGTTACAACGAAAATACGAATGGAATAAGGTAAGGAAACAAAGCAATATCCATTCAAATCAACAAAATCATTCCAACATAAAATGTACAACAAGAATCACATCGTGGTACCACACCTCATATTAATATTTCACAAGTCACAATCATAATCTTCCTTATATCGCAGGGTGAGCCTTGCATTTATTTTAAAAAATATATTTTTCAGGAATAGCTTCGCGCGCTTTAGCACACTTATCTCACCGCGTGGCTTAAAGTAATTCCCTTACTAGCAATACGCGTATAAATCCCACCTTATCTCACCACACATGCATCAATATACCACCCTAATACCACTGCATGCGCATCAACATCACAACACAATAATCAACTCGCACCACACGTGCCCATACGCCACAATATTTCCAAAAATATCAACAATACCAATATCACCATAACACATAAACCACAGCTCAACCACAATGTGTACAAAAATCTCAATAACAACAAAATAAATAAGATATAACTTAAGAAAAGGTATCCAAATAACCAACAACTCAACCATAAAACGTGTTAATAGATTTCAACAACTACAACTTCAATAACTTAACAAGGAAGGTATTTTCATGAAATGGAAACTTCAAACTCTAATGCATAACATATACTTAACAATGAAAGAGATAGTATGAAATAGCAACTACGACTAAATGCACGGGAATAACTCAACAATGGAAAGAATACCGTGTAAAAAAAACTACTAATAAATGCATATAAGAGTAACCTCGACATTGAAAACTAGAACATGCAATAACAACTTCAATTAAAACATGTAAGAATAAACTTGACAACGAAAGATAAAATAAATAGTAACAACTTCAATGAAATGCTTATATGTATCCTAAGGGTCTAAACCGTTCAAATACCATATATAATCCTGTGTACACATTCGTCACCTCTTGTACACGTCTTTCACAAAATACAAATAGTACAATCAAATCTAATCCTAAGGGGTAGTTGTCCCACACAAGATTAGGCAAGATACTTACCTCAAACAAGCTAAATCAGTCAACTAACAAGCCCCTTCCCCATCAAATCCAACTCCAAACGGCTCGAATCTAGCCAAAATAACTTTATAATATAAATATAAGTCATAAGAAACAATTTGGGATAGTAAAAATTCGATCATTAATGAAAATCAAAAATTCAACTTAAAAAGTCAACCCCGGGTCCGCACCTCAGAACCCGACCAAACTCATAAATTTGAATACTCATTCTGATACAAGTCCAACCATACTAAAATCATCCAATTTTGACCTCCTCAATTTATGTTTTAGAAAATATTTCACAAAAGTTCCCAATTTCTCCAATTCAAATTACTAATTAAATGATAAAAACAAAGATGGAATCATGAAAAATGGACAAATTTGAGTAACAAACACTTACCTTGATCCAAATCGTGAAAATTTCCTCCAAAATCGGCCAAAATCGAACCCTCTAACTCATAATATGATATAGTAACTCAAATCCTAGAAATAGAGTACTATATAGTCTGCCCAGGTATTATACATCGCTAACGCGGGACCCTCATCGCTTTCGCGAAGACCAAAAGTAATCTACCCAGAAAAAGGCCTTCGTGTTCGCGTTCCCCATATCGCGAACGCAATGAAGCAAACATCCAAGCCTTCACGAATTAACCTACGTACCTCCGAATTAATACTCGAACATACCCCTACGTCAAAAATCACCATGCGAGCTATTGGAACCATCAAAATTCTGTTCCTGGGTCATGTACACAAGTCAAACTCCGGTCAACTCTTTCAACTTAAGCTTCCAACCTTGGGACTACGTGTCTCAATTCACTGCGAAACTTTTCCGAAATCAATCTAATCACCCTAGCAAGTCACATAACCACAAATGAACATGGAAGAGGCAATAAATAGGGAGAAATGGCTACAATATATAAAATGACCGGTCGGTCTTCCAAGTTGCCTCCTCGAATATTTGACCTCTCTATTGAACCTTCACTGAAGAAATATTCTTTGACCTCAACTTCCGGACCTGCCTGTCCAAGATAGCCATCGGCTCTTCAACATAAGTCAAATCATTGTCTAATTGGACTGAACTGAAAGATTGTGAACAACTCTCCTCAACTTAAGGCGCACCTACTCTTACTAGAAGTCTAGTCTCTCTTAGGTCCAGTTTCGATCTCTAACTAACTAACTTACAACAGTCGATTCCTGGTTCACCACTCATTCCCGAGAATGCAACTCATTTTAGGTTAGTTGTACTTACTTGTCGTGTACCAGCACGTTTTCGTAGACGAATTTGAGGGCATTTAGCTAGCCTCTATCTCCATCTCCACTCTTCTTGCTCCACTAATAAGCTCCCGTAGCAATAGTAGACCCAGTGTTAGTATCTTAGGAAGTCGTGATATGATAATCATAAGCATCTCCGTCCATGTGAGGCCGATGATATGGATGAAATGTATACTCGTCCGTGGTAGGAATCGATCCAAAATCTAATACATGAGACAGATTACCAAAATGCTTCCGGAGCATGGAAACATGGAACACCGGGTGAACTTCCGATAAGCTGGGTCGCAATGCAAGTCTGTAAGCCACCTCACCAACTCTCTTAAGGATCTCAAAAGGACCAATCTACCTAGGGCTCAACTTGCGCTTCTTTTCGAACCTCATCACACCCTTCATGGGTGAAACTCTGAGTAGAACTCTATACCATGCCATGCATGCTACATTATGAGCCTTTCAATTGGCATAACTATTCTTCCTAGACTGTGATGTACGAAGATGATCTTAAATCAACTTGAATTTCTCCAAGGCATCCCGAACCAAATCAGTTCCCAACAGCCTATCCTCCCCCGGCTCAAACCAACCAACTAGAGAACAACATCGCCTCTCATATAAGGCCTTATAAGGATCCATCTAAATACTCGATTGATAGTTAATATTGTAGGTGAACTCTGCGAGCAGTAAGAACTAATCCTATGAATCTCCGAAATCCATAACACAAGCACGTAGCATGTCCTCCAAGATATGAATGGTGCGCTTGGACTGCCCATTTTCTAGGGATGAAATGCCATGCTCACCTCGACCTGTGTGCCTAACTCACATTGCACGACTCTCTAGAAATGCGATGTGAACTGTGAGCCTCGATAGGAGATAATAGACATTGGCATACCATGAAGACGAATAATCTCACGAATATAGATCTGAGCCAGTTGTTCTGAAGAGTAGGTAGTCACAATTGGAATGAAGTATGCAGACTTGGTCAGGCTGTCCACAATAACCCACATTGTGTAAAATTTACTCAAGGTCCGTTGAAGTCCAGCAAAAAAATCCATGGTGATACACTCCCACTTCCATTCTAGAATATCAAGTCTCTCAAGCAAACCACCCGATCTCTAATGCTCATACTTCTCCTCCTGACAGTTCAAACACCAAGCCACATACTCCGTAATATCTTTCTTCATCTTATCCACCAGTAGTGCTGCCTCACATCCTGGTACATATTTGCGGCACCCGGATGAATAGAATACTACGATCGGTGGGCCTCCTCAAGAATCAACTCAAGCAACCCATCCATATTGGACACACAAATCCGGACCTGCATCCTCAATACCCCATCATCCCCAATATAAACATCCTTGGCATCACCGTGCTGCACTGTGTTCTTAAGGACACTCAAGTGAGGATCATCATACTGATGCGCCTTGATACGCTCCTACAAAGAAGACCAAGAAACCACACAAACAAGAACACGTCTAGGCTCCAAAATCTCCAACCTCATGAACCGATTGGCCAAGCCTGAACATCCAATGCTTATAGACTCTCTTCAACTAGAATATAAGCAAGGATACCCATACTCTCAGTCTTCCTACTCAAGGCATCGGCTACCATATTGGCCTTCCTGGGATGATAAAGAATGTTGATACCATAGTATTTTAATATCTCTAATGTCCTTCGCTACCTCAAATTCATGTCCTTTAAGTGTCGTAGACTCATATGGTATGTAAACATCTCACAAGACATGTCGTAGAGATAGTGCCTCCAAATCTTCAATGCGTGAATAATGGCTGCCAACTCTAAATCATGTACTAGGTAGTTCTTCTCATGGGGCTTCAACTGACACGATGCATAAGAAATTATTATACCCTCATACGTCAATACACACCCAATGCCAATCCGCAGCATAATGACAAACTGTATATGAACCCGATGTTAAAGCCAAAACCAGAACTGGAGTTGTGGTCAAGGCAGTCTGGAGCTTTTTAAGCTCTTCTCACAATCGTCGGACCAACTTATTGGAGCACTATTTTGAGCCAATCTAGTCAAATGAGCTGCGATGAATGAAAACTCCTCTACAAAATAGCGATAATACTCAGACAAACCTAGAAAAACCGAATCTCAGTAGCAGAAGACGGTATTGGCCAACTCTGAACTGCCTCTACCTTTTTCGGATCCACCTTAATCCCCCTACTAGACACCACATGACCCAAAAGCGCCACCAAATCAAGCCAAAACTCATACTTGGAGAATTTTGCATATAAGTTTTTCTCCCTAAAGGTCTGGAGCATGATCCTCAAGTGTTGCTCATGATCCTCCCGGTTGCGAGAATACACCAATACGTCGTCAATGAACACGATGACGAAAGAATTAAGATAAGGCTGGAACACACTGTTCATCAAGTGCATAAATGTTGTTGGGGCATTGGTCTGCCCAAATGACATCACCAAAAACTCAAAGTGACCATAGCGAGTGCTGAAAGCTGTCTTCGGAATATCTAAATCCTAAATCTTCAAATGATGGTACCCTGACCTCAAATCAATCTTTGAGAATACCGAACACCCTGAAGTTGGTCGAACAGATCATCAATACGCGGTAGTGCGTACTTGTTCTTTACTGTAACTTTATTAGTTTCTTGTAATCAATATACATCCTCATAGAGCTGTCTTTCTTCTTCATTAACAGAATTGGAGCACCCCAAGGAGAGAAACTCGATCGAATGAAACCCTTATCGAGAAACTCCTGAAGTTGTTCCTTTACTTCATTCAACTCCACTAGTGTCATACGATATGGTGGAATAGAAATAGACTGAGTTCCCGGCACCAGGTCATTGCCAAAATCAATATCCCTATTGGATGGCATGCCCGGTAGGTCTAATAGAAACATATTTAGGAAATCTCTCACTGCCGGGACTGACTTGACAGTAGGAGTATCAGCACTGACATCCCTCACAAAGGCTATATATGCTTTACACCCCTTCTCAACCATTTGATGTGCCTTTAGAAAGGACACCACCCTGCTAGGAATATAATCCAATGTACCCCTCCACTCCAACCGCATCAACCTGGCATAGCCAATGTCATAGTCTTGGCGTGACAGTCCAAAATAGCGTTATAAGGTGAAAACTAATCCATACCCAATATCACATTAAAGTCCACCATACTGAGTAGCAGAAGGTCAACTCTGGTCTCATAACCCCCGATAGTGACCAAATACGACCGATAAACACGGTCTACAATAATAGAATCTCCCACATGCATGGACATATATACAAGAGCACTCAAAGAATCACGATATATATCCAAATACAGAGTAAAGTAAGATGACACATATGAATAAGTGGAACCCCGATCAAATAAAATTGAGGCATCCCTATGACGGATTAGAACAATACTTATGATGTCAGTATCCGATGCAATAGCCTCAGTCCTACCAAGAAAATCATAGCAATGGGCCTATCCTTCCCCTCTAGGATGACCTTTACTCGCCTGACCTCCACCCTTAGCTGGCGGTACAGGTAGAGGGGCAACTAGAGTAGTAACCCTAGTCTGTGAACCCTCTAGAATCCGTGGAGCCTGTGGAGGTGCACACCTCCTAAGTCTGGGACAGTCCCTCACCATATGCCTGATATCTCCATACTCGAAACAACCTCTTGATAGGTGTGGCTGCTAAAACTTAATCTGACCTGGTCGACTAGACTAATCGCTGAAGGCACCCTGTGTAGGAGGTGCACTAGAAAATGGTCGTGAATAATGGGAGACCTCGAAATAGTCGGAGAACTGCGAGTAGCTGGAAGTGCTGAATGAACTGGTCGACTCATATAATCTCTGCCATGACGAGCTAAAACTGCAGCGTGGGCACGACTAAATTCTCCAGAATCTCGAGGCCTCTTGGCCTTCGTATCCTTCTCTCCTAGCCCCGCATACGCTCCATCATTCGAACGATCTTTACAACCTGCTGAAACAGAGTATTCGTCTCTAACTCCCAAGCCATATTGAACCTAAGACCATAACTGAACCCCTAGATAAATTTGCGGACTCGCTCTCTGACTGTAGAAACCAAAGTTGGTGCATGGCAGGAAAACTCACCGAATCTGATGGCATACTTCGAGACTTTCATAGTCCCATGAC
Organism: Nicotiana tomentosiformis; assembly: GCF_000390325.3. NCBI lineage: Eukaryota > Viridiplantae > Streptophyta > Magnoliopsida > Solanales > Solanaceae > Nicotiana > Nicotiana tomentosiformis. Next base: position 37,057,042 of record NC_090815.1, read on the forward strand.
ACAGCTACTCAAACTCTGTACGCCACGCATCCTAGAGGGTATAGGGAACAAGCTCCTTCAAAAACATATCTGAAAACTGAGCCCAAGTGAGTTGCGCTGCATCAGCTGGTCTACTCTCCTCATAAGCCTGCCACAACATATATGCTGCCCTTGACAGCTGGAATGTAGTAAAGGCGACTATACTCACCTCCACAATGCCTATAGTGTGAAGAATACTGTGGCTCTTATCTAGAAAACCTTATGCGTCCTCAGTAACTGCGCCATTGTAAGTAGGAGGATCATACTTCTTGAACCTCTCAAGCCTCCTCTGCTCCTCCTCAGATGCCTCTGGCATGACCTCATACTAAACCGAAATAACGGGTTGTGCTTAGGGATGGGCGTTCGGTATTTCGGTACGGTATTTAATAATTACGGTTCGGTATTTCGGTATTCAGTATATCAATTATGCATACCAAATACCGTACCAAAGTAGTTCGGTATGGTTCGGTATTTTCTTATTTGGTTCGGTACGGTTTCGGTATGGTTTCGGTATTATACCAAAATATTTCAAATCTCCCAAGATTATGCTATGCCTAATTGCCTATTGCCTAACATATCTTATGACTTCTGCTGAGAATTCAACCACTCAAAGGAAAACTCAAAGCCATTGTTTCAAGAATAATTAGTTCGGTGAAACTGTTTTGATTGCCAAATCAGAGAAGAGAAATGGTATTGATGGTGTATATTCCCAAAAAAGTGATTCTTTAAATTCTGAAACTACTGTCTGTAAGTCTCTAAGCCTAAGGAGGTTGCTAGGCCCGCTAAGGGATTAGGGAATTATGATTTAGGGGACTTGGGGTGTTGGGCTTAGGCTTATTGGGCTGAAAAATAAAAATATAGGTGGGCTTGGACTTAAATATTTCGGTATTTTGGTATACCAAAATATCAAAAACTCAATACCGAATACCGTATCGAAATATCGAAATACCAAAATTTCTGTACCGAAGTATACCGAAAAAACCGAAATACCAAATTAATTCGGTTCGGTTCGGAATTCGGTTTTTCGGATTTTATGCCCACCCCTAGTTGTGCTGGCATAACTCCCAGGACCTGATCAACATGGACCTGCTGCTATAGAGTACATGCCGCAGGAGTCTGAGCTCCTCCCCCTGCCTGAGATATAGCTGGTGCGACTGGGAACAATCCCGATTGAGCTAAAGTACTGAACACACTCGAGAAATGTGTCAATGTCTCCTGGAGTACAGGGGCAGTAGCATGCCTCTCAGGTGCCTGCTCCCTAATCGAAAATACTGGTGGCTCCTCAGTCGCTGCTCTGACTACAACACGTGCCCTTCTCAGCCCCGGCCTCTCGCGGCTCTAGCAGGGGGTACGGGTGTATGCTCAGCTGATCTGGTAGTACGTGTCCTCATCATCTGTGAGAGAATAAAAGGACAAAGGCTCAAATTCCAAAATCAACAAATCTGCACGATAATTTGTCAAAGAAGTGGAATTTTCTAATAGTTCTATAGTCTCTCGAAGATAAGTACAGACATCTCTGTACCGATCCGCAAGACTCTACTAAACTTGCTTATGACTTGTAGTACCAATGAACCTAGAGCTCTAATACCAACTTGTCACAACCCCAAAATTCCACCTTAGTTAGTCGTGATGGTACCTTGTCTCTAAGACTCAGTAAGCCTAACACACATTAAGATTTTAGTAGAAATAATGACTAAGATATTAAATTAAACTGATAACTATTATAATAAAACAAAAATGGAACAACAGTCATATAATTCCCAAAATTGGTAAATTTAAGTCACAAGCTCTAAAAAAATACACTAGGAATCTCTAATTATAATACTGTTAGATATGAAGATAAACAGTAGTAAAGGCAATAACAGAATGTGACTCTGAGACCTACAAGTGTCAAACAGGTATACCTTGAAGTTTTTGCAAAGTTCGAGTCAACTCACTGGCATCTAACACGAGCAGAAGTACCTCAATCTGTATAAAAATATGCAGAAGTGTAGCATAAGTATACTACAATAGTACCCAGTAAGTATCAAGTCTAACCTCGGTAGAGTAATGACGATGCCAGGTCAAGCTACCTACTAGACATAGAATCTTGTGCAGAATATTAATATAATCTAACTACGGGAAAGTAAATGCAATAAATGACAACAAAGCAATTTAACAATACATGGCTAACAACGAAAATAATAACAATAGTGATAACAAAGAGCGCACGTATGATAAAGACAATAAGTAACCAATTACAACGAAAATACAAATGGAATGAGGTAAGGAAACAAAGCAATAACCGTTCAATCAACAAAATATTTCTAACATAGAATGTACAATAAAAATCACACCGAGGTACCACACATCATATTCAGATTTCACAAGTCACAATCACAATCTTCCTTACATCGCGACGTGAGCCTTGCATTTATTTTTAAAAATATTTTTCTCGAAATAGCTTCATGCGCTTTAGCCCCCTTATCTCACCGCGTGACTTCAAGTAATTCCCTTACTAGTAACACACGTATAAATCCTACCTTATCTCGCCGCATGTGCATCAATACACCACCCTTATATCGCCGGATGCACATCAACATCATAACACAATAATCAACTCGCATCACATGTGACCATATGCCGTAACATTACAAAGAACAAAATCAACAATACCAATGTCACCACAACACATAGCCCACGGCTCAACCACAATGTGTACAAGAATCTCAATAACAACAAAATGAATGAGATATAACTCAAGAAAAGGTATTCCAATAACCAACAACTCAACCACAAAACGTGTTAATAGATCGCAACAACTACAACTACAATAACTTAACAAGGAAGGTATTTTCATGAAATGGCAACTTAAAACTCTAATGCATAACATATACTTAACAATGAAAGAGATAATGTGAAATAGCAACTAAATTCATGAGAATAACTCAACAATAGAAAGAATAATATGTAACAATAACTACTAATAAATGCATATAAGAGTAACCTCGACAATGGAAACTAGAACATGTAATAACAACTTCAATTAAAGCATGTAAGAATAAACTTGACAATGAAAGATAGAACAAATAGTAACAACTTCAATTAAATACTTATAAGTATCATAATGGTTTAAACCGGTCAAATACCATATATAAGCCCGTGTACATACTCGTCACCTCATGAACATGTCTTCCACATAATTTAAATAGTACAATCAAACCCAATCCTAAGGGGTAAATCCTCCACACAAGATTAGGCAAGATACTTACCTCAAACGAGCTAAATCAGTCCACTAACAAGACCTTTCCCGCGCAAATCCAACTTCGAACGACTCAAATCTAGCCAAAATAACTTAATATCATAAATAAAAGCCATAGGAAGAAATTTCGAATAATAAAGATTCGTCCTTTAATGAAAATCAAAAAGTCAATTCAAAAAGTTAATCTCGGTCCTGCACCTCAGAACTCGACCAAACTCATAAATTCTGAATACCCATTTCGATACGAGTCTAACCATACAAAAATCATCCAATTCCAACCTCAAATCGACTTTTAAATCCTCAATTTATGTTTTAGAAATATTTTTACAAAAATCCCTAAATTCTCCAATACAAATCACCAATTAAATGATAAAAACAAAGGTGAAATCATGAAAAATGGACAAATCCGAGTGAAAAATACTTACCCTAATCCAAATAGTGAAAATCCCTCCAAAATCACCCAAAACCGAGCTCTCTAACTCAAAATGTGATATAATAACTCAAACCCTCAAAATCCAGTACTATATAGTCTCCCAAGGTGTTATACATGCATCACGAATGCGGGACCCTCATCGCGTTCACAAAGACCAAAGGCTAAGCAAACATCCAAACCTCCATATCGCGAACGCGATGAAGCAAACATCCAAACCTTCGCGAACGCAGCCTGGACCTCGCGAACGCATAGGCTAAGCTCTTCCCAGCACTTGGCTGCTTCGCGAACGTGGAGCTCAATCACGAACGTGAAGAAGGGGGACTGCCCAGCCCTTTTAACCCTTCGCGAACGCGGCCACCATGTCGCTAACCGGAAGAAGGAAACCAGACCTGTGAACATCATCAGGCCAAAAACAAGGTGGAATGGTCCGTAACCCATCCGAAACACACCCGAGGCCCCCGAGACCCTGTCCAAACACACTAACCAATCTCAAAACATAACACGAACCTACTCGAGACCTTAAATCACACCAAACAACATTAAAAATACGAATCACACCTTTATTCAAGCCTAATGAATAAATGAACATTTTCAAATTCAAAACTTGCGCCGAATAAGCCTAAACAACTCTGAATGACCTCAAATTTTACATGCAAGTCCCAAATGATACAACATGCCTATACCAACTTTCGGAATCACAATCCGAGCCCGATATCAATAAAGTCAACTCTTGGTCAAACCTCTCAACCTTCCAAACTTTCATCTTTCCAACTTTCGCCAAAAAGTACCAAATCAATCTACGGACTTCCGAATCAACATCCGGATATATGCCTAAGTCCAAAATCACCATACGAAGCTATTAGAACCATCAAAGCTCCATTCCTGGATCGTCTACACACAAGTCAAACTCCGGTTAACTCTTTCAACTTAAGCTTCCAACCTTGGGACTAAGTGTCCCAATTCACTGTGAAACTTTCCCGAAACCAATCTAACCACCCCGACAAGTGACATAACTACAAATGAACATAAAAAAAAAAAATATATAGGGGAGCGGGGTTACAATATACAAAATGACCTTCCGGGTCGTTACAATTCTTAAATGTGAAATCTCTGATTAAAAATAAGAAATATTGCAATCATCCACAACATTCGTCACTACCGATCGATTTTGAGAAAGTTTCAATGCTCATTTGATCTGCCGTAGGCCCAACTCTTGTTCGAAACAAAAAGTTTGAGAACAAATAAGTATAGATTAGATAGAGTTTTTTCTCATGTGCCAGTTGAAAAACTAAAGGATGATAATGACATAAGAAATTCCTTAAAACTTCCTTTTCTATTCACAAAATACTAAGCTTACATGGTATTTGATTTTTATCACATAAAGTTACTAGGAGTAATACGCATCATTTTTTACTTGAAAAGAAAAATAAAGGATGAAAAGTGTTGTATGATAACTGCTATAAAACGTAAAGATAAAATATAAATAATGATCAAATTCAAATATAATATCCAAATGAATATGCAAAAGATGACATCATGATTTTTACCATGTCCAATTAAAAAGAGGGGGTAAAACCATCTCCAATCTTACACTAAATATTACACCATTTTGGTGTATTACTATTCATTAATATTTTATTATATAAATCTTTTAATTTAACATATTATAAATTTTACTTTTTTCATTTAGGTCACTAATATACCTAATTAATTTTTATATAATATCTTTATAATATTAATTTTACATCTTAATTTTGGTGTGTAATTTTTATAGATTAATTTTTTATATATTATTTTTATATAAAATTATAAGTTAATTTTATTTTAAGTTATAATTGTATAAAAAATATAACCATCACAAAAATAAAAAGTGCAAATATAAAATATAATATATTGTTAATAAATAACACAATGTTCATTAAATAACATAAAAATAAATATTTAATAAATTATATAAATGGTTATATAAGAAAGAAATATGAATTATATGGGATGAATATGTAAAAAAGAAAAAAGAAGGGATTTATTATGAAATAAAAAAAATTTAAATAAAAAAAATAATATAATATAAAAGAGAGAAGAATATAAAAAAGATTCTTTTTTGGTGTAAAAAATAGTGTATTAGATTGGAGTTAATTTTCACCATTTTGATGTTTACATTATTTTGGTGTAAAAAATAGCGCTTAAGGTTTGAAGTGCCCTAAAAGGATAACCGTGTCAACATTGCGTAGTACTAATCAAACTTTGTAAATTATTTAGCCTAATATTTACAGACAATAATTGCTCAATCCTCATATTCACTTTTGAATTAATAAAAGATATTGGGCTGGTGATTTTAAGTACAATTCCACTAACTGATAATCAAATATCATCTAAATATTCTAATGAAATATTGCCTAAATTAGTGTAAAGGTTGATTAATTGAAAGATACCTAGCTAGAGGAAAGAAACTCTAGGTATCATGGCAGGCCACAGTCAAATGCTAAGGTCTTAGGCTTGACTACCGCTCCAATTTAATCAAATGTCCCAAATAGATCCCAAAAATCAATATTCATAAATTATTCTAGTAGGGTAAAGAGCCTTTTACAATATTTGTGCATATATTAAATGCATTTATAAATACTACAAGATTTAAGTTATGATGCAGTGAAAACCTCAGAACTTTTAGGTTGTTAGTGCTACTAGCAAATAATTATAATATTTTTAGATTGTCATATAGTAAGCTTACTATAAAGAGTTATTTATTGTTGTTCATCAACTTAATTAGAGGTGTACAAATAAAATCGACAAAGCATACCAACCCGATAATCCGAGTCAAATCAAGAAAAAAATCCGACTATGGTTTGGTATTGGAAAAAAAACTCCGACCATATTTGGTTTGGTTTGGTTTTAACTAAAAAAAGTCAAACCGAAACCAAACCAACCCGACATTATATGTATAGAAATTTTAAATATATTTAATACATAAAAATATTTATGGTAGTGTAGTTTATAAATATATCTTAAGCTTTTTCATAATTTTATCTTTTAATGTATTATTTCAAGCTTGAGCTTATAATTTTTGGATACTCCAATAAGTTTTATAGTCTATAAATGTTAGTAACTCAAATAAAAGATAATAAATTCAATTGTACTATGCATAAAAATAGTGTTGGATATATATTTTTTAGTTTTTTCATTGTTTAGATAAAATGTATAACTTATTTTTCTTTTAGTGGTTAGTCATGTAAATAATAGTACTTATTAGTCATAATTTTAAATTATGTTTATTTTTATTATGGCTTATTAATAATATTTGTTTTATGCGAATTTATTATCTTTATTGTTGAATATTTTAGTACAATACCATGACTCATCTCATATTTATGTTATTTTATTGAAAAATACCTTATATAGTTCTGTCTTACTACAATTAAAGAAATATTTGTAGCATAAATTTTACGTTTTGTGCTACGAAGATTTTATGAAAAAAAATATTCGAAAATACCCGAAAACCTGAAAAACTCAAAAAAATCCGAGATTAACAAACCCGACTTTTATTGATTTGGTATTTAGATTTAATAACCCGATACAATTGGTTTGGTTTGGTAATTAGAAAATCTGAACCAACCCGACCCATGTACATCCCTAAACTTAATATAGAGACGAATTTACAGTACTATTTATGGGCATGTAAACTCAATAACTTTAGTTTAGACCCTATATATATATATATATATTAAGAAATTTATTACATATTTATACCATATTCACATGACTTAAGATTCGTACTAATAAATAGAGCAAGCTGGAGAGCACAGACAAACGACACGCTAAGAATTCAGAAAAGCCCAATTTGTAGCTAGTTAAGATATAGTACCACATATTACCATGCACTATTGCACGTTTGCTGTTAGTATTATTATGGCAAGGACGCAGGCGTCTTAGCACGCCCCATCCCAAGTGCATCATTTGGTATTACACACAAACAATTAACAATTCCTTTAAGTAATGTCCCAATCTTTTTTAAAATCCAATGTTGGTTTTAATCATTATGTTTTATTCTGGTCCACCCACTGCAACCTTATGCCTTTTATTTTAAACTGGCTCGAGAATTTGCTATAGCAAGATCACTAAACTAGATGCATTGGTTTGGTGGTTTACTTAGGAAAGTACGCTTTAAGTAAATGTTAGGGGTTTGATTATGTTAAGGCTGATATTTTACTTTACAAATTAAATTATTAGGAAAAGGGTAGGAGACATCAGAAATTTCACTTTGATTATGTTGATGATTAAGAGCAATTAGGAATCTAACAATTTAATTAACCACCAAACAAGTCTGCCGTGCAAAACATTCGTGTTTAGACAGCTCTTGTCTCACTTTTCTGTGTCCGTTGTCAAAATATTATTGTGTTGGGTTTTGGGCAGAACAAATTAATGTAAATTATTGTTCTTGCTAAAAAGATCCAGAAGAAAATATTGTATTCCCATAATATTTTCTCTGCCAGTCATTGTTTATCTTAACAGCAAATGGTCTAAAATTTTCTCAAAAGATTAGTGGAGACTGGGGATAGCAATTTCAACATTAGTAATTTTGGGATTTTGCAAAATCATCGAGATTTTAACAAACTATATTGAAATTTTTATTCTCCGTTTATAGTGTGTTTTTAGAAACACAATTGACAGGGAAGAGGAAATTCCCATTTGGACAATAGACATTCAAATTCATGATAAAGTAATAATAAAGGAGATAGGGACACAAAGACGGACATAAGGCTTGCCTAAGAACGGCCACAGTCTATATACTTTGACTTGAACTACCTTTACATATATCAAAAAGATTAAAATTAATCAAACCTATTTTAATCTTATTAATTCTAAATTTTGAATTCACATAGAAGCTTAAGAAGATTCATAATCTTCAAAAAATTGCAAAAATATGACACTTCTTGAGGGTTAATTTTAACTTTTGACTACCGCTTTGGTCATGAACAGAACTTCAAGATCAAAAATTAAAAGTGTTGCCCACGGGAATAGTAAGGGGCAACACATGTTAAACTTGAAATTAAGCGGGACAAAAATTCAAGATGATTCACTTTTAAGGCTATTTGCATACTTCAGTAGTTCTTGATCCCGCTTTGTAGTTGCTGGTCTTTTACAGAAGGTGAAAGGACCCAACCTTTTCAATATTCCAGATAGGGGTTTTATGGGCTATGATTACGGGCTTACGGCTATTCATCGACTATGATTACGGCCCATCAGCTCAAAGTTGAAGGATGGTTTGGCCCATCTTTAAAGACTCAAATATTTTTCTTTTATAAAATGACTCGATTTGCCCTAATCTAATATTTATTACCTGCTTGCCCCCTCCTCTTTCCCACATGATGCTGGTTGCCCCCTTCCACTTTCCCATGGGATGTGGTTTGCAGTTTCTCTGCTATGTACTTGAAAATCTTTGCAAATCCTCCATTGTCGCACAGTATTGTGCGACTTTTTTTTTTTGAATTTTTCCTATTAAATCTTCGTGTTTTATATTTTCTTTCTTCCTCTTCTAAAGTTTTGAAATGTAAAGCTTACTGTTAAGCTTTAATTGTCACGACCCAAATCCACGTGACCGGCACCCGGCACACTATCCGATCCGAGCGAACCAACCCATATGATACACCCAAACAACATGCATGAAAACCAATTTAACTACGGAAGCTCTTTGAATTACATGTATATTTTCAAGTTAAAAGATGAAAAGTTTTCCAATTCAGAATCATACATGAAGTCTTTCGTAATATTACAATGAGACTAAGTAAAATAAATATATTTTCATGTATGTCGTGTACAACCTCATTACTACAACTTTTCACAACTATCTATGGAGCTTCTATACCAACGAATATAACTAAACACTTGGGCTAATGCCCGACTAACATAAATTAAGAAAATAATATGATAGCTACCACGAAATAGAAGTGGTGTCTCACCATATACCTCAAGAAAAAAGTCATCCTAGTCATGCCAGCATGCCACGTATCATACCTCATCCTGAAACATGTAAAGTAAGTGGGTGTCACGACCCCAAATCCCCTCCGTAGGATGTCTTGACGGCACCTAATCTCTAAGACTAGGTAAGCCTAACAATATGCGGAAACATCAAATAAAAACTTAAAATTTCAAATCTTCAACAGTTTCATCAATAGACTATAAGCTCAGTACGTACAATTTTCCAAAATCTGGTGAGATATAAGTCACAAACTCTAGATACAATGATGAACAATCCTATACATCATTGTCTATAAAAAACATAAAAAAATATGAAAAACGAGGTAGAAGGGGACTCCGAGACCTGCGGACGTGGGCAGGTGTACCTTGAAGTCTCCAAGTAGCAACACAACACACTAATACCGAGGCTGATAGGATGTACCTGAATCTACATAAAATATGTGCAGAAGCGTAGTATGAGTACAACACAACGGTACCCAATAAGTGCCAAGCCTAATCTCGGTAGAGTAGTGACGAGGTCAGGTCAAGGCACTACTAGAGATAATAAGAAACAAGACAGATGATTTAATGAAAATGACATGGAAGTGAACAATACATAATTTACGGGAAATAACAACATGGAATCAAGAAAAGCTAATACAACACGAAAGGAAAACAAGAACCAAACAATACAGCAAATAAAGAATATTAACAAGGGCACACCCGAGGTACCGCCTCGTAGTCCCAAATCGTAAAAACAAATCACAGTCTTTCCTTATATCACAGTGGGAGCCTTTATATTTGATTTTTAAAAATTATTTTTCCGAAATAGCATCCCGCGTTTTAGCCCACCTTATCATACTGCATGGCTTCTAGTAGTTCCCCTACTAGCCACGCGTATCAAGCGCACCTTATATCACCGCATGCATTTCAACACCTAGACCTTATACCACCACATGCGTATCAATAATCACAACGGCACGGCAGAAACCTCGTGCAACAATAACAACCACATGGCAGAAACCTCGTGCAACAATAACAACAGCATGACAGAAACCCCATGCAAACAACCAAACAATCACGTCAACAACACCACGAAAGCCAAGACACAACAACTAAGTAAATGATATTTCACAACTTACACCTTGCCTCAAAAGAACCACAGCCTTGCAATTCAACACCAAAATCAACAACAAGATATTTCAAGTAAAGAGTTCCACAGTTAATTAATGAATACGGAAATCAAGAAAAACATATAATTCAACTAAACATGTGATACAAGTTGCAAATAGGAGATAAGACAAGTAGACATGTGAAATTAGGCTAAACATGATAACTATAACGTGCTAAAGTAACTCAATTAAGGCATAACAAGAAAACTACAAAAAATTAGAATTTCAATATTTAGCCCGTGTATGCACTCGTCACCTTATGTACAGGGCCTTCACATATTACAAATTACCACCAAAATACCAAATCCTAAGGGGAATTTCCCCAACACAAAGTTAGACAAGTCACTTACCTCAAAACACGCTCAAGCTGTCAATTGGGAGGCCTTTCCCTTGATTTTCTAACCCCGAACGGTTCGAATCTAGCCAAAATAATTTCATACGATAAATATAACTATAGGAAACTAATTTATATAATGAAATAATGATCTTATCTAAGAAAGAAAAATCACTCCAAAAAGTCGATCCGGACCCACGTCTCAGAACCCGACTAAAATTATGAAATCCGAATACCCATTCAATATCTAGTCGAACCGTACAAGAATTATCCAAATCCGACCTTATTTAGCCTTTCAAAACTCAAAAACTTGGTCTAAGAACTTCTACACTTTTTTCCAAATTTTAAACTCCAAAACCATAATTAAAAGGTGTAATTGACAGTAGATACATGAGGATTAATCAAAAATGAGTCAAGAATCCTTACCCCAACACTTCCTATGAAAATACCTCAAACTCTCACCTCAATCCGAGCTGTCAAAGTCCCAAAATAAAAATAAAATCAAACCCTTGATTTTTCCCCTTTTCTGCCCAGTTATGTTGCCCTGCGACCTTACTGCCGCATCTACGAAAAAATCATTGCAGGTGCGGCCCTCACTTAGGCCCAAAAATATCACTTCTACGGACACCCTAGGTGCACCTGCACTTGCGCTTCAGCGGATGAAATGTCACACCTGCGACCACTGGCGCTTCTGCGCACTAGCCATCACAGAAGCGAAGCCGCTTCTGCGAAAATTTTCTCACTTCTGCGACCTCAGCTGGGCAAGGCCAGCTTCGCCTCTGCAATTTAAAGCTCGCTTATGCAATTCCGTACCTTCGGCCAAACCTTCTGCAGGTGTGATGACACCAGCACTGGGAGCTTCAAGATTTGCACAGGTCCAAATTTTGTTCCGATATCGATCTGAATCACACCCAGGGCCCTTGTCCGAATATACCAACAAGTTCTAAAATACATAACGGACCGACTCGAGGCCACAAATCACATCAAACAACATAAAAAATATGAATCGCACCCCAATTCAAGCCTAATGAACTTATGAACTTCTAAATTCCAAAACCGATGCCAATTCATACCAAAACAACTCCGATTGACACCAAAATTTGCACACAAGTCATAATTGACATTACAGACCTATTCCAACTTCCAAAATCAAGATCCGACCCCGATATAAAGAAGTTCACTCCTGGTCAAAATTCTCTATTTTTTACAAATTTCTAACTTTCGCCAAAACACACTGAAACGACCTACGGACCTCTAAATAAACGTTCGGACACGCTCTTAAGACCAAAATCACCATTCGGAGGTATTGAAACCGGCAAAACTCCATTCTAGAGTCGTCTTCAAATAAGTCAAACTATGGTCAACTCCTACGGCTTAAACTTCCAATTTAGGGACTATGTGTCCCATTTCATACCGAAACTCTCCCGAACCCGACACCAAGCGCCCCGACAAAATTCACATAACTAAAAAATAACATAAAGGGAGCAATAATTACGGGATTGAGGCTAATACTCTCAAAACGACTGGTTGGGTCGTTACAGTGGGGCCCTGGATGGAGACCCCTAAGGGTTGAGTACACCACAACGGTACTCAATAAGCGTCATAGACTCTCTCTAATTCAAGTTCCTGGGACAAAATTTTACAAAGACTATGCAAAGAATATTTGATATAAGATGATAAATAATTATATAAATCATGCTCTTTATCATTTCAAATAAAAAGACAAGTGAAGTATAAACCATGATATAAATTCTTTGAACATTTCTATCAATTCAAAATTTTTAATAAAATCATACAAAACCATTTAAATTTCATTAAGTCATCGAAATTACTTTCGACTCCTTAGGCCTAAACATAAGAAAGTCTTTTTTTTATCTTTCACCGAGATTACTATACCGACACCGACATAATAAATAACAATTAGGTGATCGGCCTAGCAACAAGTATTTGACTCTATTTATCTGGGAAACTTCCCGTAATGCCGTACGAGTCGACTTAACCTCATTAATTTAAATAATGATCATTTGCCCTCTCAGTGAGGGACTTTATCCCACAAACCATGGCCTAGCCTTGGAATGTCTACACCAGCACGTGTAGTTTCATGGTAACAAACTTAATATTCGAACCAATCTCGATCGTCTCTACTAGTCATTCCCAAAATATTTGAATATCAAAAATAAATTCATAGCATAATAGACTCAAAGGATCTATTTTATCAAATCATGAATTTCATAACCAATCCAAACTATTTGAATAAAATCAAATGAATAACCTTTTTCATGTTAATGCCTTTAGCAATTTAACACAATCATTTAAAGATACAACAAGTGCTACTCCATTATTCAAATTTCAAAAACATACATTTTCATAAAACATATCTTTATCACTTAAATAGTTTATACTTTATCAACACATAAGTTTTAATAAAACTTATAATATTTTTCTTAAGTGTCATCTTGCAAACAAGTTTTGAAAATAAGATTTTATGTAAAATCACATGACACTTCAAAACCAACAAACTTAGAAATACATGGTGACATCCTTCCCGCTTGTCCTCACAAGTACGGGTGCACATTTATAAATAATATCACGTATTAAATCAAAACATGTTTTTAGAGAGATTTTCTCAAGAAGAGTAAGTCATAATCAGCTTACCTAAATCTTCAAGCTCCAAATAATACTACACCGCTTCAATTGATTAAAATGCTCAAATGCTGCCAACAATTCAATATCTACCCTTAGATATCCCAACTACATAAAAACAAACGCAAAAATATTAATATATATCTATTTAGGCTTCACAATTCGACAACAAGCCTTCAACCATTCCAAATTATCCAATAGGTTCAACCATTAACCTATTCAATTCCATTCTTATCATTTAATACTCATTTGGAGTCATTAACAAGTATTTGACCCTACTTGTCTAGGCGGCTTGCCGTAGTACCGTACGAGTCAACTTAACCTCATTACTTTAAGTAATGATCATTTTCCCTCTCAGTGAGTGACTTTATCCCACAAACTTCGGCCTAGCCTTGGAATGTCTACATCAGCACGTGTAGTTCATGATAACGAACTTAATATTCGAACCAATGTCGATCGTCTCCACTTGTAACTCCCAAAATATTTGAATATCAAAAATAGATTCATAGCATAATATCCTCAAAGGATCTATTTTATCAAATCATGATTTTCATAGCCAATCCAAACCATTTGAAAAAATTCAAATGAATAACCCTTTTCATGTTAATGCCTTTAGCAATTTAACATCAATCTTTTAAAGATACACAAAGTGCTACTCCATTGTTCAAATTTTAAAACACATACTTTTTCATAAAACATATCTTTATCACTCAAATAGTTTATACTCTTATCAACACATAAGTTTTAATAAGACTTATAACGTTTTTCTTAAGTGTCATCTTGCAAACAAGTTTTAAAAATAAGATTTTTATATAAAATCACATGAGACTTCAAAATCAACAAACTTAGAAACATATGGTGACATCCTTCCCGCTTGTCCCCACAAGTACTAATGCATATTTATAAATAATATTACGTATTAACTCAAAACATTCTATTAGAGAGATTTCCTCAAGAAGAGTAAGTCATAATCAACTTACCTAAATCTTCAAGCTCTAAATAATACTACACCGCTCCAATTGATTAAAATGCTCAAATGCCACCAACAATTCAATATCTAACCTTAGATATCCCAACTACATAAAAACAAACGTGAAAAGATTCATAAATATCTACTTAGGCTTCACAATTCGGCAACAAGCCTTCAACCATTCCAAATTATCTAATAGGTTCACCCATTTACCTATTCAATTCCATTCTTATAATTTAATACTCATTTGGAGTCATTAATGATACTACGTTAATTACCCAACATCATCAAGTCACTATTCATTATCTTCTCTAACTAAACCCTAGGTTCAAGAACACCCATTTCAAGAACTAGTATTTTATCTTATCCAAATGGTGATTCTCGATTCAATTCGTTCATCAATTAAGTTATCAAGTCTATAGCAATTATTTGAAAATCAAGACATATCCATTTATACCAATTCATCACTATTCATCTTCTTCTTTGCCCAAAATATTATTTTCAAGTACAAGGTGATCGGCCTAGCAATAAGTATTTGACCCTACTTGTCTAGGCGGCTTGCCGTAGTACTGTACGAGTCAACTTAACCTCATTACTTTAAGTAATAATTATTTTCCCTCTCAGTGAGTGACTTTATCCCACAAACCTCGCCCTAGCCTTGGAATGTCTACATCGGCACGTGTAGTTTCATGGTAACGAACTTAATATTCGAACCCAATGTCGATCGTATCCATTAGTAACTCCCAAAACATTTGAATATCAAAAATAGATTCATAGCATAATATCCTCAAAGGATCTATTTTATCAAATCATGATTTTCATAGCCAATCCAAACCATTTGAAAAAATTCAAATGAATAACTTTTTTTATGTTAATGCCTTTAGCAATTTAACATCAATCTTTTAAAGATACACAAAGTGCTACTCCATTGTTCAAATTTTAAAACACATACTTTTTCATAAAACATATCTTTATCACTCAAATAGTTTATACTCTTATCAACACATAAGTTTTAATAAGACTTATAACGTTTTTCTTAAGTGTCATCTTGCAAACAAGTTTTAAAAATAAAATTTTTATATAAAATCACATGAGACTTCAAAATCAACAAACTTAGAAACATATGGTGACATCCTTCCCGCTTGTCCCCACAAGTACGAATGCATATTTATAAATAATATTACGTATTAACTCAAACCATTCTATTAGAGAGATTTCCTCAAGAAGAGTAAGTCATAATCAACTTACCTAAATCTTCAAGCTCTAAATAATACTACACCGCTCCAATTGATTAAAATTCTCAAATGCCACCAACAATTCAATATCTAACCTTAGATATCCCAACTACATAAAAACAAACGTGAAAAGATTCATAAATATCTACTTAGGCTTCACAATTCGGCAACAAGCCTTCAACCATTCCAAATTATCTAATAAGTTCACCCATTTACCTATTCAATTCCATTCTTATCATTTAATACTCATTTGGAGTCATTAATGATACTACGTTAATTACCCAACATCATCAAGTCACTATTCATTATCTTCTCTAACTAAACCTTAGGTTCAAGAACACCCATTTCAAGAACTAGTATTTTACCTTATCCAAATGGTGATTCTCGATTCAATTCGTTCATCAATTAAGTTATCAAGTCTATAGCAATTATTTGAAAATCAAGACATATCTATTTATACCAATTCATCACTATTCATCTTCTTCTTTGCCCAAAATATTATTTTCAAGACCCACCCTTAGGGTTCATACAATATCCCATTATAACTTCAAATAAAACTAATAAACATGCTACCCATAATTCAATTTATCATATATGTGAACCTCAAGTAAAGGAATTACCTCTTGGTGAAATAATCTCACTTTTTTCTCTTTTTGGTGTTCTTGAAGATTCAATATATTTCCTATGGATTTTGATCCATGAATGATGTTAAAACTAACATTAAATGGTGTTATGTATCCACAAATGCATCTTAAACACTTACCTTGAAGTGTGTTGATGAGGGATGTGCTCCTTCTTCTCTCTAGGTTCAAGACCCTTGTCCAAAATTCCATCTCTTTCTCTCTCCCCAAAATAGTCACTTTTATAATTTTGATGGCATGCGTAGCTATGCACACCTCCAACATAGCTACGCTCACTTACTCTTCAGCTTCCCTTCATTTGAATACCTTGCTTAAATCAGCTATGCCCAGGGCAGCGTAGCTACACACATCCTGCGTCGCGACGTGGCTGCTGAGATACCCTTTAGTAAAAAGATCATAACTTCTTGTAGGAATATCCAAATGACTAACAGTTTAAATAATTCAAAACTAGACTCATAGATATTTAATATGATAGGTCGTACACTACATAAATCTTTATATATTGGGAGTTGTACTCTTTTAAAGTTAGACCTTGTGCAAGCTCATTTAAAACTTTAGCCCATCATATAGTTTCCAGCTTGGCTTAGCCTTAGGGCTCTCTTTAGACCATAGACCATTCTTAATGCACCTCATTCATATATTATCATGATCAATTGATATCCTTCATATTTTTAGTCCTGTTCATACCCAAATTAATATAATTAGCACTCGTCAATCTTCTTAATGGTCTTAAAATACTTCAAAATTTTTCACGGTGTTACATTCTCCTGCACTTAAGAACATTCATCCTCGAATATTTTTTAAGTCATTATTAGGAACAACATTATCCTCATTTCACCTTAACCATCGTCCTTAATCATTCGTGACTTCATATGGATCTTAGATGTTTTTCTAAAATATCAACTGTCCATAACAAGCACCACATGGGCACAAATTTTAACATAATTCAACAATTAAATATGTATAATATAATATGATGTCTCGGCCCCACACGACCGCACATACATCCTCAACATATAACAATAAAATATCTAAGCCCCACATGGCCGCGCATATGCCAGAATTGCACCAAATACTTCTTTAGAATTTTAAACAATTGCATATCTATACCTCGCTCATTCCAACACCGGTTACTCTATATTGCAACACATATTACTATCATGCATATCTGTATTCTCAAATTACTTCTAAGCATAGTTTGTCCTCATAGGACTTTGATTCTCTAGTTACCAAATCCTTCTATAATGTTCTTTTATTCCATCCGAAGACTAATAAGATATTTATCTTACTTAGGTCCATCCATCATGTGTGTGATTTATACCTCCACTTGCACTTATAACGTTTGAGTTTTCTTTAGATATCAATTTGAAAAATACAATAGCTAACAAGTTCACTATGCAAATATTCATTCAACTTCCTCCTCGTGGCACACGTTTACCATCCATTCCCGAACATCACTATACATGTTTCCCTTTTCCTTAACCTTAGCCAACTCATTAATACCACCGAGTTCTTTGTGATATTTTTCTGTCAAAATTCCAGATTACATTTACTTCTGTGCCTACCATAGGCCGTAGTTTTTGTTTTCACACTCCAATTTCACACTATCATGACGATACCCTTTTTGTATAAGTACTTTTCCTTGATCCTGCGCTTCTTACTAGAGTACTTTGTTTTGATTTGCAAGAGTATTTCTTCTTCAGGATTATGCATAGCATAACTTATTTTCTACCTCATTTTACTCCAAGTGCGCACATATTTCATCCTCATTTATAACCCTCATTATTCAATTTAGCCAACGTATAACCAAAGTACTTTCTCATTTTCTGCAAAAGGTTGAATTTAATTCAAGTGACACATCTTCCTAAGTTGTAAGAATCTATTCGAGCACCCCATTAAATATTTAACCATTAGATTGTACCTTTTAATAACCCGATGTTGAACATTGTAGCTATTACTCGTGATAAACATGTGAGTGTTATAGCAACACTTTATAGTAATTCCATCATGAATCTTACCGAATATTTTCCCTTCTTCTTAATTTTGTAAATAAAATTTCTCTTTTTCCCGATCATCACCTTTAAGGTTACTTTTACCTGCTCTGACGCTCTCTCACTTAGGCGTAAAACCCAATTCGTAAGCTCGACCTAACACTCAAAAGACTTCATTAAATTCTTAACTCATAGGTAAACTTCCATCTAATCATATACATGCTCACATGCTACCACAAGTTCTTTATCCCCCAACTCGAAATCTCATGTCACCATTTTTTTTTATTAAGCCTCAACTTTATTTCGTCATTACACTTGTATTGCTTTTTGTTTTGAAAATAGGATAGAATGGTTATTCCCGTTAAATATTTTTTTATTATTTTCCATACTAAAGTATCATGACACTTCTAACCACAACTCATGTTGCTAAGTATCATCATTTTCTGCCCTTACAACAATAATATGGTTAGCATATCACCTTTCAAGTTCGTTTTATCTTCAGAATCCTTTTTCTGACATTATACCCTTCAATCCATGTTGAAATACCTTTCTAGCAAGCACGACTACCTTACACCTAGCAGTCCATGCTTATGTATTTGAACAAGTACGACTCCTTAGGCTAAACCCGCATAACATTCATACAACTTTCTATACCATTTTCAGAATGCTACATTTCAGAAGGGTACAATCCATCTTCATGTCATCATAATATTTTTGACTATAGTCAATATTTTAATTTTACACCATCATGGTTCGTGCAATTAATATAAATACTTGTATATTTCTCACTATTCATGGAATCTAGTTCCTGGGTACCGGATCATTGTACTGTAATTTCTTTTGTACCTCCATAGTATCTTCAACCTCATTCCCATGCATAATATGTTAGGAATTCCTGATGCATTACTCCATAACATTTGGACACTTGTAACCTCTCAACTCCCACACGTACCATTACCATTTTCAAGTTTGTGGGCCTTAAATGATCAGATAGTTTGGAGCCCAGCTCCAACAACATATATAATATTGGAAACTTGCCATGAATTGTTACTTTGCCTTATACATCATTTCAAATATTTATTTCTCTTAATTTATAAGGGTCCATCGAATCCTTATTTAATCAATTCACTTGACAAATGTATAGGTACTTTGGAGCTTACCTTTGAAAATTCTCAATTCTCACAAGTCCAAAAGGACAAAATAAGATTTATCTCAACTAGTCAAACTCAAGGTTGTCATTCCATATTATTTTACCTTCTCTCGTAACCTTTGTTGCTTTTTGTACCTTTTCAAGTTACACCTTTGTGTATATCATGCCTTAATATATTTTTTATACTTACCCATTTAAGTCCACCTACCTCATCCACGGTTAACATCCATTAGTATCTCATTCGTTATCTAGGAGGCATTTAAGGTTCACATACCCTGCTTATACTTATGACATGCTTCGAATACCCTGAACTTATCCCCATACGTGACACTTCATCTGTGATGACCCGATAGGTCATCTTATATTTTAGAACCTACTTCTGTGTTTTGAAGCCTTAAATACCTCACTTTAACCTTTCTCAATTTGCGTGCGTAGTCCGAATATTTTTCCGAAAAGCTTTTATGTTTAAGAAAAATATGAAATTTTTGCCTTAAGATTCATTTGAGTTGACTTCGGTCAACGTTTTGAGCAAATTAACCCAGATTCATATTTTGACGGTCCCGGTGGATCCGTATCGTGATTTGGGACTTGGGCGTATGCCTGGAATCAAATTCGAAAGTCCCTAGCCCGAGTTATCAGACTTTGTTAAAATTTGAAAGTTTGAAAGCATAATGACTTTGAAAGTTTGACCAATGTTTGACTTTATTGATATCGGGTCTGTATTTTAATTTCGGAACCCAGTATAGGTCCAATACTATATTTATGACTTATCTGTCAAATTTGATGTGAAACGAAGTTGGTTTGACGTGATTCGGACGTCCGGTTGTTAATATAGCAATTCTAAAGGTTCTTAAAAATTTTATTTGAGTTTTGGTATCCGATTCATAGTTCTAGGTGTTATTGTGGCAATTTGATCGCGTGAGCAAGTTCGTATGATATATTTAGACTTGTGTGCATAATTATTTTAGAGCCCCGAGGGCTCGGGTGAGTTTCGGATAGGCTACGCAGTGAAATTGGACTTAGAAATATTGCTGGTGTGTTTCTGTTCTAGTGCAGGCCTCTGATCTCGCATTTGCGAGGCGAGGCTTTGCATTTACGACCTCTGATGGGTTCGCATTTGCGAGCAACTCATCGCATTTGCGAAGAATAGCTGGAGCACCTCAAGTTCGCATTTGCGAAGTGGGTCAGGGGGGTACAGGATCGCAATTTCGATCAGTTGGTCGCATTTGCTGAAGGTCAGAGTTCTCATTTGCGAACAATTTATCGCAAATGCAATGAAAGAAGAGATGTAAAGGTCTTCGCATTTGCGATTGATTCTTCGTATTTGCGAACCCTAGGCCGCAAATGCGACATCTGCAATTGATCAAAATAGGACTTAGATGGGATTTTGGTTCATTCTCTTAAATTTTCAAAATAAGAAACCCTAGAGGCGATTTTTCAAAGAACTTTTCTTCCCCAAATTATTGGTAAGTGATTCTAAACTAGTTTCTTTCAATCTTTCACTACATTTTCTAAGATTGCAACTAAACATATTGTGTTTTCATGGTGGAAATTGGGGGTTTTGGGTAGAATTAGGGATTTTTGTAAAATGGGGATTTAGACCTCAAATTGGGGTCGGATTATAAAATAAATTATATAACGGGTCTCATGAGTGAATGGGTGTTCATATTTTGTGACTTTTACCCGATTCCGAGACGTGCGCCCGGGGAGGCTTTTTGGGGCGATTTTCCAATTTCTTGCTTTAGCTTTTATTTCATTAATTAGATTAGTTTCTTATAGTTGTATTTATGGTATGTGATTGATTTTGATAGAGTTGGGCCATTCAGAGTCGGATATTCGTAGAGAAGGCATTCTTACCGATTGATTGAGCTTGGTTCGAGGTAAGTGGCTTGCCTAACCTTGTGTGGGAGAAATCCCCTTAGGATTTGGTACTGTTGTGATATATGAGCGCCGTCTATGTGAGGTGACGAGTACGTACACGGGCTATTTATTGTAAAACCCAATTTTTACTGAGTATCAACTTCTTTTCCTTTTAATTTGAGTTATACCGATTTAATGAGTATTAGTCTCTTTCCATTCTTAATTGAGCTATTCCAATATGTGTAGTTATTCTGTTTAGTCTAATACCGCATGTCTACATGCTTTAACTACTTATTTGAACCCTGTGAAGCATGCCTAGTTGATTTCCGGTTTTCTTTGTTGTTTATCAGTATTAACTGTATAAATCTTGCTGTTAACTGTTGTATTTATCGGTTTGAGCTGTGTGTTTACTTTTGAAACTATGAGGCGGTTCCTCGGGAGTTTTCTCTGCATATTTACTTTTGAGACTACGAGGCGGTACCTCAGGATTTCTCCCTGTGTGTTTACCTTTAGGACTACGAGACGGTACCTCGGGAGATCCCCATGCACATTTACTTTTGAGACTACGAGGAGGTACCTCAGGAGATCTCCTCACATATTTACTTTTGGGACTACGAGACGGTATCTCGGGAGATCCCCTGTTGAGTATTTATTTATTTTTTACTACGAGACGACATCTCAGGAGAGCCCCTGTTGTTATCACATTGTGTTGTGTTATTATTTCTCTGTAAATTCTTTCTGTTAAATTTACCGTTTTACTTCATTTTATTATATCATCTGTCTTATTATTATATCCTTAGTAGGGACCGGACCTGACCTTATCGCTACTCTACCGAGGTTAGGCTTGGCACTTACTAGGAATCGTTGCGGTGTATTCATGCTACTCTTCTGGACATGTTTTGTGTGCAGATCCAGGTGCTTCTTATCAGCCCCGCTATTAGCTGAGAGTGCTTGCTGCTGTACAGAGACTTCAAGGTACATCTTCCGCATCCGCAGACCTAGGAGTCCCCCTCTATTCTCTCCTATGTCATTTACCTTCCGTATTTCTTTTATTAGACTCTGGTGTATAGAGATTCTAGTTTCCTTTTGTAGTTTGTGACTTATGATGTTTCGGGTTTTGGGAATACTGTTGAGTGTTGGTTATTGTACATGCCAAGCGACATTGTTACAAGTTATTTAGTTATCTGTTGCAGTTAGTTGTTAAGTTTTACTTCCATTTTGTTATTTCCGTATTTTGTTAGGCTTACCTAGTCGTAGAGACTAGGTGCCATCATAATGTCTTACAGAGGAAGAATTAGTTCGTGAAAAGTGCTTATCAGAGCTCTAGGTTCATAGGTGTCGTGAGTCACAAGCAAGTTTAGTAGAGTATCGCGGATCGGTACAGAGACGTCTGTATTTATCTTCGGGAGGATATGGAACTGTTAGGAAGAATTACACTTCTTTGATTCCTTGTTGTGCGAAATTGTTGACTTTGAAATTCTAAACTTCTGTATTCTATTCTCTCACAGATGGTGAGGACACGTACAAGTGCATCTGATGGCTAGGCACCCGCCTCCCATGCTAGAGCCGCGAGAGGCCAGGGTCGGGATAGAGGCCGAGGACGTCCACGCGGTACAGCCAGAGCACCCATACGAGCTGCTACAGAGGAGCCCCCAGTAGCTCCAGCTGGAGGGCAGACACCTGAGATACCTGTTGCTGCACCAACCCTCTAGGAGACTCTAGCCCAGTTTCTGAGCATGTTCAATACCTTGCCTCAGGCTGGATTGATTGCACTTGGTCCTTCCACATCTCAGGCCGAGGGAGGAGCACAAACTTCCATCATCGGTAATCCAGAACAACGGGTTCAGGTCGACTAGGTTCCAGAGTTTATACCAATACAACCGGTAGCTCCAGCTCAGACCGATGTTAGGGCACCAGTTTCTAAGGCGGAGCAGCTTAGACTTGAGAGGTACAAGAAGTACCACCCTCCTACCTTCAGTGGATTGGCGTTAGAGGATGCCCAAGGATTTCTGGAGGAGTGTCACCGTATTCTCCGTACTATGGATGTAGCGGAGTCGAATGGGGTTTCTTTTACTATATTTCATCTTAGAGGAGTACCCTATCAGTGGTGGCGTGCTTATGAGTTGAGTAGTCCGGCTGAGGCAGCTTCACTTACATGGACTCAGTTCTTGGACATGTTTTTGAGAGAGTATGTCCCTCAGAGCCTCATGGACGCATGGCGTACAGAGTTTGAGTAGTTGTACCAGGGTGCTACGACTGTGTCAGAGTATGCAATTCACTTCAGCAATTTGGCCCGACATGCACCAGCCTTCATTGCTACAGTTCGAGAGAGGGTTCGTCGGTTTATTGAGGGACTCCACCCCAGTATCAGGCTTAGCATGGCCCGGGAGTTGGAGATGAATATTTATTACCAGCAGGTTATGAGTATTGCTAGGAGATTGGAGGGTATGCTTGCTCGGGAGAGAGAGGAGAGGAAGGCCAAGAGGTCTCGAGAGTCTGGCACTTATAGTGGTACTCGTTCCCTAGCTGTAGTTCTCCATGGTAGGGGCTATGAGAGTCGCCCCGTTCATTCAACTCTTCCAGCCGCTAGTGGTATTCCGGCTCCTTCTAGGCCCCATGAGCCTTATTATGTACCACCCAATATCTAGTGTACCTCCTGTATGTGGTGCTTTTAGAGGCCAGTCTAGCAGACCTATCCCGAGCTAGTCACAGCAGCCATACCTCCGAGAGCTTGTTTTGAGTGTGGCGACACTCGCCATATAGTGAGGGATTGCCCCAGACTTAGGAGGTCTTATGTTCTAGAACCTAATTCTACGCTTTGAAGCCTTAAATATCTCACTTTAGTCTTCCTCAATTTGCGTGCATAGTCGGGGTGTTTTTACGGAAAGCTTTTATGTTAAAACCAAATGAGAAAAATATGAAATTTTTGCCTTAAGATCCATTTGAGTAGACTTCGGTCAACGTTTTGATCAAACAGACCCGAATTCATGTTTTGACAGTCCCGGTGGGTCCGTATCATGATTTGAGACCTGGCCATATGCCCATAATCAAATTCAGAAGTCCCTAGCTCGAGTTATCGGACTTTGTTGAAATTTGAAAGTTTGAAAGCTTAATGACTTTGAAAGTTTGACCAATATTTGACTTTATTGATATCGGGTCCGTATTTTGGTTCCAGAACTCGGTATAGGTCCAATACTACATTTATGACTTATTTGTGAAATTTGGTGTGAATCGGAGTTGGTTTGACATGATTCAGACGTCCGGTTGTTAATATAGCAATTCTAAAGTTTCTTGAAAATTTTATTTGATTTTTGGTGTCCGGTTCATAGTTCTAGTTATTATTTTGGCAATTTTATCACGCGCGCAAGTTCGTATGATAGTTATAGACTTGTGTGCATAATTGGTTTAGAGCCACGAGGGCTTGGGTGAGTTTCGGATAGGCTACAGAGTGAAATTGGACTTAGAAATATTGCTGGTGTGTTTCAGTTCTGGTGCATGCCTCTGATCTCGCATTTGCAAGGTCAGGCTTCGTATTTAAGACATCTGATGGGTTTAAATTTGCGAGCAACTCATCGTATTTGTGAAGAGTAGCTGGAACACCACAAGTTCGCATTTGCGAACAATGCTTCGTATTTGCGAAGTGGGTCAGGGGGGGGGTGTTATAGGATCGCAATTGCGATCAGTTACTCGCATTTGCGGAAGGTCAGAGTTTGCATTTGCGAACAATTCATCGCAAATGCGATGAAAGCAGAGATGTGAAGGTCTTCGCATTCGTAATTGATTATTCGCATTTGCGGGGTTAGCATTTGCGAATCCTAGGTCGCAAATGCGACATCTACAACTGATCAAAATGGGATTTAGACGGATTTTGGTTCATTCTCTCAAATTTTCAAAACAAGAAACCCTAGAGGCGATTTATCAAAGAACCTTTCTTCCCCAAACCATTGGTAAGTGATTCTACACTAGTTTATTTCAATCTTTCACTACATTTCCTAAGATTTCAACCAAAAATCTTGTGTTTTCATGGTGGAAATTGGGGGTTTTGGGTAGAATTAGAGATTTTTGTAAAATGGGGATTTAGACCTCAAATTGAGGTCGGATTCCAAAACAAATTACATAACCAGGCTTGTGAGTGAATGGATGTTCATATTTTGTGACTTTTACCCGATTTCGAGACGTGGGTCCGGGGAGGCCTTTTGGGGCAATTTTCTAATTCCTTGGTTTAACTTTGATTTCATTAATTAGATTAGTTTCTTATAGTTGTATTTATGGTATGTGATTGATTTTGTCTATATTTGGGCCATTTGGAGTCGGATATTCGTGGAAAAGGCATTGTTATCGATTGATTGAGCTTGGTTCGAGGTAAGTGGCTTGCCTAATCTTGTGTGGGGGAAATTCACTTAGGATTTGGTACTGTTGTGAAATGTGAGCGCCGTGTACGTGAGGTGACGAGTACGTACATGCGCTATTTATTGTAAAACCCGATTTTTACTGAGTATCAACATGTTTTCCTTTTACGTTTTAATGAGTATTAGTCTGTTTTCATTCTTAATTGAGCTATTCAAATATGTGTAGTTATCCTGTTTAGTCTAATATCGCATGTTTATGTGCTTTAACTGCTTATTTGAACTCTGTGAAGCATGCCTAGTTAATTTCCGATTTTCTTTGATCTTTATCTGTATTAACTGTAAAAATCTTGCTGTTAAATATTGTATTTATCGGTATGAGTTGTGCGTTTACTTTTGAGACTACGAGGCGGTTTCTTGGAAGTTCTCTCTACACATTTACTTTTGAGACTACGAGGTGGTACTTCAGGATTTCTCCCTGCGTGTTTACCTTTGGGACTACGAGGCGGTACCTCGGAAGATCCCCTGCGCATTTACTTTTGAGACTACGAGGAGGTACCTCGGGAGATCTCCTCGCATATTTACTTTTGGGACTACGAGACGGTATCTCGGTAGATCCCCTGTTGAGTATTTATTTATTTTTGACTACAAGACGACATCTCAGGAGCGCCCCTGTTGTTATCACATTGTGTTGTGTTATTATTTCTCTATGAATTCTTTTCGTTAAATTTCCCATTTTACTTCATTTTATTATATCTTCTGTCTTATTATTATATCCCCAGTAGGGCCCGGACCTGACTTCGTCGCTACTCTACCGAGGTTAGGCTTGGTACTTACTGGGTACCGTTGTGGTGTACTCATACTACTCTTATGCACATGTTTTGTGTGCAAATCCAGGTGCTTCTTATCAACCCCTCTATTAGCTGAGAGTGCTTGCTTTTGTACGGAGACTTCAAGGTACATCTGCCGCGTCCGCAAACTTCGGAGTCCACCTCTATTATCTCCTATGTCATTTACCTTCCGTATTTCTTTTATTAGACTCTAATGTATAGAGATTTTAGTTTTCTTCTGTAGCTTGTGAATTATTATGTTCCGGGTTTTGGTAATACTATGTATTACTAGAGTGTTGGTTATTGTACATGCCAAGTGGCATTGTTACCAGTTATTTAGTTATTTATTGTAGTTAGTTATTAAGTTTTACTTCCATTTTGTTATTTCCGCATTTTGTTAAGCTTACCTAGTC
The DNA here is from genome assembly GCF_000390325.3 of Nicotiana tomentosiformis. Classification (NCBI taxonomy): domain Eukaryota; kingdom Viridiplantae; phylum Streptophyta; class Magnoliopsida; order Solanales; family Solanaceae; genus Nicotiana; species Nicotiana tomentosiformis. The sequence goes on from NC_090815.1 coordinate 37,084,271, forward strand.
GTAGAGACTAGGTGCCGTCACGACGTCTTACGGAGGGAGAATTGGGTCGTGAAATCATCTCTTACATTTCACTTCCGTACATGTGATATTACTATAGTGATGACCTCATCATGTCGAGAGTTTCCCAATATATAGTGAGAAAGAGGATCATCTCTTGTATCTTGACTTCTTCACCTTTTGAAAGTCTTGAAGGTTTCCTTACACCTTTGTTTTGAGAGATGCTTTAAGTCATTCTTGACATTATCCCAAATAAGTCTTCAACTGCTACGAGCTTGGTTGATTTACATTCTCTTACCAATTCGATTTTTATCATTCCTTGACATCTCATCACGATAATTTGAGATACAAAATTCTCATTTATCTTGGGACCATTGTGTTTTCTTCTTTGTATCTTTGGCATACTCATTAGTGGTGACCGTTAGAGTGACCGATCGTCTTAACATCTTGACTAAAAATATAAATTCTAGACTAGGGCCTTGCCCTTTTGAGGTTTCCTTTTTCACATCCTCCAGTACAATTCTTTGTACGTTCTGGCTCTATTTTTTATAGTATTAACTGACATCATCACCTCATTTTCATTTTCATAGTTCTTAGAATTCGACTTATGATTCTCGCTCACCACAATTGTACTTCTCGACTGTATCATTTTAAAAAAAATATACACTCGACCTTAACCTATAATTTCATTTATTGATAGTCCGATACTTCCTAGATATTTTCCATGCAACATGTGCAATAACTTGAACCTTGACCCTTGTGCTCATCACTTATGTATATACGACGTCAGATAGTCAAAAAGCCTGAGAACCATGTCTCTCACTTCAGGCACAACACACGATCTAGAATAAGAAGAAAGTGAACTCCCTAAATGTCCTTGTAGCCTCTCCGATATAACCTTTTGATCGGCAACACACTTATAAGAGGGACTCTACTTGACACGGCTCCATAGACTTCATAGGACTCGACATAGAACCTAGTGTTTTGATACCACCGTGTGTATCATTATATCAAGTTTGTCAGAACTCAAATCTGTGTGACCGGCACCTGACACACTATCCGATCCGAGAGAACCAACCCATATTATACACCCAAACCATATGCATAGAAACTAATTTAACTGTGGAAGCTCTTTGAAATATATATATATTTTAGAGTTAAACGATGAAAAGTTTTCCAATTCAGAATAATACATGAAGTCTTTCATAATAATACAATGAGAATAAGTAAAATAAATATATTTTCATTTATGTCGTGTACAACCCCATTACTACAAATTTTCACAGCTATTAATGGATCCTCTATACCAACGAATATAACCAAACACTTGGGCTAATGCCCGACTAACATAAATTAAGAAAATAACATGATAACTACCACAAAATAGGAGTGGTGCATCACTATATACCTCAGGAAGAGAGTCATCTAAGTCATGCCGGCATGCCACGTATCATACCTCATCCTGAAACATGTAAAGTAAGTGGGGCCCCAAAGGGCTGAGTACACCACAACGGTACTCAATAAGTGTCATAGACTCTCTCTAACTCAAGTTCCTGGGACAAGATTTTACAAAAACTATGCAACCAATATTTGATATAAGGTGATAAATAATTATATAAATCATGCTCTTTATCATTTCAAATGAAAAGACAAGTGAAGTATAAACCATGATATCAATTCTTAGAACATTTGTATCAATCCAAAATTTTTAATAAAATAATAAAAAGCCATTTCAATTTTCTTATTTCATTGAAATCACTTTGGGCTCCTCAAGACTAAACATAAGAAAGTCTTCTTTATCTTTTACTAAGAGTACTATATCGACACCGACATAATAAACAACTACTAGGTGATCGGCCTAGCAACAAGTATTTGACCCTACTTGTCTAGGCGGCTTGCCGTAGTACCGTACGAGTCAACTTAACCTCATTACTTTAAGTAATGATCATTTTCCCTCTCAGTGAGTGACTTTATCCCACATACCTTGGCCTAGCCTTGGAATGTCTACATCGGCACGTATAGTTTCATGGTAACAAACTTAATATTCGAACCAATGTCGATCGTCTCCACTAGTAACTCCCAAAATATTTGAATATCAAAAATAGATTCATAGCATAATATCCTCAAAGGATCTATTTTATCAAATCATGATTTTCATAGCCAATACAAACCGTTTGAAAAAATTCAAATGAATAACCTTTTTCATGTTAATGCCTTTAGCAATTTAACATCAATCTTTTAAAGATACACAAAGTGCTACTCCATTGTTCAAATTTTAAAACACATACTTTTTCATAAAATATATATTTATCACTCAAATAGTTTATACTCTTATCAACACATAAGTTTTAATAAGACTTATAACGTTTTTCTTAAGTGTCATCTTGCAAACAAGTTTTAAAAATAAGATTTTTATATAAAATCACATGAGAGTTCAAAATAAACAAACTTAGAAACATATGGTGACATCCTTCCCGCTTGTCCCCACAAGTACGAATGCATATTTATAAATAATATTACGTATTAACTCAAAACATTCTATTAGAGAGATTCCCTCAAGAAGAGTAAGTCATAATCAACTTACCTAAATCTTCAAACTCTAAATAATACTACACCACTCCAATTGATTAAAATGCTCAAATGCCACCAACAATTCAATATCTAACCTTATATATCCCAACTACATAAAAACAAACGTGAAAAGATTCATAAATATCTACTTAGGCTTCACAATTCGGCAACAAGCCTTCAACCATTCCAAATTATCTAATAGGTTCACCCATTTACCTATTCAATTCCATTCTTATCATTTAATACTCATTTGGAGTCATTAATGATACTAAGTTAATTACCCAACATCATCAAGTCACTTTTCATTATCTTCTCCAATAAAACCCTAAGTTCAAGAACACCTATTTCAAGAACTAGTGTTGTATTTTATCCAAATGGTGATTCTCGATTCAATTCATTCATCAATTAAGTTATAAAGTCTATAGGAATTATTAGAAACTCAAGACATATCCATTTATACTAATTCATCACTATTCATCTTCTTCTTTGCCCAAAATATTATTTTCAAGACCCACCCTTAGGGTTCATACAATATCCCATTACAACTTCAAATAAAACTCATAAACATGCTACCCATACTTCAATTTATCATATATGTGAAGCTCAAGTGATGGGATTACCTCTTGGTGGAAGAATCTCACTTTTCCTCTTTTTGGTGTTCTTGAAGATGCAATATATTTTTTATGGATTTTGATCCATGAATGATGTTAAAACTAATGTTAAATGGTGTTATGTAGCCACAAATGCATCTTAAACACTTACCTTGAAGTGTGTTGATGAGGGATGTGCTCCTCCTTCTCTCTAGGTTCAAGACCATTATCCAAAATTTCATTTCTTTCTCTCTCCCCAAATTAGTAACTTTTATAATCTTGATGGCATACATAGCTACGCACACCTCCAGTGTAGCTACGCTCCCTTCCTCTTCAGCTCCCCTTCATTTAATACCTTGCTGAAATCAGCTATGCCCAGGGCAGCGTAGATGCATAGCTCGCGTAGCTACGTGACTGCTGAGATACCCTTTAGTAAAAAGATTATAACTTCTTGTAGGAATATCCAAATGACCAACGATTTGAAGAATTGAAAACTAGACTCATAGAGCTTTAATGTAATAGGTGGTACACCACATAAATCGTTATATAATGGGAATTGTGCTTGTTTGAAGTTAGATCTTGTGCAAACTCATTTGAAACTTTAGCCCATGATATAGTTTCCAACTTGATTTAGCCTTAGGGCTCTTCTTAGACCATGCACCATTCTTAATGCACCTCATTCATATATTATCATGATCAATTGATATCCTTCATATTATTAGTCCTGTTTATACCCGAATTAATATAATTAATACCCGTCAATCTTCTTAATGGTCTTAATACACTTCGAAATTTCTGGGGTGTTACATTAATTTGGGGAAAAGGTAAATTTCTTTGGGTAAAAAGGATAGTATTAAGCGCACACGACATTTTCGTTCAATTCTATCATTACAAGCAGCCATGCAAATGAGAATCTGATCCTCTTCGGAAAATGGTTCTTCAGCTAGATCAACTGGATCTAAACCTGTTAGTTTAAGAATATCACGTTTTCAAAGTGCTAAGGACCAAAAAATGGATGGTTCTCAAACTGATTCGGCGCCCAAAAAAGGGAAAAGCATATGAGTTTGGTATTGGTCAGAGGAAAGGTGTCAAATTCGCTTCAAATGTAATTTTTTCATGTATTCAAAGTTTTGTACATGTTAGTATTTACTTTGTAAGAGTTACTTCCTCTAATAGACATGTTTGTTTAGCTTATTGAAAATAGAATATAGTCATGTATTAATAAATTTGTTCTAATGGAAATCATGTGATATGCTTATATGTATTTATTTTTAATTACAATACAAATGGTAAGTCGTAACTTGGTATTTTATTTTATTCTAATATTGTTAATGAGTTGAAAAGAAAATTATCAGCAACACAGGTTGAACTTTTTGGATTAACTTATTTTTGGTATTTGCTGGATTTGCCTAGAAGAGAATTACAATCTTAGTTGACAGCATAGGTTCAAAAAGAAACGGAGGCTGAAATGCAGTTTCTTGTCAATGGAGTTGTCATGGCCCCAAAACTACAAATCTGTCGTGATAGCGCATAACTCACTCGCTAGGCAAGCCAACATAACAACAATAGAACGTAATAACATAAATAGCAAAGAAATAGTACAAGTCTAATGCCATTGACATGAATAATTGCGTCAAAATAAAATAACTCCCCAGAACTGGTAATACAGTGTCATGAGCTATAATAAAAAGTACAAGCTGGAATACAAAATAATGATACTGTCCGGATAGAAATAACAATACAAAAGAAAAAGAAACGCAAATAACAGTACAAGTAAAAAATCCAGCATATAAAGAGGATATGCAAATAAAGCAGATAGCAGTCAAAGAAGTTGCAAGTAAAGATGAAATACAACAGCCAAATCAAACACTGGTCAACTTTTTCTCAGAATTTCTATAACAGTACCAAACCACTAATTAATTTTCCTCAATCCGCGTGTACACCATCAAGAAGGCACATGAGAGGGTGACCCTAGGGGGATGGATCCATATTCACACGTTGCACGATATTGTCACGTGCAATAATCATAATTTGCCTGGTGTGGTCACATGCTCAATATCATGAAAATGTCCGGCGTGGTCATAGGCATAATATTACAATCCATCCGGCGTGGTCACATGCACAATATCACAATCTTTCCAGCGTAGTCACATATAAAATATCACAATTCGTTCGGCGTGGTCACATGCACAATATCACAATCTGCTTAGCATGGTCATGGGCTACCAGTCCAATTCATATCACACATAAAGCAGATATGCAAGAATACATGTACATAATCAAAGAACATCAAATTTCATACTTTTGGATTAGTATAAGTGACATGCTAAGGTGTACGCATCTGCAAGTGTGATATCATAGCTCAAATAAGGTAAATACACCACAAAATAGCAACTATCAGGTTTAATTAGGAAATTAACCTCCACGAACCGCAAAACATGGCTCAAATAACTCACAAACAGGGGTACAAATAAGAGAAATATCATAGCATGAATCTTATCAATCAATTCAAGGCATATTATAGCCTAAGCACTATCCTGGGCATGAAAAATATCCCGCTGCACGTACATGGGCTTAGTCCCATACATGTACGCCACCCATAGCACGTAACTATCATAAAAACTCAAGCAAATAGTGCCTCAACCAAGTATATATAATATACTTACCTCAAGCAAGACAAATAAATCCTCTAATAAATCCCATATGAATCAACCTCTGGATGACTCGAATCTAGCCAAAATAACTCAATAACATCAATAAAAGTCATAAAAAATGATTCCAAATGATAAAGCTAAGATCTTTAACAAAGATAAAAAAAGTCAACCCAAAAAGTCAATCCTGGGCCCGTACCCCGAAATCCGACCAAATTCAGAAATTCGAACACCCATTCCGACACGAGTCCAAATATATGTGTTTCATCCAATTCCAATCTCAAATTACCAAATCTCAGTCTCCAAAATCATAGTCCAAAAACCTCCAAATCCCACCTTTAATTCATGATAATTAGATGTAATAATCCATGGGTAACTAATATCTAATACCAAAATCAAGTAAGTATCACTTACCCCTTCAATTGTGATGAAAAACCCCTCAAACATCGCCTCTAATAGAGCTCCACAACTCCAAAAATGAGAAAAGGACCTAACCCTTCGACAATATGTATTTTGTCCAGCAAAACTGCATCTGCGGTCCAAATAGTCGCACCTGCGATGCTGCATCTACGGATATACCATCGCAGATGTGGGAACAACTAATCCCCCGACGATCCGCTTCCGCAAATCATTCCTTCGCACCTGCGAATGCGTTTCTGCGAGTGAGCTTCATGGTCCGTATCTGCGGACAGAGCCTCCCCCAGCCACTCTCCACTTCTCTGATCAATAAGCCGCACCTGCGGCTCCGCATCTATGGCCAAGCATTGTGTAGATGTGAAAACACCAGAAGCCTGAACCTTCAGTAATACAACCAAGTTCAAAAATGGTTCGAACTCAATCCGAAACACAACCGAGGCCCCTGGGACCCCATCTAGTCGTACAAACCAATCCTAAAGAAAAACACAAACTTACTAGAGATCTCAAAACACATAAAATAATATCAAAATCATGAATCACACCCCAATTCAAGCCTAATGAATTAATGAACTTTCAACTTCCAAAACTCATTTCATACCATATTAAATCAACTCTGAATGACCTCAAAATTTTCATGCAAGTCTCAAATGACGCAACAGACCTACTTTAACTTCCGGAACTAAAATCCGAATCCGATATCAATAAAGTCAGCTCTCTGTCAAACCTATCGATCTTCCAAACCTTCAACTTTTCAACTTTCGCCAAAAAGCACCCAACCAACCTACCGACCTCCAAATCCACATCCGGACATACTCCTAGGTCCAAAATCACCATATGAAGCTATTGCAACTATCAAAACTCCATTCTGGAGTTGTCTATACTAAAGTCAAACTGCGGTCAGTTCTTACAATTTAAACTCCCAACCTTGGGAATAAGTATGGGAATTCATTCCAAAACCTTCCCAAAACCTAACCAATCACCCCGACAAGTCATGTGACCATACATATATATAAGTAAAGTATCAAATAAGGAAAACAAGACTATAATACTCAAAATGACCAGACAGATCGTTACAGGAGTTAAGCTACGTTTTAATTTGTGTGAGTTTACTTGTGTGACTGGATTAAAATATACTAGTAATATAAAGAGGCCTACTTGTTCTAAGGGAAACATGAATTATTTGATTGATAGATATTTTACGAATTTCCCTTCTTTTGCTAAGAAATATCTTAAACATTATTTTCTTAGTAAAACGTTTGAGTCCGACAAAGATGTTGTGAAGGTGGCAGTGCTCTACGTGATAAACTCCTTCCTCTTATCTATCAAGAATACAAAACAACTTGATAGGGGCTATTCTGAATTGGTTGAGAAAGGTAATTTTAATAGTTATCCGGGGGAGAAATGTATACAAGGCTACTTTGGAATTGATGCTGGGTTCCCTATGGCTCTTCAGATATGGTTTTATGAATGTTGCAAATAATTATATAATATTGTTACTATTTGTTACGGGAATAACTCTCCACGATTCTTATATAGAAGGTCACAACGCAACTAATGCTCGAGGAATTACAAGAGAAAGTTTGTGTTTTTCCTTCTGACAAGGTAATTTTCTTTGTTGTATTTCATGTACTTCAGCTAATAGTAGTATATCATGTGATATAAAATACTCATTTTTACTAATTTTTTGAATGTTATTTATGTGGATAAATTTAAGGAATATTTCTCTTAATGACTACGAAAATGAGGTGGTAGATAAGGTTAATTAGAGAAGCACTAGTACATATAATGACTTTGTTGATCATCCACATGATACATAAAAAAGGCAGGGGAAAAAAGCAGAGCAAAGTTGCAAATGACTTGGATAAAGAGGTGGTAGACAAGGTTCATCACAAGAGTTTTAATCCGGATAATGACTTTGTTAATCCTCCACATTAGATATAAAAAATGCAAGTCAAATATATAAATAACTTGGATAAGGAGGTGATAAACACGATTCATGACAAATGTGATAGTTGAAAGAATGCCTTTGACAATTCTCCACCTTAAAAAAATAAAAATATAGCCTAAAGGTGCAAATACCTTGCCAGTAGATAATGATTGGGGTGTTCAATTTAAGAAGTTATCAGATGACCAAGAGGAATTGAAGATTGATGTAGTATCATTGAAGAAGGAATATAATGATGAATTAGAAAATTTAAAGAAGTATCTTGCGGATAAATTTGTGAAGGTGCTCAATGCCATTGATTCAATTAAGAAGAGAAATTAAGAGGCATACAAATATACCTTTTTGCATTATTTTTCTACGTTTTGCTAGTTCTGAAGTTAATAAGCTTTTAAAAATAATTGGATGTAGCACTATCATAATAGAGATGTCGGATAAGAGAAAGATTGTGATGATGATCCTAATCAAGATGCGATGGATGATAATAAAGAGAAAGAAGGTGTCACGAAATAATTTCCACTTTAGGACATGATGGCGCCCAACGCTGCCGTTAGGCAAGCCAACGGTGAACCATTAACTTAATTATTCATTCTTACACCTTTAAAATCATGGACTTTTATTAAGTAAATAAAATTTAAGTGTAGAAACCATGGAGACATACTTACATTCTTACTAAGACATAAAATATGAATGAAACATAAGGTGAATTAATGATAATTTTAGGTACAACCGTAATCATCTACTAGAAATTCTCAAAATCTAGAGTCACGAGTGCACGAGTAATTTAGTAGAATATACAAACCACTATAACTACTGTCTAAAATAAAAATAGACAGAAATGATAAATATAACAAGAAGGAGACTCCGAATATTGCAGATCGGAGCATGGAAAGTGATCCACGTCTAATCCGCACTCAATAGTTAGTGGAAATGGTCATTGCAATTATGATACCCAACTGGAGTCGGGATCGAATTTCTCAGGGAGTTTATGAAGGGTGTTAAGATAGATACTTGACGAGAGTACGTGAAACAACTAAATTACACTTCCAAAAGGGTGATTTTTTCCAAATTAACACCAAGAGATTTAAACTAATTTAAAGTAACTAGAGAAAGAATAATTATTTTAGGTATTTTTAATCAATTGGAAAACATCCTAGGGGTGTAACCTTCACCTAGGTGCAAACCTAATGGGTAAACTATGTTAATTCTTGTTTTCAGGATCGGGGTGTACTATAACTCTCAATTCTCAAGTACCCACTCAATACCTCTCGGTTATAGAGTAGTTATGCCCAAATTGGCTTTCTCAAGTCCAATTGGGTAACAATTCAAACAATTGATATGAGTCCAAGTCGGGTTTTCCCTATCTCTAGTTCAAACCCTTTAATGAAACTAGCCAAAACCTTAACTAGCTCAATTTTTTGTAAGCCAAGTTTTCCTAGACTAGGTTCCTCTTTCTCAAGTAAGAACTAAGTCAAATAGGGATGAATCAATGTTTGCAACCATTAATTCTAGAAATGATGCATAAACAAGGTTAAATAATAAATACCCAATCATAAACAAGCATTAAAATTAATAATCCATAAGTTTTATACACTAGGGTTGGGTCACAACCCTAGATAAAATCTAGCTACTCATGCTAGAATGCAAAAAAAACAATGTAGAGGAAGTAATTAAAGCCATAAACTATAATTGTTTGATAAAAATAATGATTCTTCACCAATATTTATCATTACTTTCCTAAAAAGGTAAAATTTAACTGCTACACCTTTTAAGAATACAAAACTTGCCCTAAAAAAAATATATTTTTTGTCTATTTATAGTGTCCAAATATTTGCTGACAAAAATGCCCTTAGGAAAGTTCTGCAGCCGCACAATTCCATGTGCAGTCCGCACTTTTCTGCTTCTCTCAAATTGGAAGGAATTCTGCAGCCACACAATTCCATCTGCGGTTGCACTTCAACTTCTGCGGCCACACTTTTTGACTGTGGACCGTAATTTGATGAGGCTTCACACTTGGTCATTTTGCACCTTCTCTGCACTTTTGAAATATTGTCAGTGCGATCAGCTTTTGCGGCTGCACAATTCGATGTGCGAATCATGCTTCTTAAAACTCCTCTGAGGCTTCAGGTTGTCTTCTGCGGCCGTATGTGTATTTCTGCGGACCACACTTTCTTACGCGGACCGCATTTTTGCCTTCTATTCCCCTTCTTTCCTTTTTGAGTTGGAATATTCTTTTTTGAGTTAGATTTCTTCGTTAAGCTTCAATCCTCCAATATGCCTGCAATTTACACAATTTTATTAGTTTTGGGAATAAAAATCAACACTTTCAGACTAAAATTAAATCACGAAGATGCTAATAAGTGGTTAAAATCCATATTTATCACACAGATGCTCACTACTAAGTCTCCGGATAGCGCCCGAATAACCGCTTGAAGTACCAGCCTCAGTACCTGCACAATTAATGCAGAAGAGTAGTATGGGTACTTAATTTAATGCGTACCTAGTAAGTATCTTGTCTAACTTCGAATAAGTGGTGATGAGGGATCGAAAACGATACTTACCAGTAATCTAATAATTAAAGTACATAAAAGTAGACAGTCATGAAATACAACAAGCAGCGGTGAAATTAGTATTGTAACTAGCATAATCCTCCAACGTAATTATAATAATATAAACTCCCCAAGTACTATGTGCTATCTCAAACGAACAAGGAAAACCAAGTAGATATCAAGTCTCAAGTCAAAAAGGAAAACTCATGTATATTCTGAATCCAATTGATATCACGCACGAATTCTGCCAAGGTCGTATGGCCCGATCTATAATAATAGTTTACACCGTTGAGATCGTATGACCCGATCCATAGATGCATCTCAAATATACAGTCGAGGTCGCACGTCCCGATCCATAATATTATTTCATAGCACTGCCGAGGCGTGCAACCCAATCCACATGAATGTCACGATCCAAAATCTACCAATTGTGATGGCACCTAACTCAACACGCTAGGTAAGACAACTAACAGTCAAACAATTCAAATGGGAATAATATGGGATCGATAAATAAAATAACTGAAACTCTATTCAATAACCCAAGGACTAGTAGTACAAGACATGAGTCACTAAGACTTAGATTTACGAAATTGATATGAAATAAATACAATATCTGTTTGGAATGTATATACATAGAATTCAAATCTAAAGCTACTAAGGGTAAGTGATAGTTATATCCGGAACGTGGGTACGCCTTCAGTGCTAGCTTCTGTTATCCACAATATCTCAGCTCATAGATCTGCATGCAAGGTGCATAAGTGTAGTATGAGTACAACCAACCACATGTACTCAATAAGTATCATAACTAACCTCGTCAAGGTAATAAAATCTAGAATAATAGAGGATACTTACTATCACCTGTATAGTTCATAATTCCAGCACATACAAAACAGAAAATATAATCAAATCATGAAATCACAGATAAAACCACATTGGTGCTCTCAGTTTTCTCAACAGATTGTGCTTACTCAACAATCCATCATATAAGGAAGATATGCAAATAAATCAGGTAACAACAAAGGAAATTGCAAGTAAAGATGAAATACAATAACCAAATATCAATCTGTTGTGGCGCGCAAGCCTATCCAAATAAAACTCACATCATGGATCTCAGGCCCATATCAGAATCTCAGTAACCTAACCAATAACTAGCTCTCCCAGAGCTCACATCAATTAGAAACCTGTCGGTTTCTCACAGTCTGCGTGTACACCATCAAGAGAGAAATATGAAAGCGTGAACTTAGGGGGATGGATCAATATCCACATGCAGCACGGACAATTCAACGTGCTATCAGTCCAGCGTGGTCACATGCTCAATATCATAATCCGCCCAGTGTGATCACAGGCTCAATATCACATATCCACCCGGCGTGGTCACATGCTTTCACAAAATAATCCGCCGGGCGTGGTCACAGGCATAACAACACAATCCACCTGGTGTGGTCATATGCATAACAACACAATCCGCCCAGCGTGATCACAGGCATAACAACACAATCTTGGTGTGGTCACAGGCATAACAACACAATCCGTCCGGCTTGGTCACAAGTATAACAATACAATCCACCCGACGTGGTCACATGCATAACATCACAATTTGCCCGGTGTGGTCACAGACATAGCAACACATCCGCCTAGCGTGGTCACAGACATCCAATCCAAATCATATCACACAGAAGCAAATATACATGAACTTATGTATATGATCAATGAATATCATATTTTATGCTCTTGGACTGATATAAGTGACATGCTAAATTGTATGCATGTGCAAAGTGCGCTATCATAGCTCAGATCGGCAATTTTATCACAAAAATAACAAATATCAAGTTCAATAAGGAGATTAGCCGCTATGTAATCTTAAAACATGGATCAAATAGTTCACAACAGGGTTACAACTATGAGAAACATCATAGCTTAAAGCTTAACAATCAATTCAAGGAATTTCACAGCTTAAGCGCTACCACGAGCATGAATAAATACCCGGGTGCTCGCACATGGACTTAATCCCAATACATATGCCACCCATAGCACATAGCTATCACAAATAATTCAGGCAACTAGTGCCTCAAATAATGATCAAGACCAACAATACTCTAGAAATTCCATCTCGCACAAATCAACCTCCTAACAACTCAAAACTAGCCAAAACTAACTCAAAAACATCGAATAATGCTAAAGAAAACAAACCCAAACGATAACGGTCAAATCTTTAATCAAATCAAAGTCAACCAAAAGGTTGACCTGGGCCTGCATCTCGGAACCCGTCAATACTCACAAATTATGATAACCCATTCGAATACGATTCCAACTGTACTAATTTCATCCAATTTCGACTCTGAATTGATGTTCAAAATCCAATTATTCTCTTTAGAAATGTTTTTGATAAAAACTCACAATTCTCCAATCAAAACATGGATTAATTTATAAATGAACTAGTGTAATCATGTTAAAATACAAAAATTAAGGTTAGATACTGACCCTCATGAAAAGACGAGATGAACTCCGCAAATATTACCTCAATCAGAGCTTTAGAACTCTAGATATGCTCAAAATACCAAATGAACGCAGTCTGATTTTTTTATACACAAGGATTTCCATTTTTGCGCCAAAAAATCCGCACCTGCGGTTTTCCAGCTCTTATTTCCGCTTTTGCGGACCCGTTTCACAACTGCAGGGTTGCAAATGCGGACCTCACTTCGTATCTAACTTTTCCGACGCTAAAATGGGCATAACTCCTTCATACGATGTCCAAAATTGACGATTCTTATTGCTATGGCTCCGTAATTACGATACGGATCTTATGCTTTAATCAAATTGATTTTGGAGCTCATTTGCTTAATGTTGTTCCATTTATGCTCGAAGAAACGACGTCAAAACATTAAAAAATGAGCGCAACACAACCCAAACATATTCGAAACTCACCTGAACCCTTCGGCACCCGGTCCGAACATACCAATGAGTCCCAAAACATAATATAGACCTGATCAAGGCCTCAAATACCACATTACAACATCAAAACCACGAATCATACCTTAAATCAGACTTAATGAACTTTTCAACTTCCAAAACCCGTGCCGAAACATATTAAATCAATTCGGAATGACCTCAAATTTTGCACACAAGTTTCAAATGACATAAAAAATCTATTCCAACTCCCGAAACCACAATCCGAACTCGATAACATCGAGTAGGCTTCGTTAACACCTTTATTAAGGTGTTCTTGTGTGCGTTTGAGTTATGTAACAACGACAAGATGGATATATTAGTGGGAGTTTTATTTAGGTGATCAACAACAAAGATCATCAGTACCTATCTCCGTAATAGGTGGTTTTGGTGCGGTCTCTTTACTTATTCCCCCGAGATTTTCCGTTGTGTAGACCCTGCTTGTGCTAGTCATTCCTTAGGCGACACCTGTTACTTGTATCTTAGCTTTTCCTTTCCTCTTTTCCTTTTCCACATAATCCCATGGGACATTATCAGGTTTGTAGGATGGCGATGGAGCTACCATCATAGTGAACGGTGGCCTGGATGTGGCTACTTCCACCTCGAATGGCACCTTGGTTTGCACCACGATTGGCGAGAGTGTGATAAGGGACAACTTAGAAGTGTCTCCCTCTCAAATAAGATAGATGGATACTTCCTGGTCCTATTCTTCATCAGTATCGATCATGCTTACTCCTTCACCCCTGTGATCGGGAAGGGAGTTGTTTGGACGTACGATGCAGATTTTATGCCTGTATTACTTTGGTGTCAATTAATTTCTGGATCTTGTCTTTCAACATACGACATTCCTCGATAGTCTGTCCCTTCATGTTCGAGTGATAGGCATATGTCTTGTTGGGGTTGACCCACTAAGAAGGATTTTCAATAGCGACTGCATGAATAGGAGTGACATAATTAATATTGTTCAGTCTCTCAAATAATTGGGCTATGGGCTCGGCAATAGGAGTGTATTGTCTAGGAGTTCTGTGGTTGAAGTTTGGTCGGGGTTTTAGATAGTTTTGACAGGTAGGTGGAGATGAGTGGTAGTATGTTGGCTATGTATTATAGGCGTCGTAGGTGGTAGCGGGGTAATGGTACTTTGGGGGTGAAGGCTGATAAGCTGGTGGGGGTGTTTGATAGGTGAGGGGAGACTTTAGACCTTGGGCTACCATCATGGCACCCACTTTCTTTTTCTTTTAAATACCTCCAGACTGCAAGGCTTTATTGGTAGCCTGTAGAGCTTCAAAGTTGGTAACCATACCACTTTTGATGCGCTCCTCGATTCTTTCTCCCAACTTGATGATATCAGAGAACTTATGATTTTCTATGACCATCAATGTCTCATAGTACTATAGATCCTGAGCTCTGACAAAGAACTTATTCATTTATTCCTATTCTAGCAACGATCTCACTTTGGCAGCTTCCAATCTCCAGCCGGTGGCATACTCACGGAAGGTCTCCGTGGGTTTATTCTTGAGGTTCTAGATATAGAAAATATCTTATACATTTACTGTATTGAACCTGAATCTATCCATAAAGTCGGACACCATACTTACCCAATCAGGCCACTTCTTTGGGTTCTAAATGATGTAACAGTATAAAGCATCCCCAGTGAGACTTAACATGAACAACTTCATGCGGATTTGCTCGTTCTTGCCTACTCCCACGAGCTTATCATAGTAGGTTCTCAAATACACCTTGGGATCACCAGTGCCATCAAATATTTCAAACTTTGGGGGTTTGTAACCCTCTGGTAGCTCCACATCTGGCTGGATACATAAATCCTCATAATTCAAGCATTCTATGCCTTCTCGTCCCTCGACATTTTGGACCCTTCCAGATAATTTCTTCAGTTCTTCGGCCATGTTTCGGATGAGTAGGTCCTTTTCAGGAGGTTCAGGTAGGTATAGTATTTGTTGTGGGGTATATGGTAGAGTTTCAACATATATCAAGTTGCTTTGGTAAGTTTCAGGGACTTGAGTGTAGGGATGATCATTGATGGATGTCTGGGGTGGATCGTGGTTAGGTTGTGGCATATTTTGAGGGGTAGGATAAGTGATGGTTAGTGGATATTAGGTCGTATTATGGTGTTGTTATTGAGGAGTTTGTAGTGGTGGAGGGTTAAGGTTTTGTGGGGGTGAGGGGTTGTAGTATTGATGTGTAGTAAATGGGATTTGTGGAGCTAAAAATGGTGGATTTTGGAGTTATGGGGTTTGTAGTAGTGTCTGGTTTTGAGTGGTAGCATTCTGGTGATTGACGTCGGGGACGCTCAAGGTAAGAGAGAGGTTGGCGAGGTTGCAGATCTTCTTGAGTTTGCCTTGTAACTCCAAAATCTTCTGTTCTAACCACAAAACCAGTTTATTTTGCCCCGGTGTACTCCTTCCGTCTGAAGTATCTACATGCTCTGCTATAGGAGCATTGTCTTTCCTGTTGCCGCTCAAATCATCTATATTTCCTTTTTCTTTATTCTTTATGTCTCTTGAAGGGGGAGGAGGTGGAGGAACTCTAGACCTGGTGTGATATGCTGATGTTTCCAGAATGTGCGAATCAACCTTTGGGAATGGGAATAATCAAAAGAAAGAAAAACAAAAGGTAGCCAAGTTAGTAAGATGAGATAAAAGAGTCCTATAGTATTTAAAAAGGTATCATATAAAGTATGTAATGGTTCGCGTCCTAATTTGAGGACCTCATTGTGCCCGAGGTAGGCCTAAGCGGCAAGTAGACTTGGAGAAAATTTGTGCCAATGTTGCTTCATTCCATTAATGCAAAAATAAATCAAATCAATCTATTGATAAAATCGAAAAACGATAGAGTCACTAATGGCATAAAGCCGTATTACATTGAATTTAAACGAAATCTGACTATAAAACAATGAAAGAAAACCCTCATGTCCTACTTGGTCCTAGATGGACCTTCTCCATGCTTCACCTTCTTGACTCTATCAATCACATTCCCAAGGTCGCGTATGTCGAGTAGCAAGTAAGCCATTGCCAGCTTTCCTCCCTCTTCCTCATCTTTCCTTCTAACTTCATCAACCCTTGCTCTAAGTGTTCTAACCTTTCTGTTGAGTTGTTTGCGATCTCCTTCCATTCCTTTATTGCTTCCATATCTAGCTTATGTTGTTCTAGGTGCTTTGCCTCAGATTCAAAGACCCTTTTGCGCAACCTTTTGTACTTTAGCTAGGCTTCGGCCTATTCATCTATGATATTTCCTTTCATATTGACTCCCGGCTTAACATTCCCAGGTATGTCATCTTCTAATCAAGTAAGATAGTAATACATATGCCCGCATAACACCTGCCAGGCTCAATAGTCTCTCCATCTACAATGATCTTTTGATTCCACATGTACTGAGCCTTGAACTTTAAAGGAATGAAGTCCCCTTTGAAGTCTACCTTATACTTAGTCATGTTGGATACTCGAGATAAAACCTATTTCCTTCTAGCTTACCTCATAACCCTCATAGGAGTATAAGGGTAGATGCCTCGTAGCCCAATCAACACCAAATGGGTGCCCCCTTTGAACTAGATTATGAACTCTTTGCTGGGAAACCACTCAAACATCCAGTGTACTTGTTCGCCAGTCAGATTACTGAAGATGCGCACCTATCCTTTAATATTTCCATGCTTTGCAAACCTATTAGGAGAAAATATGATTTCCTTTGGATGATGACTGGTGATGTAGTCATTCAATGGCCTACGCAGAAGCTCTTAACGATAGTCTCCTCTTTGAAGATATTCCAACAACCAAACCTATAGCAGAAAATTGCACCCTTCAAAATACCCACCCACATGCTTGCATCGATCCAAAGCTCGGTGCATCTCAGCTAGTATCATAAGAACAATAGTGTACTTTATTCCCTCGATTCCTTCCATCATGGTCCTGGCGACTATGGCTTAACGAGTGTGAATATTTACTCCTTGCAATGGGAAAATTAGAAAACTCATAAAGTAGACTTTGAAGACATAAACTCGAAGATGAACCAATCCTAAGGAGGTGATTTGCCAATTCCTCATGATGCAAAAGGTATGATTTGATCAGTCTGTACCGTTCAAGCTACCAAACTCGTCATTCTTTTGAACCCAACCATTTGCAAAAAACTGTATGGGGTACGGTTTTCTGGTACCAATAGACCTGGACTACCCATAGAAGTTTGGAGAAGCCCCCAATTTCTTCTTAAAGAGGAGTCATTTCTATATTCCCGAACTGGAAGACGACTCTCATTTGATCCCAAAACATAGTGGTTGCCTCAATCAGTTCCTTGTTTGGGTGGATGTTCATCAAGAATGGAAAATTACCCAATACCCTTCTTACATGATTCCTATCACATGGCGCGAGGTCATTCCACCAATCAATCAACAGAGGTGGGATATTTTGAACCATGCCAAACCTGGGGATTTCATGCCTCATTTTCTGCATTAAATAAAATAGTTAACCCTTCCCCCTTCGGGTTTGATTAATTACGCAATAACAGTCAACAGGTTGACAAGTAATGCACATAGCATGAATGTGTCCTTCGGGATTGTGGAGATCCATTTGGACTTTGGACAAGGTTTATCTAACCGGATTAATGCGCCATGGGCGTTTAATCCATCCTAGATTTTGACATGATGCATGCACATTTTCAATCAGAGTGGGTTTCTAGTAGGGTCTAGACTCATACTCTCTAGTGGACTACTCGAGAGGGAAAAGCACGAGACCGTCGACTGCACCGCTAATCGATTTGTATACTTCTAATAAGCCTTTTCGATTCAAAAAGGATATTTTCGGTAAGCGTGTACACTCATCAAGCGCTACTATATTGATAATAGGCACGAGTGGAATATGATGTTGAAATCATGCTTGTGCGGAAATCATAACATGTAGCCAAGTAATTTGCATGATGAAAGCACGTGAAAGTAGTATTAAACAATGCAGTAAAATAAGCAAGAGAGAAAGTGAAAAGAAAAGACAAAGAAAAAAGTTAGCACAGTTCACAAAATCAAAAACACAATTAGATTGAAGCAAATAAAGGAGACGGGGAAGGGAAGTACATGATGTAGCAATTTTCGAGCAAATAAAGGGAGCACATTAAATAATCCACAAAGGCAAAGTTCTTTATGGTAAGAGCCAAATTATATCCCCAGTAGAGTCGTCATATTGTCGCTCCCTATTTTCTCGCGAAAGTGGGTTTCGACATGTGACAACTCTTTTAAATAGGTATTAAAAGAGAAGAGGCGCCGCCTAATGATTTTAAGGTGCATTAGGTCACCTATTATCAAATAACTATGTTTTAACTAGTCCATATCACCAAAGATCGGGTAAGGTCTCAAATTACCTCAAAGAGAAGGAGTTAGGCACTCTTCGAGGTCCACAACTATGGTTCCCGACCGAATTTTTATACTATGTGAATTATCAAATTATCATTATCCTATGTGATCATGTTAATTAAAGAAGAGAAGAGAGTCCAAATTTCTAATTAAATTATTTTAGGTGAAAAATCTGATGGAACGAGCGATTAAAAGAAATAACACACAAATGAAAGAAATAACACGTCCACTAATAAGTAATTGGTACAACTCTTTAATAATTACAAGACGTCTCCTTGACCAAGTAGTAACCATATATGGGGGAGGGGATCCTATATTGTTTAGCCTAAAGGATCACCCTGTGCAACATAAATAATACATCGCAACTCCCTTAAGTACAAGGGTTTCTCATATTATTTAGCATGCTCGGACTATCATCTCCTGCTACCCAATTACTATCTTGAAGTTGCTTACCTAAAAGCGTTCTAGTTTAATTCTAAGTCGCGTCCTATGCATGCTTTACCCGCCCCATGCCTAAGGTCCAGGAGGCTTTTGGACTTGCTATGTGATTCTAGACTCCCTTAGGCTGCTCAAAATGATAAAACTAAGTGTGCACAATTAAAACAAGTAGAACTTCACATAATAAGTAACACAAAAGGCTCAAGTTCACCTCCTCATATAGACTCAGGTGTACGCAATTAATTAATCGAACAATTGTTACTTATGTTAACCACTTACAAGGTTAGGTAGGCGGGCAAATATGAATATGCAAACTTGGAATTGAACCATACTGAATCGTTTAAACCTTATAGGCATGATTTCTGCACGAGTGGGTACAATTAAGCAATTCAACAATTAATGCAAAGTCCTATAGGCAAGATTTCTAGATGAATAGATTTAACAATGAAGTTGTTTAAACATAATTCGGTTAAATGATATGATAGCCATGCTTTCTAGGTGAATAATAGCATCCTATAGATATGATTTCTAAATAACTCATATCTGGGCAGCGAAGTTATTGAAAGCATCGATTTGTTTGTTTGTTCCTGTAAGCATGCTTTCTAGCCAGGCCACACACTAGAAAGATATCAAAAATAGCAGTTTTTAATTAGTTGGATTGACATCCTATAAACATGATATCTAGGTGAGTTACGTACTGGAAAGAAATATACAAAAGCGAGTAGTATCAATTATTGTGTTGATATGATATCTAGGTGCAGAGATAAGACAGTTAAACAAGCAACAAACAAGTCCAGTTTAAATCCTACATGCATGCTCTTCTAACGTTGCAAGTTAAGGCATTAAATTATCCAAAAATTCATGTTTTCTAAGTGAATAGGCGAATTAATGAGCATGTTGTACAGGTAATTCCCAAAGGATGGGGCATGACAAGAAAACAAGATAATTAAAGCCTTATAGACAGGTTTTCTACATGTTCATGCAAGAGAATAAGGTATCCCAGCCCCCCATTTTTACTAATCCCCAATTGCTCGTTACTACAAATTAACATAGGCCCAAATGAAATAATACAAACTCAAATATGACAAATTATAGAATGAAACAACTATAGGCCTAATATAACATTTACAAGCACAATATAAAATAACCCAATGACGTTTATGGGCCTTCAACAGTCTTACTCTTTGCACAACCAGCATACCCAAATCTCAGGCTCACAAGGACAATTAGAGTATGCCTTAGTCCAGTACCTAGGTCCAATAACACATATGGCCCAATCAACCATGCCCCAAACGAATGTCTTATTTACCTAATTGGATGCCAAACTAATCATACAAATGACAAACTACATACCAGGTCAATCAAACAACCTTTGAAATCCACACACTTAGTCCTTAAGGTTGTAGCTAACAATAGTTTCTAACCAAGACATATAGACAGGATTGCACAAAAGTTTGGCAGGCATACAATGCATACACAAGGTAGGCTCATGCTATATTTTCAGAAATAATTTCAAAGTGACAAGATTGAACATCATAAGCTAGCAAACCAATTCAAATAGAGTTTCAAAGTAAAGCATGATCTAGAATTAACTTAGAAGGACTTTAGACATGAAGGTCCTAACACGAAGGTCTAAGCAGAGTCATAGACATAAACAAGTGAAATAGATATTTTCACATGAAAGTATCCTAGTGAAAATATGATCATAAACATCATAAAAAACAGGCTAGTGGGCATGGTCTACAAAAGCAATTACTTAGTTGAGCATGAGAAACTTTAACATTATGAGTATCAGTCATACCACCAAAATAACTCATGATAGGTAAGAAACATTTCAACTCCAGATTAATAGGACATGCAGGCATTAAGACTTATATCAATTGACCACGTATAGGAGAAGAGGCTAAATTTTGAAATTTACCATAGAAGTCTTAGGCAGTACTAAAGAAAACAAGATTGAACAAGTTAGGGAACACACATTAGAGTTTAAATTTAGCAGGATACCATGTCATGCTAGCAATATGATCATGGATTAACTCCAGGAAAGTAGCAAGTTGTAGATGAATGACTCAACATGCAGTAATACATTAGAACAAATTCTAGACACGAATTAGTTTACCACAAGATTCCAAACAAGGCAGGGAGATTAACTCATGAGAAGCAGCATATGTAAGTATTCAGACACACACAAACACACTGGGCTAAGCATGCTTAAGATAGTCAGAAATCATGGGCATGCATCAAAACTTAGAGTTTAGGCAGGTTCAGGTGCTAGAAAACTACAGGGCCACAAAATAACTTTTAAAGAAAATAGGATACAATAGTATATTGGCTCACAAAAGTATGAGTGACATAGATATAGGGGGCATCAACACTAGCAAAAGAGATAAAATTGCGAGAGTCAAAGGTACTTACCAGTAATAAATTAACGAACAAGTAAATGAGAAGAACAATTCCCAACAGTACTTCAATTATTAGTAGCAAAAAGTGAATAGCAGGACCCCAAACCTAATGCGTCAGAGTTCACAAGGGCTTCAGATAAGCCTCGAGCGGTGTTCGCACTGAGAAGATTGATAAAGTAAATTTCGATGGCCTTGGCTTTTAGCCGGCTAAGAACTAGTAGTTTCAGAATAATAGAGTGAATAAGTGAGGGAGTAATAGTGATTAAAAGTCTGTCCAAAGGGAAATCAGAGTAGGGTTATATAGTATTCGATTTGGACAAACCAATCATGAAAAACAGTCAACTAAACATAAAGAAGAAAAGAAAAGATCTTATGTAATCAGAACCGGTAAAGGAGATGAAAATTCCAAACCCTAGTTGGGTCCAACCAGTTGTAAATCGAACCAAAGGTGCAAAATTGTTTCTCGTTGAGCATATATAGACAGAATCATCATCCGACTCCCCTAGATTGAAGTCAGCATGGTCCGATTTTGTTGATAGTACTTGCCAAAATCAAGCAAGTACCTAAGTAATACCATAAATGAGCAACCAGTAGCGAGGGAACTCAAATATGATAAGCAAATAATGGATGAATCCCATTGTTAACGGGATTTAGAGAGAGATTGAAGGGGGGGAGGTGGCTAGGGTTTTTTAGAGAAGGAGGGAAGGTTTGAGAGAGTTAGGGGCGACTGGGCGGAGAAAATGGGTTAGGGTTTCAGAGAGTAAGGGGGTATAAGGAGGAAGAGGGAAATGTTATGAGCCGTTGATCATCCAAGATCAATGGCTGGGATTTTAAATAGGTTGGGTTGGGTGTAATGGGTCATGGACTGGGTAGGAGGGTGCTGGGTTGTCCGGTTTGGGCTTGGGATACTGGGCTTGGCATTTTGGACCATCTTTGATTCGAAACTTGGCCTTTATTTGGGCCAGATTTTAAAATACATAACTTTAATCAAAAATAAATTATTAAAACACTAATAAATACATAAAAATGTTATTTATGAAATAAAATGCTTAAAAATAATAACTCAAAATTATAAAAATATAGAATGCTATTTTGGAATAAGTAATATAGTAAACACAATTATTTTTAAAATATAGGCTATTAATTTAAATAATAAATTATAAGTAAAAATACAAATATAATCATATACAATGAAGTAAAATATTATAGAATATGCGTATGGGTATAAATAATTAAATTAAATCACTCAAAATAACTTAAAGGAGTAATTTTAACTATTAAAAATGCAAGAAATCAATTTTAAAAGCTTATATATATATATATATATATATATATATATATATATATATATATATATATATATATATATATATATATATATATATATATATATATATATATATATATATATATATATATATTTATAGAAACTTCTTATATGACCTCTATAAATTGGGTGGTAATGCAAAATAATATTTTGAAAGTATATGGAATGCTTTAAAAAAAAAGAGGGCAATATTGAATATCAACATCAATGATATCTCACATCGATAGGTTTGGTCCTTGTATGGTACATGTAGTTCTTTCTCAAGTCTATTGCACATTGACTATCGGAATAGACAACATACTCCTTCTGATGCAAGTCAAGCTCTTGAAGGAATCGTTTAAGCTATATCATCTCCTTGCCAGCTGCAGTAGCAAAAATGTACTCTGCTTCAATTGTAGAGAGTGTGACATACTTCTGCAACCTCGACTGCCATGATATAGCCCCTCCCCCCTGAAAATGTAAATAAATATCCAATAATAGATTTTCTGTTATCAATGTCACCTGCCATATCGACATCTATATAGCTTTTCAAGATTATATCAGATCCTCTAAAACACAAATAGTCTTCTATGGTATCTCTTAGGTATCTGAGTATCCACTTGACTGCTTCCTAGTGTTCTTTCCAGGACTTTCAAGAAACCTTCTGACAACACCGACTACATGAGCAATATCAGGTTTGGTGCATACCATTGCATACATTAGGCTTCCGACTGCTGAAGAATAAAGAACTTTGGTCATGCTATATTTCTCCTTCTTTGTTGTAGGACACATATTCTTGCTTAACTTCAGATGACTAGCAAGAGGTGTGTTGTCTGCCTTGGCAATCTTCATTTTGAAGCATTCCAATACATGTTCAATCTACTTATCCTAAGACAACGACAAGTTTTTGTTTGTTCACTCTCGAGCAATCTTCATCCCTAGAATTTGTTGTGTTGGGCCCAAGTCCTTCTTATCAAATAACTTGGACAAATCTCCCTTCAACTTTATAATCATCTCCTTGTCTTGTCCTATAATCAACATGTCATTCACACAAAACAATAAAATAATAAAGTTGTTGTTAAAAAAGCTTTTGAAGTATACACATGGATCATAATATGTCTTTAAGTTTGACTTTTCATGAATGAGTTAAGCGTCTTGTACCACTACCTTGGTGCCTGCTTCAATCCATAAAGACTCTTATTTAATTTTCACACCATGTGCTTCTTTTCATCTACTTCAAATCTTTCTGGCTGCTCCATATAAATCTCATCTTACGAATCTCCATGAAGAAACACAGTTTTCACATCCAACTGCTCCACTTCAAGATCTAGGCTAGCTGCTAAGCTCAAAATTGTTTGAATAGAAGTAATTTTGACAACAGGTGAGAAAATTTTATCAAAATAAATACCTTTCTTATGTTCGAAGCCTTTTACCACCAATTGAGCTTTGTATCTGACAAGCTTGCCATTTCCATCTTTCTTGCGTTTAAAGACCCATTTGCATTTGAGTGGTCTTTTATCCTTTGGAAGTTCAACCAACTTGTACGTGCCATTTTTCTGTAGAGATTCCATCTCTTCTTGCATGGCTTTCATCCACTAGTTCTTTTCTGGATGAGACAACACCTCCTTAAGACTTTCTGGCTCCCCCTCATCATTGATTATGACATACTCTGTGGAAGGGTACCTGCATGACTCTACCTTGGCCTTTCTGATCTCCTCAGAGGTTGAGATTGTTATTCTTCCTGAGTGGGGTACTCCACTTGCTTGACATCATCATCAAGTTGCCCCCTGCTCAATAACCTCATTAGGTTGCTCCTCCTACTCGGCAACCTCGTCAGTTCTATTTTCTACACTTGTGAGATTCTTAGAAGTAGAACGAATGGTAACAAGGTTAGGGATTATACCATTCTTGGCCTTCTATGATTAATCATCTGCAGTCCCAACTTCACTTTCTCGGAAGAATAAATCTCTACTTCTGATGATCTTCTTCTTCATAGGATCCTATAATCTGTACACGAACTCTTTATCTCCATATCTTATGAATATGTAGGGAACAAATTTATCATCCAACATTATTCTGTGCTCCTTTGGTATATGTGTAAAATCTCTACAACTGAAGACCTTCATATGTGAGCAGGACACCTCCTTGTTGGTCCAAACCTTCTCTGGGATGTCAAACTCCAATGGAACTGATGGACTCCTATTGATCAAGTAACATGCCGTCTGAACTGCTTCACCCCAAAATGACTTAGGCAGTTTAGCCATTTTGAGCATGCTTCTCACCTTCTTAACAATGGTGCAGTTCATTCTCTCAGTTACACCATTGTGTTCTGGGGTTCCAAGAACTATCTTTTCATGTCTGATCCAATGGATCGAACAATACTCTTAAAATTACCTTGAAGTGTACTCACCTCCGTTGTCAATTCGGAGACGCTTTATCTTTCGACCCATCTCCTTTCCCCCAGAGCATGAAACTTTTGGAAAACCTAAAATACCGCATCTTTGGTTTTCAAGATATAAACCCACAAATATCAGAATATACCAAATCAAGATATTCAATTTTCTTTCAGACGATATCTGAAATGAGACTTATGATGCTTACCAAATAAACAGTAGTCATAAGATTTTACTGTTGTTCCTTCGAAAAATGAAATGAGTGATTTCTTGGCAAGAATCTACAATCCCTTCTCACTCACATGACCCATTCTTCTATGCCACAAATCGGCAGATTCTCATCTTGTGCCGCGATCAATTCACCTCTGCATACTTATGCATTTGTCCTGTACAACGTGCCACGAGCAACTCCTTTTGCAACTAGCAATGATCCTTTGGTGAGTCTCCACTTTTGATTTGCAAAATAATTCTTGTACCCATCTCGGTTAAAATAAATTCTCGACATTAACTTCATCTACAAATCAGGTATATGTTGCACGTCTTTTAGAACCAATGTGCATCCCAAATTTGACTTGACACAAATGTGACCGATCCCCACAATTTTTAAGCAACCTATGTTACCCATTCTCATAGTGACGAAATCACATGCTATATATCTACAAAGATTTCTCTTACCTGTCACACCCCAACCTCGGGGGGTTTGATCGATACACGACTCCTGAAGGCCCGTGCGAACCAACGTCCATACTTATACCTTCCAATCTAAAATCTGGGCCCACAAGGCCTCCAAGTACAATAATAAGATAGAATATTCAAAACAAACAGGCGGAAGAAACTTCAACTTTGAATATATATTCAACCATTGCCAAAGGAGTCGTACAAGTATTTATTTACACACTGAACACTAATCTATAAGCCTCTAAGAGTACCATGATACATAACTTGGTCGGGAAAAGGCCCCACCATACCCTAAAATGACTGAAACGTATACTTCAGTACCTATTGACTTATGTACTGCTACTTCGGATAAGTGGAGTGCGATAACCAACAACTGAAATGAACACCCTACTGAGGAGGGATGTCACCATGTCTATCTGTACCTGTAGGCATGAACACAACGCCCAGAAGAAAGAGGCTTCGGTAGGAAAGATGTATTGAGCATGTAAGACGGATAATGTATGTAAACGAAAGGCATAACATAAGAGATAGGAATACACAAGTTTAACCTGAATACCGAAGACAAGACGCCGAGGGCGTACACTATAGTAACTATGAATCTGGAATATATGCAAGGTTTGTAAAGGTTAAACTACTCATTGGGGCTATGCATTAAATGTAATATAATATTATTCAGCCACTCTTTGGGGCATAACATAGAGGACTCGGTAAAGTCTCATGCTTTCATCACATCGTACTCGGCCTTAGGAGGTCTCGGCTGTATCCGGTCTCAACAAAACTTGGCATAACCGGCCTTAAGAGGACTCTGTCATACATAGAAACACAAGGGCTTGGTAATATCTTATATCATATCACTCCGTACCCGGTCTCATAGAGGACTCGATCGTACCCGACCGCAATAGTCAGTCTCAAGAAGGACTCGATAGCCTCACATCATATATCATCGTACCTGGCCACCCAAGGGCTTGGTAAACACTTCACATCATGTCTTATCATACCCAACTGATCAGTGGTTGCACAATAGGTGCCATACTTGATCGCCTATAGCGTGACTCGGTAAAGTAAAATATATATACATATGTGTATGTGTGTGTGTGTGTGTGTGCAATGCAAGATCAGTTTCAACAGATATCAAGATTAGACTCAGACTAGATTACGTTTCACAACCTCAAGATATTATCCGGAAACATCTCAGACTAGAAAGAAAATGCCACTGACAAAGAACATACAAGAAGATGAACATCACTATCAAGAAAAGCTCTAAACAACTTAGTCTTATAACATAAGAATTATTCTGAAGGGAATGCTTATATCAAGACATGCCAATGAAAAAAAGTTTTCTTACATACCTTATAATAGAGATTATCTACACTTTTTGGGTTCCTACACTTCTATGGTGATTATCTTCACTTCCAAGAAATTTCCAAAATCACTACAACAAGAAGACAAATGATATAGTAATGATCACAAACTTCTTTACATTAAATCCTACTAGGTTCACTTTTGATTTGGTCTTTAATCGTTTGAGAGTTCTTAGACGAAGTTGGAGAGTATTTTGGAAGAGATTGAAGCTGGTGAGATTGCATAGAATGTGAAGAGAGAGAAACTGCTCTACTTTTTATACCAGGTTCTATAAATTCCACCACCCCAAGTGCTAAATGGGTCGTTCCACAGCGGCCACTGCTTACGGTGGACAACTAGCACAATTTGATGGAATGCGTAATCACCCTTTGTCCTAATAACGTGTCGTCGGCTGATTGAGTGCGCTAGAAGACAAACTGATCACTCTTCAACATTATAGGTGCATCAATGAATGTGGGGTGTAACATTACCAGTGTGGCATGGTAAGATGCCACTATGTCTACCACCTATTCCGACTCTAGACCTGGAAAGGGCATGCATTCCTCTTCCTCATTTATAAAGAGAACAATATTTTCATTATTTTTCATTATGGCCATTGTGTTGTCGTCATTCTTCTGGCTACTGCTTTTACCTTTTCCCTTCCTTAGATTTGGGCAATCTCTTTTGAAGCAACCTAGTTGATCGCAATTGTAGCAATTTCTGACTTTTGATTTGGATCGGTTCTTAGACTTCCCACGACCTCCGGATCTACCATAATTGCTCGAACTCCTTTGGTAACTCCTGCCTCTACCTTCTATGATGAGAGTTTGTCCTTGATTTTCAGGATTCTTTCTCATCATCTCATTGAGTAGAAGAGTCGATGTGACATCCTTCAACTCAATAGTGATCTTATCGTGCAGGATAGTTGTTGCCAAATTATCGCACGAAGATGGAAACGAGTTCAAGGGCAAGATGGCTTTATCTTCTTTCTCGATATTTACTCTGAGGTTAGAAAACTGCGTGATTAGTCCATTAAGAACATTTAAGTGTGATAAAATATTTATACCTTCACCCATATGTAGGGCGTATAACTGCTTTTTCAGATGTAATTTATTTTTAAACATTTTGGAAATGTATAAGCTTTCTAACGTGTCCAAATGCCACATGCAGTATCGTCATCAATGATGTTATTTACTAAATCATCTAAAAAGTGCAACATGATCACATTAGTATCCTTTTCATCCAAGACAGCCTAATCCTCAACTTTCATAGTATCGGGTTTCTTGGCATCAACATCTAGTACCTTGTGTAATCCTTATTGGATAAACAGATCCCTCATCCTTCTTTGCCATGTTAAGAAATAACTATCTCTATTGAATTTTGCTGCCTCTTACTTTACTCCGAATATTGTTTTTCACCGAGTATAGTACTACCGACCATGAACAATTTTTTTGTGAACGAGAAAAACCTATTTTTTGATACCAGTTATTAGGAATAAACCCCCCCACAAAAATAATATTCACGGTAATAGCAACGAAATAATAATGTAGCACCGAATACAGTAATCAACAAGAATAATGTAACGACCCAACCTGTCATTTTGAGGATTTGCATTCCGTTCAGCTGTTTGAAGTCTTGAGTAGCTTCATTTGATGTATTATGACTTGTGTGAATCGTCAGTTTTGGTTTTCAGGTGATTCGAAAGTGATTTGGAAGAATGAATCTCATGTTAGAAGCTTAAAGTTTGAAGAATTGACCAAGTTTGACTTTTGTGTGTTTGAGCCCCGACCGGAGTTTTGATGGTTCTGTTAAATCCGGATGGTGATTTTAGACTTGGGCGTATGCCCGGATTTGCTTTTGGATATTTCTAGATGGTTTGAAATGTTCATAGGTTTAACCGAGAGTTGACTTTGAACGTATAAGGTCCGGATTATTGTTCCGGGAATTTGAATAGCTTCGTTATGTTATTTCAGACCTATGTACAAAATTTGAGGTCATTCCGAGTTGATTTGATAATGTTCGACATGAGTTTTGGAAGTTAGAAGTTCAAAAGTTCATAAAGTTTGATTTGAGGTGTGATACGTAGATTTGAAGTAGTTATGTGTGATTTGAAGTCATGAGTAGATCCGTGTTATGTTTTGGGAGTTGTTGGTATGTTCGGGTGGGGTCCCGAGGGGCTCATGTGAGTTTTGGATGTGGTTCAGTTCATTTTGCCTCTTGTTGCATAGAGGAAGAGGGTCTGGTGTTGGTGTTTCTAAATCTGCTGAATAATGGACGCAGATGCGAGTCCACATATGCGAAACAATGGTCGCAGAAAAGGAAAAGATGGGGAGGAAAGATCACAAAAGCAAAATTTAGAGTGCGTATGCGGAAGCGCAGGAGCTGTGGTCTGGAACGCAGAAGCAGAGTGTGGTGTCGCACCCACGAGTGTGCAGAAGTGGGACTTGGTTCGCAGGTGCAAAATGGCAGTCTTTCAGTGGTTTCCTTAGAAGCATGCGAGTTGTCGCAACAGCGATGTCGTAGAGGCGGCCTTTTTATTCGCAGATGCGAAACACATGGGTGGATTGTATTTAGTTCGAGGATTTGGTTCTTTTTATCACAATTTGAGATTTGGAGCTCGGTTTTGGGCGATTTTGGAGATGATTTCCACCACATAGATAAGGGTAAGTGTTTTCTACTCGGTTTTGATTATTTTTCGTGATTCCATCTTCGTTTTTGGCATTTGATTTATGTTTTTGAAAGAGAAATTGGGTTTGTTTTTCTAAACTTTTTAAAAGTGAATTTTTGAGGTTTGAACGTAAATTCAGAGTCGGATTTGAGTGAAATTAGTATGGTTGGACTTGTATTCGAATGAGTTATCAAATTTGTAAGTTTTGTCGGGATCCGAAGTGCGGGCCCTGTTTGACTTTTTGGTTGACTTTGAGTGTTGATTAAAGATTCGACCTTTATCATTTGGGTTGGTTTCCTTTGACATTATTTGATATTTTTGAGTTTCTTTTGGCTAGTTTCGAGCCATTCGGGGGGTTGATACGCACGGGATGGCATTTCTAGAGGGTCATTTGGCTTGCTCGGTATTTAATTTGGATTGTTTAAGGTAAGTATCATGTCTAAACTTGATAGCTACATGCTATGGGTGCGCATATTTGTGAGGCTTGAGCATATGTGCGAGCACTAGGGTATTTATCTATGCTCGGGGTAGTGCTTAGGCTATTATATGCCTAGAATTGACCATTAAACTCTAAGCTATAATATTTCTCATACTTTTAACATTGTTGTGAACTTTTTAGGCCATGTTTGAGGTTATGAAGAGGTTAGTTCCCTAAATAAACATGGTAATTGCTATTTCTGTGATGAAATTTTTGATTTGAGGTATGATAGCACACTTTGCATATGCTTACACTTTTGCATGTCATTATATTAGAGCTAGATCATGAAATTTGATATTCATTCATCATATACATGTATTCTTGTATATTTGCTTTTGTGTGATATGATTTGGACTGGATGCCTGTGAACATGCCGAGCGGATTGAATTGATATGCCTGTGACCATGCTGGGTGGATTGTGTTATAGCCTGTGACCATGCTAGGCAGATTGTGTTGTTATTCTTGTGACTACGCCATGTGGATTGTGTTGATATGCCTGTGACCATGCCGGGTGGATTGTATTGATATGCCTGTGACCACACCAGGCAGATTGTGATATAGCTTGTGACCACGCTGGGCGGATCTATCACATTGAGCCTGTGATCATGTCGGGCATATTATTATATTGAGCATGTGACCATGTCGGGCTGGTAACATGTTGAATTGGCCGTGCTTGCGTGTGGATAAGGATCCATCCCCCTAGGGTCACCCTCCCATGTTTCTCTCTTGATGGTGTACACGTGGATTGTGAGAAACCGACGGGTTTCTGGTTAATGTAATCTCTGGGAGAGCTGGTTACTATTATTAGATCGGGTTGTACGCCGCAATAGGCCTTGTTGGCTTATTGTTATTGGATCGGGTTGCTCGCCGCAATAAAATAATATTTGATTATTGCATTTCATCTTTACATGCAATCTCCTTGACAGTTTACCTGATTTAATTGCATATCTTCCTTATATGCTGGATTGTTGACTGAGTAGAACACTTTAAAATAATGAATTTTGAGCATCAATGCGGTTATACCTGCGATTTTGCAGATTTCATCATATATCCGTTCTATACTTATTGAACTTATGAACTGTACATGTGTTGGTGAGTATCATTTATAGTTCTTGCTTCTTGTACCTCGCTGAGGTTAGTTAGGATACTTATTGAGTACATGTAGTCGGTTGTACTCATACTACACTTCTGCACCTTGCATGCAGATCTTAGAGTTGATGTTGTTGTGTATAGCGGGAGCTGACATTGAAGATGTACCCATGTTCCAGTTATGGCTATCACTTGTCCTTGGTAGATTTAGATTCGAATTCTATTCATGTATATTCCAAACAGATGTTGTAATTATTTCTATTCAGTTTCGAAATTTTATGTCTTAGTGGCTCATGACTTGTACTACCAGTCCTTGGGGAGTTTCATAAAGATTCAGTTATTTCATTTTTGACTTTTAATTTTATTATTAAATTGTGTTTACTGCAAATTGGATTACCTAGCGGGTTGGGTTAGGTGCCATCACCACTAGTTGGATTTTGGATCGTGACAAGTTGGTATCAGAGCTCTAGGTTCTTAAGTTCTATGAGTCGTGAGAAATTGTCTAGTAGAGTCTTGCGAATCAGTGTGATGACGTCCATACCTATCTTCGAGAGGCTACATGACATCTAGGATAAACTTCCCATATTTCTTTCCTTATCATGCAACATTGATTTATCTTGAAGTATATCTTTTTGAATTCTTTACACTCACTCGTATGCGTATGGGGGTGCTTGGTATCAGCTGTGCATCGACGGCATGCGATTTCATGGATGAGGTGAGAGATGTGAACTCGGTGTGGTAGTTTTGGGACAGTCTGGAGGACATGAGGCCGGGTTTTAACCGCAGCTTGGAACTCGGTAGTTGCAATTGTGTGAGTATGTGATTTTGGACATCTATGTCTGAGAGCGTCCCTAAGAGTGGGGTGTATGGCTTGGTGAGTGGTTGGATGGTTATATGATGAGTGTGATGTGACTACATGATTGTTGAGATATTGTACAATCTCGAGTTATGATAGTATTGAGGGATCTTTCATGTTGTTCAGTTATGGGATGAAGTAGATTCTTATGTCTTGTTGACGAGTTCAGACCCGGGAAGATTAAGTGATTGTATGGTGGTTGTGGCCGTGGAAGGTCATAGAGAGATGCTAGTTTGATGCTAAGCAAGGTGGGTTATCTCATGGGGGTGGTCTATGGATGTGTGATCCTTATGATGTTTGTGTAGAAAGTTTCTTTCTACTAGTGGGTTATATGTATTCTGATTTGAGTTTGGATCGGTTAAGAAAGTTGACTTGATTGTCACGAGGATGATTCCGAGCTTAGCAGATGATTTGAGGTATTTTATGGTCGGTGTTGCATGAGCTTATGAAGGATTCGATTGAATTTTAGTGCGGGATTATGGCAGTAATATAGTATGGTTAGTATGGGATATCGGATATTTTGTTATATGGCTTCGAGCCAAGTGAGGGAGTCTGCTATTGACGATTAGATTGCATGGTTATCTATTATATCAGTTCTGGTCTAAGACATATTTGTGGATCGATTATGACTTGAAGAGCTGGATTTCGAGGATGACTCGAGTAAGGAAATTTCTCGATACATGATATATTACATTTTATGGGCATATGTAAATCATGGAATGATATGAGCGTATTATTCGCGATGGATGTAGTGTGCATGGAGTAGGGATTTACTCGGTTATGTTAAGATAGGGTTACTTATTTGGGTGTTGGTGTGATGATGGAGCATAGGTCGTTCAGCTTGTTTGGGCTGTGCATTGGGATTAGAATAGGGTGGATGACTCTTGAGAAGGTTCTAATAGGTTCAAGGTTCATATGTGGCGTTTGAGAAATTTTTGAATTTGTACAAGGCTAAGATCTAAGATTGCATTGGATGGTGTTGGGGCTCGGGGTATTTCTATATCATTATGGGTTCTACATTTCAGTATCAGAGAGGTTAAGGAAACATCATTTGATTCACATAAGGTCTCTTCAAAGTGGGCATTTTGGTTGTGGTACTATTGGATGCTGAAGAGGGAATACAATGGCTTATGGGCATAGAACGACATGGTCTCATGCTAGGATCTATTGTGGCAAGCTTTGGTTGAAGATCATGGTATTTTAGCAAGGAAAAGTGTTAACTTGAAGGCAATTCAGAAAAATACGGAGGAAATATGACAGCTTAATTGTAGGTTGGATCAGTATGGTAATGGTATGCTCGGTTCCTTTGGTTCTTAGGATGTGGTGAATTTCTACAGGTGTTTTGTGGAAATACTCTTGGGTTTGGCTTGGTTGAGTTAGGGGAATTCAGTGTTGATGGCTTGGTTATGTGCAAATGGATTTCGAAGTGTTCTTGATGATTTCTGCCACGAATTGTGACGGATATATTATCGGCATAAGAAGTATATCGCGTATTGCGATTTTCTCATAGATGGAATCGAGTGGAAGGTTTCTATCTAATTAAGTATGTATTTCTTGATGACTTAGAGTCGATAAAGGGGTTCTTACGTATTTCTATGGTGGTATGATAGATGCAGTACGGCGTGTGGGATTGAGATTTTCATGTACAAGTTTGTGGTTCAGTTTTGAAGGGAAAGTCATGAGTTTTAGACCGCACAGATGGTTTTAGATGTTTAGAAGAATACTAAGTACTACTTGGTAAGTCCTGAGAAGGGCACACATTTCAGAAGGCACATTGTATTTGCCCTGCAGATGTGGTACTCGCCTGGTTGATCGACGACTAATATTCAGATTTTGATATGTGGCGTGGGAGAATTATAGAAGTATTTCTCATGGGATGATTGTGTATGAGAGATATGTTAGTCATTCGAGCGGTGGAGTTGGGATTGGCTATGATGATTCATGTGTTCTATGGATTTGGGGACTGGGAGTTCTTAGAAGCAAATTATTTTGTGGTTCCGGATAGTGAGGATGTGGCCAAAGTTAGCCAGATGGTAGTACGCACTATGACTAGGTCATTGTGGACTTTTAGAGAGTTATTTATCCAATTGGGGATGACTGGAGTTGATTTAAGGGCCCATGGATAGGCCCAATGAGGATGTGTGTTCTACACTGGGTCGGATTTGTTGACTCAGCACTATGATTGTTGAGGGGTATGTTATTTGGTTAGAGTTAAGCTTGTTCGTGTACCGATATGTTCTACGGGTTTCTCTTCTATGCTATAATAGTTTGTGGTGTGTTGGTTATTTGCACATATGATGCGGTTGTGTTTGGGCTTTGTAGCGGAATTCGAGCAAGATGACTCTTCGGGTGTTGAATGGTTGATTGCGCCTTGGTTATGGTCCTTCCGGGTTGTGGTATATTGTGCTATTTCTTTCTCCATGGCTATGGTCATGCACTTCATGTACTTGATGTTTATTTGCGTGTGGTTGTTGATTTTGAGCATTAGGACTCGGGGTATTTCATGTGGACCGGTGTTTGGATTGGGTCACGCACCATAGCAAAGTTATGTTGGGATATGATCCTATGTGATAAATTTGTATGTATTGGTTGTATTTTTTGTGATGGGTTCATAGCATTTCATTTGTGGTGGTACTTGTTGAGTTTACAGGACGGTTCTCTTCTTTGAGTCATTTTTCATTTTTTTAGTACATTTGAATTGTTGCTTATTGGTGCACAGATTGCATGGTTTGTGACTTTAGGTTGTATTTGTGTGGCATATCAGTAGAATAGCTGTGTTTAATGAGATGAAGTCATTGGACCTAGAATGGGTGCTATCCGATTTGGTTACGATATGTTTGGAAGAATAATATTGGAAGTCGGCTTAGAATTTGGCTTTGGCTTTTGTCGGATGAGAGAGAGCTCTATGACTTGTTGATCTAATGAGTGGTTATGAGTTTCTGCGTGTTTCTTTTATCATCGGTAGTGTACGAAGGTTTTGAACGAGGTTTTATTTGATATGAGGTTTATTACCGGTATTGGGTTTATTTTTTAGCAGATACTGTGATCAAAAATTATTTTTCCTAGTATGCGAGTACTCTTGTGATTACATCTTGGATTATGGTTATGGCTTGATACAACTTGATCAGACTTATACAGTGTGTAGATGTGAGATGCAGGTCTTGTAATGAATTTCGGATGTTGGAAATTGGGTTATAAGGTTTACAAACCAAGGTTGAAGTAAGGATCTTCATTTATGTTGTGTTGTCAGGCTTATATGGATTGGGTGACGTGGGGTCACCCCAGGCTATGTGCAAGATGGGTTTACACAGTGATTTGATGGCCTTGGAATGACTCTTGGCATGTTCGAGGAGGAACGTATGTTTAAGTAGAGGAGAATGTAATGACCCAATATGTCATTTGAGCATTTGCATTCCGTTAAGCTGTTTGAAGTCTTGAGTAGCTTCATTTGATGTATTATGACTTGTGTGAATCGTCAGTTTTGGTTTTCAGGTGATTTAGAATTGATTTGGAAGAATGAATCTCGTGTTAGAAGCTTTAAGTTAGAAGAATTAGCTAAGTTTAACTTTTGTGTATTTGAGCCCGAACCGGAGTTTTGATTGTTCTGTTAGGTCGGGATGGTGATTTTGGACTTGGGTGTATTCTCGAATTTGCTTTTGCAAAAGGTTTCAACACTATTAGGCGAAAGTTGAAAACTTAAAGTTTTGGAATGTTCATAGGTTTGATCGGGAGTCGACTTTGATGGTATCAGGTCCGGATTGTGGTTCTAGGAATTTGAATAGCTTCTTTATGTCATTTCGGACATATGTGCCAAATTTGAGGTCATTCCGAGTTGATTTGATATGGTTCGGCATTAGTTCTAGAAGTTGGATGTTCAAAAGTTCATAAAGTTTGATTTGAGGTGTGATTCGTAGATTTGAAGTTTTTGTGTGTGATTTGAGACCTTGAGTAGGTCTGTGTTATGTTTTGGGATTTGTTGGTATGTTTGGGCGGGGTCCCGAGGGGATCGGGTGAGTTTCGAACGCGATTCGGTTCATTTTGGCTTTTGTTGCATAGCTGAAGAGGGTCTGGTGCTGGTGTTTTTGCATCTGCAGAAGAATGGACACACATGGAAGTCCGCAGATGCAGACCAGTGGTCGCAGAAGCGGAAAAAAGGCTGGGGAGGAAAGATTACAGAAGCAAAATTTAGAGCGCATCTATGGAAGTGCAGGAGCGGTGGTGTGGAGCGTAGAAGCGAGGGTTAGCGCAGAAGCGGATGTGGTGTCGCACCTGCGAGTGTGCAGAAGCGGGACTTGGTCTGCAGGTGCGAAAAGGCAGGCTTTCAGTGGTTTCCGTAGAAGCGGGCGAGTTGTCGCAGAAGCGGTCTTTTTGTTCACAGATGAAAGTACCTCGGCAAATTGTATTTAATTGGAGGATTTGGTTCTTTTTATCACAATTTGAGATTTGGAGCTCGGTTTTGGGCGATTTTGGAGAGGATTTCCACCACATGGATTGGGGTAAGTGTTTTCTACTATGTTTTGATTATTTTTCGTGATTCCATCTTTGTTTTTGGCATTTTATTTACGTTTTTGAAAGAGAAATTGGGGCTTTGAGTTACTTTTGGCTAGTTTCGAGCTGTTAAAGGGTTGATATGCGCAGGATGGCATTTCAGATGACATTTCTAGATGATCATTTGGCTTGCTTGGTATTTGTTTTGGCTTTTTTGAGGTAAGTATCCTATCTAAACTTAATTGAGGCACTAGTTGCCTGGATTATTTGTGATAGCTACATGCTATGGGTGCGCATATATGTGAGGTTTGAGCCCATGTGCGAGCATTAGGATATTTATCCATGCTCGGGGTAGTGTTTAGGCTATGATATGCATAGAATTGACTGTTAAGCTTTAAGCTATAATATTTCTTAACATTGTGGTGGACTATTTGAGCCATGTTTGAGGTTACGAAGAGGTTAATTCCCTGAATAAACTTAGTAATTTCTATTTCAGTGATGAGATTGCCGATTTGATCTACTATAGCACACTTTGCACATGCCTATACTTTTAGCATGTCATTATACTAGAGCTAGATCATGAAATTTGATATTCATTCATCATATACATATATTCTTGTATATTTGCTTCTGTGTGATATGATTTGGATTGGATGTCCGTGAACACGCTGGGTGGATTGTGATATAGCTTGTGACCATGCTAAGCATATTGTGTTGTTATTCATGTGACCACGCCAGGCGAATTGTGTTGATATGCCTGTGACCATGCGGAGCGGATTGTGTTGATACGCCAGTGACCACACCGGGTGGATTGTGATATAGCCAGTGACCATGCCGGGTGGATCCATCACATTGAGCTTGTGACCATGCCGGGCAGATTATGATATTGAGTCTGTGACCACGTCGGGCTGGTAACAAGTTGAATTGGCCGTGCTTGCGTATGGATAAGGACCCATCCCCCTAGAGTCACCCTCTCATGTTTCTCTCTTAATGGTGTACATGCGAATTGTGAGAAAACGGCGGGTTTCTGGTTGATGTGAGCTTTGGGAGAGCTAGTTACTATTATTGGATCGAGTTGCATACCGCAACGGGCCTTGTTGGCTTATTGTTATTGGATCGGGTAACGCATCAACAGACTGATATTTGGTTATTGCATTTCATCTTTATTTTCAATCTCCTTGACTATTTACCTGATTTACTTGCATATCATCCTTATATGTTGGATTGTTAACTGAGGAGAACACTTTAAAACAAAGAATTTTAAGCATCAAAACGGTTATACTAGAGATTTTCTTGATTTAATCATATATATATTCTATACTTGCTGAACTTATGAACTGCACAAGTGTTGGTGAGTATCATTTATAGTTCTTTCTTCTTGTACCTCGTCGAGGTTAGTCAGGATACTTATTGAATACATGGGGTTGGTTGTACTAATACTACACTTCTGCACCTTGCGTGCAAATCTTGGAGTTGATGCTGATGTGTATGGTGGGAGCTAGCATTGAAGATGTACCCGTGTTCCAGTTATGGCTATCACTTGTCCCTGGCAGCTTTAGATTCGATTTCTATTCATGTACATTCCAAACATGTAACGAACCAACCGGTCATTTTGAGCTCTAGCACGCCGTTCAGAGGTTTGAGGCCTTGAATAAATTCCATTCATGATTTATTACTTCTATGCATAGTCGGAATTAAATTTCGGGAAGTTCGGAGTTGATTCGAATGGAAAATTCTCAATTCGGAAGCTTTAAGTTGGAAGAGTGACCAAGGTTTGATTTTTGAGTAAACGACCTCGGAATCAGGATTTTAAGGTTCCAATAGGTTTGTATGATGATTTCAGACTTTTGCATATGTTCGGGTTGAGCATTGTATGGTCCGGGAGCATTTCAGTGCTTAATGTGGAAAGTTGGCATTTTGAAGGTTTTAGAATTTCCTAAGTTTGGTATGAAGTAGACTTTGGTGTTATCGATGTCTGCTTGGGGTTCTGAGCCATGGAATAGGTTCGTATCATGATTTATGACTTGTACGTAAGGTTTGGCATCATTCCAGAATGTTTTAGTATGAATCAGACGCGTTCATCGAAGTTGGAATGTTTTAAGGTTAAAAGAAGGATTTTGATCGTCGACTCGTAGTTTGGATGTTGTTTGGTATGATTTGATGCTTCGAGAAGGTTCGTGTCATGTCTTGGGATTGGTTGGTGTGATTGGACGGGGTCGCGGGGGGCCCGAGTGTGTTTCGGGACAGTTTTGGACCATTTTCATTGATTTACAACTGTTGGTGCTGGTGTCTGGTGTTGTTCTTCGCTAACGCAGAAGGAGTCACGCGTTCACGAAGAAGTAATTGGGGCTACTGGAATTTGTGCTTCGCGTTCGCATCTGTAATCCCTCGGCCGCGAAGGTTTGAAGAGCAAAGCAACGCGTTTGCGAAGGGGAAACTGGGCCTGGGAGATTTTAGCCTTCGTGTTCGTGGAAGGTGCATTGCTTTCGCGAAGGTTCACCTGGTAAAGCATCGCTTTCGCGAGCTTTGACTCGCGTTCACGCAGAACAATTTTAGAGCTGGAGCTGGTAGTGCTTCGCCAACGCGAGGGACTTGTCGCGTTCACGTAGAAGGTCGGGCTGGGCAGTGTTGTTTTAGAATCGAGGGTTTGGATCATTCTCACTTCATTTCTTCCATGGGAGTTGACTTTGGAGCAATTTTGGAGCGTCATTTTTATCATCAATCATGAGGTAAGTGATTTCTATGCGTTGTGAGTTAAATACACGAATTTAGGTTTGTAAATTCAAGAATTTAAGTGAAAAATGTAGGATTTTTGATAGATGACCTAGAATTTGATTATTTTTTTATTTTGACCACGAAATTGGACATAGAATTGGGAATAAATTGTGTATTTGAGTTTGTGATATTATGGGTAATGTTTATCTTCAAAAATATTCAGAATCCGGGCACGTGGGCCTGTGGGTTGACTTTGTTGACTTTCCGAGAAGAGTTGGGAATTGTTATAAATTGATTAATTATGAGTATTGGAGTATATTTTTTATTAGTTTTCACGTTGTTTGACTAATTTTGGATCGATGGCCATCGGTTTGAGGTGTTAGAGAGGCGTTGGAGCCAGTTATGGAACTTCGGAGCGAGGTAAGTCTCTTGTCTATACTTGTGAGGGGGGAATTACCCCATAGGTGTTACATTGGTTATGTGCTACATATTGTGGGAGCTATGTACGTATGAGGTGACGAGTGTCCATGTGTATGCTGGAATTCCTGATTATGTCCGGGTAGACTTTGACTTACGCCATGCTTTAATTGTACTATTTGAGTTATTCTTGCCTGTTTAATTGCTTTAATTCACATTAGGACTTGAGACTAGACTCTCGTAGAGTAATGGACTCGCTATTTTAGATATTAGATGAGTTACTTGATTAGCCATAGAAATTGTACTTCCCTTACGGATTTCTCCCGCGTTGTACATATTCATCAAAAAGTTTTCTTGAATTTCATAAGTCACATGTATATTCGTGAGTGGGGTCAAAGACCCGTAAATACTTCATATTCTTAATGGATCGGGCAGTTCGCCTCGGCAGGATTTTGTAACACACTCTTATGGGATCGGGCAGTTCGCCTCGGCAGTATCATGTATCATATTCTTATGGGATCGAGTCAATCACCTCGACAGGGTTATGTATCACACTCTTATGGGATCGGGTCGTTCACCTCGGCAGTTCTATGAACCACTCTTATGGGATCGGGCCGCTCACCTCGGCAGAATCGTGCGAAATACTTGATAAGAAATCCGCGTACTCATGAGTTTTCCAAACTTGAGATGTGACCGTTGATTTGGTGTTGACCATTACGTATTCCATTTGACAGGTATACAGTATTTGAGGACTTTGTGTTCACTGTTCAGCTGTAGACCGTATTATTTTGCCTATGTCTATACTCATTGTTTACTTACCATGTTTCATACTTGTCTACTTATTTATATTTGATTTACTGGACCACTAGTAAGTATCAATGTCGACCCCTCGTCACTTCTTCTTCGGGGTTAGGTTAGATACTTACTGCGTACGCGTTGATTTACGTACTCATGCTACACTTCTGAACTAAATGTGCAGGATCTGACAGGTTCATTTGGTGGTCATTTGGGCGCGTAGGTGCAGCTACTGAGGGGACTTTATGGTGAGCTGCATTTCCATGCTACGATTCGCATCACACAGAGTTTTCATCATAATTATTTACTTTATCCTATCTATCTTGTAGTCCACACAAATGTTGTATTGTTATTATACTTCCTAGTAGATACTCATGTACTTGTGACACCGGATTTTGGGGTGATCTAGAATTTGTTTATGGATTGCTTTAAATTGACACACTTTTACTTGATATTTTAATTAAATTGTACGTATCTATGATTTTTAATGCATTGATCTCCCTACCTAATAAGATTCATGATTTCAAAATTAATAAAATAATAATTAAATTAGTAGTTTATCGTTGGCTTGCCTAATGGCGACGTTTGGGCGCCATCACAACCTATCGTGGGTTTTGGGTCGTGACAAAACATATGTTGTAATTATTTCAATTCAGTTTTTAAATTCAAAGTCTTAGTGGCTTATGACTTGTACTACCAGTCCTTGGGGATTTGTATAAAGATTAAGTTATTTCACTTTTGACTCTTAATTTTATTATTAAATTATGTTTACTGCTTATTGGCTTACCTAGTGGGTTAGATTAGGTGCCATCACGACTAGTTGAATTTTGGGTCATGACAAATAAAAAGAACAACAAGAACACAAAGATTTTAAGGTGGATGTCACGATCCAAAATCCAACCCGTCATGATGACACCTAACCCAACCTGCTAGGTAAGCCAAATAACAATAAAACACATTATAGTAATAATGCTATGAGTTAAAAAGGAAATAACTGAATTTGTTTTACAACTTTCCAAGGACTGGTAGTACAAGTCATGAGCCACTAAGACTTAGATTTTACAAAATTGAAATGAAATAAATACAACATATGTTTGAATTGTATATGAACAGAATTCGAATCTAAAGCTACCAAGGACAAGTGATAGCCATAACTGGAAACGCAGGTACATCGTCAATGCCAGCCCTCGCCATATACAACAGCATCAACACCAAGATCTGCACGCAAGGTGTCGTAACTAACCTCGGCGAGATCAAAGAAACAAGAAATATAGATGATACTCACCAACACCTGTGCATTTCAAAATTTCAATAAGTATAGAACATATATATGATCAAATCAGAAAATCTCAGGTAAAACCATTCTGATGCTCATAATTCTTGGTTTTAAAGTGTTATGCTCAGTCAACAATCCAGCATATAAGGAAGATATGTAAGTAAATCAGGTAAACAGTCAAAGAAATTACAAGTAAAGATGAAATGTAATAACCAAATATCAGTTCGTTGCGGCGTACAACCCGATCCATTAACAATAACTAGCTCTCCCAAAGCTCACATCAACCAGAAACCCGTCAGTTTCTCACAATCTGCGTATACACCATCAAGAGAGAAACATGAGAGGGTGACCCTAGGGGGATGGATTCGTATCCACACGCTGCACGGACAACTCACGTGCTAATACTATCAACTGCACGGATAACTCACGTGCAAATAATATCAACCGCATGGACAATTCATGTGTTGCACGGATAACTCATGTGCTATAATATCACAATTTGCCCGGCGTGGTCCCAAACACAACATCATAATCCCCCCGGTGTGGTCACAGATATATCAATACAATCAGCCTGGCATGGTCACATGCATAACAACATAATCTGCCCGGCATGGTCAGAGGCATCCAGTCCAAATCATATCACATAGAAGCAAGTATACAAGAACACATATATATGATGGATAAATATCAGATTTCATGCTCCTGGACTGGTATAAATGACATGCTAAAGTGTAGGCATGTTCAGAGTGTGCTATCATAGCTCAGATCGTCAATTTCATCACAGAATAGCATTTATCATGTTCATTCAGGGATTAAACCTCTATGTAGCCTCAAACACAGCTCAAATAGTTCACACAATGTTATAAATATGAGAAACACCCTATCTTAAAGCTTAACAGTCAATTCTAGGCTTATCATGGCCTAAACGTAACCCGGGCATGGATAAATACCCCCGGTGTCAGCACATGGGTTCAAACCCCATGCATGCGCACACCCATAGCACATAGCTATCACAAATAATTCATGCAACTAGTGCTTTAACCAAGTTTAGATAGGATTCTTACCTCAAACAATACGCTAGAAATCCCATCCTGTATGTATCAAACTCCGAACGGCTCGAAACTAGCCAAAAGCAACTCAAGAACATCAAATAATGCCAAAGGAAATAAATCCAATCGATAACGGTCGAATCTTTAATCAAAAGCCTAAAGTCAATAAAAAGTCAAACTCGAGCTCGCATCTCGAAATCCGACAAAACTCACAAAATTTGATAATTCATTCAATTACGAGTCCAACCATACTAGTTTCACTTAAATCCGACTCCGAATCGATGTTCAAAACTCAAAAGTTCACTTTATGAAATTTTAGACAAAACCCCCAAATTTCACTTTGAAAATCATCAATCAAATGCTAAAAACAAAGATGGATTCATGAAATATAACTAAATCGAGTAGGAAACACTTATACCAATCCATGCGATGAAAATTGCCTCAAAAATTGTCTCAATCCGAGCTCTGTGGCTCCAAATATGATAGAAGAACCAAAACCTCGAATTAAATAGAGTCTACCCATGAATTTTCGCATCTAAGAAGAGAATAGCTGCTTTTGCGGCGTCGCTTTTGCGACACGAGTTCCGATTTTGCGGATTTCACTTAACAGCTGACCCCTCGCACTTGTGGAACACTCTTCTGCTCCTGCGCCATCGCAGGTGCGAACTCCTATTCGCTCATGCGCTTCCGCAGATGCGCTCCAAAGCACCGCTATTGCAATCCTTCCTCACCTAGTCTTTTCCCGCTTCCGCGATAGATACTCCACACCTGCGGGGTCGCATCTGCGACCAGCGCTCCGCAGATGCGGATACACCAAACCAGCAGCCTCAGCCAATGCCAACAAGCCCAAAATGATCCGAAACCAATCCAAAACGCACCAGGGCCGCTTGGGGACCCCGTCCGAGCATACCAACAAGTCCCATAAGATAACACGGACCTACTAGAGGCCTCAAATCACGCATAACAACATCGAAACGATGAATCGCGTCTCAAAATCAAATATAATGAACTTTAAATTTTTAACTTCCAGAACTCGTGCCGAAACATATCAAAT
The DNA here is from genome assembly GCF_000390325.3 of Nicotiana tomentosiformis. Classification (NCBI taxonomy): domain Eukaryota; kingdom Viridiplantae; phylum Streptophyta; class Magnoliopsida; order Solanales; family Solanaceae; genus Nicotiana; species Nicotiana tomentosiformis. The sequence continues at coordinate 37,128,724 of NC_090815.1, forward strand.
CAACCCGGAATGAACCCATATTTTGCACACAAGTCTCAAATGACCTAACGAAGATATTCCCATTTTCCGAACCACAATCCGAACCCGATATCATCAAAGTCAACTCCCGATCAAACTTATGAATATTCCAAACCTTCAAATTTCCAACTTTCGCCAATTAGTGCCGAAACCTTCTAGAAATATCCAAATGAAATTCCGGGCATACGCCCTAGTCCAAAATCATCATCCAGATCTAACGGAATCATCAAAACTTTGATCCGAGGTCAATTATTAAAAAGTCAAACTTGGTCAACTCTTCCAACTTAAAGCTTCCTAGTTGAGAATCTTTCTTCCCAAATCAATTCTGATTAACCTGAAAACCAAAATCGACGATTCACACAAGTTATAATACATCACATGAAGATACTCAAGACTTCAAACGGCCGAACGGAATGCAAATGCTCAAAACGACCGGTCAGGTCGTTACAGTGAAAAATCCTTCTGAATGAGAGAAAAAAGCAACGGGCCTGAGAGGAGCAAAGTAATCTACCATAATGAGATATTTTACACTCCGTAATTTCGAGTAAAGTACTCCAGATACCACTATACACTCAAAAAAAATAACCCTCTATTGAGATTTCCACCACACTATAATACCCCACACCCTCTCTACTTTTCCCCTCAAATCATTTCCTATCTTACACTGTCTATGAAATTCTTTTTCTGTGAGTTTGAATGAAGCAGCCAAGAGCTCCATTTTATAGGCAAACTGACCGTTCCTCCAACCAATAGGAATGATTGTCTTACGACAACTTTGCTTGCAGTTTGCCAACTTGCAAGAATGCAAGTTACCAAACAGATTTTGAGCCAAACTTGTTTTGGTGTCCGATTTTTTTATTTTTTTATTTTTTATTATGGGGATGGGCCCACAATGCCTACATAAATTATCTTTGATGAAATCCAATAAGACTGTGGATGATGTGCATTAGGCAGAGAAGGTCAATGACTATGACTTCATTCTAATTGGTGGAATATTAGCCTTGTGTTGCCATTCACTCCTAGTAGCTCAGTATTGAGTATACTGACTTTGCATTTCCTTCAAACTTATTTATTACTCCTAAATCTTATGAACTTACTCTCATCAACAATTAACTTTATGCGTCCCTTAAGAAATAATAATTATAGTATGTATTTTATCATATAAATTGTCTTCCTTTTTGTCCTTTTGTCTTTTTATTTTTTTTAGCCGATGGTCTTTCGGAAACAATCTCTCTACTCTTTCGGGGTAGAGGTAAGGTCTGCGTACACACTACCCTCCCCAAGCCCCATTAGTGAGATTTTACTGGGTTGTTGTTATTGTTGTTGTATTTTATCATATAATCCCTAATAATTAAAACAATTTTAATTTTATCTCAAATAAAAAATGAATAAACCTTAATTCGAAAAAAATTTCATATTACGAAGGCTTAGTTTGGATCTAAAAGAATGATATTTTTTCCTGATCAATTCAAACTAGTGGTTAGTTTATGAGACTAGTAGCTTAATTTAGATTGAAATAAAAATAGATTTCTATATTATAGTTATAATAGTAGTAATGGTTTTAAAGTCGATAAAGACATCAAAAATCGAAACGACAGTTAGTAAAAAGGTATTTCTACCACACTGATTTTGGCCACAATGGCCCAAACATGGATAGCACAGTAAATTCACACGGGTATCTAGGCATTTATGTGGAGTCAATGGCATTGCTACCCTTCCCTCCCAAAGTTCATCTTAATTCAAAATTTGTATGAAATCTCTCTCATTAATTCAATTTTTGTTTTTTCGCACTACATGAAGAATCTAAAAAGATGCACACATACATCCTTTCCCATAAACAATTAATGTTGATATTTTTTCTCCTTTTTGTTATATACATGTACATACAATTATACTATACACATACATATGATTATCTTGTATATAATTTATTTTTATTTTCTTAAATTTTTATTGGTCAATTTGTAACCTTAATACTTAGGCAAACCTAGGTATACCTTATAAATATGACTATTAACTAAATACTTATTAATTGAAAATAGAATACATATTTTTACACATTATAATTTTTTTTTTTTTACACATTTTAACTAAATAGTTACATAAATATTATATAAATCAGGTTGGCCAAAACTGATGAAATACGGAAAACTGTATGAACATTTATTATGAAAAAATAGAAAATAACTATACATATTTTCTATAGCTATTTTTATTATGTAAAAATCTGCATTTTTAACCGGAAGGATTTTGTCGTATTTAATTATTTCATTAAACCATGAACAGTCGTCAAGCTTTTCTTTTCGTTCCTTTGTTCTACGGGAATATGAACATACTCATTGGATTTTATTAAAAAAATAAAATAATAATAAAAGGTGTAATTATAAATAAAAAAATCTCTAGTTATAATATGACATGAAATATATAATGAACTATATGATTGTACTCTAATATTATGCGTTTAATAGTGATAAAACTTATTTCATTTATAATAGTAATTATCATGTCATATATGAATATATTTTAATTTTTTATCATAATTGTATAGGTAAATTTTAACTAGAACTAAAGTGAAGAAATTATCAATGCTCATCTACCAAAAAATAAAAAGTTAAAGCAAAGGAAGTAGTAGACAAAGAAATAATATAATAAGCATAATTGTCAGTGATTCATTTCATAATTTAATGTATTTCAAATGCTATTTATATTTATATTATATTAAAATGAGGATAGTCAAGCTTGATATCTATATTATACTAGTCCAATAGTATGTGTGTTACGCGTGAATTCTATGTCAATGAGTAAAATATTATAACAAAATATATTAATTCAGTTTTTATTAAATATTTATATATAGTTAATAAGCAAAATGAAGCTACTTCTGAATAAAATGAGGCTAATTACTAGAGATTATTGTGCTATGCAAGTACGAGTTGATCATGAATATGATATACAAATCCCTTGGATCTACTTGTCTTCATAGATATTTCTTAGTAATCTCATTAATGAATTTTGAAGGATAAAAGAAAGGAAATAGTGAAGTTTGGATGATGGCACCATTTGTATTTATTTTAGATATTTATAAGAGAGGTGAAGAATTTTCAAACGTGTAGAAACACCTAAACGAAAAATCAAGAACTCTATTTTTAGTTTTATTTTAATTAGAGTCTGATTTAGACCCTAATAATATTGTGCATAGAGCCAATCACTTAGAATATTATATCAGTCAAGAAACCCAAGAGAAGGGATTTAAATTGACTTACAAATTTAATAAATTTTATTACAAGATAACTTCAAATTTTTAAATATTAGGTAAAGTTTTAAATATTACAACTTTATTCAACTTGATTTTTTTGAAGAATTAATATAGTTTTGGAACGTAAGTACAAATATGTCACGACCCCAATTTCCCTCGGTAGGATGTCGTGACGGCACCTAGTTTCTAAGACTAGGTAAGCCTAACACTTACTAAATTAATAGAAGAATTCAACCATCAAATAATAAAAAAAATACGAGATAAAAACCTTATACAAATTATAATTCTCAAAACTGGTAGTACAAGTCATAAGCTCTACTGAGTTTGCTAGAAAAATTCCTAAATGCAACCGTTCGGGATAGAATTAAATAGTACAATGAAAATATCAGAAGGTGACTCTGAGGCCTGCGAGTGCGATGACAGGTTTACCTTGAGTCTCCAAAGCTCGACCAGCCATCTAATAATCAACAACAACCGTGACACCTGGATCGGCACAATAAATATGCAAAAGCGTAGTATGAGTACACCACAGCGGTACCTAATAAGTATCAAGACTAACCTAGGTGGAGTAGTGATGCAGGACAGTCAAGACACCTACCGGACTAAACAACCTGAACAAGTGTGTAGATGAACTAAAAGAGAAACAATATTAATATAAAGTTAAGCATGAGGAGGAAGACAAGACAATAGTTGCAATGATACACTAGCAATAACAATATTCAATAGGAAGCAGTCAGGTAATAATGATATAGAGTAACTGATCACAGTCTAAGTCTGGGAACCCAAATAAAGGGAAAACCATCAATAACACAATAAGAACAACTGCTTTCACACCAGATCTGGTCAAGCATTTCCACGAGGTACCGAACCTCATAATTATAGCTCATGGGTCCCAATTCATGAACCCTATTCACTTGGCATCTTGTGCCCATAATACAACTCATAACCGCACGGACGACTCACGTGCCAATAGAACAATCCTCACACAGAAGGCAAGAAGATAAGAGTATGTATAATGGTCAATGGCGTCAGGATTTACCTTTTAAGATCGATATGAGTGATTTAACTACGTGTATGTTTGTGCAAGTGTTCTACCATAATTCCAGTCAACAAATAAGAGTAGAGACCATGAATGGCACATAAGAAATGATCACCACAAAATGTACAGTGTAATAAAAGCAGCAATGAAGTTTGAAACCGAAACCAACACAACAAGATTAGCTACATAGAACTGAGCAAATAGTGTAACACAGAGTAAAATAATTAATAGTATGATAGGAAAAATAACAATCAAAGACAAGTGCACAGAAAAGGGGAACTGACAACAAGAGCCCTCCCGAGGTACCGCCTCGTAGTCTCAAATCGTAAAAATGAATCACAACTTTCCTTATATCATCGCGGGAGCCTTTATATTTAGTTTTTGAAAATTATTTTTCTGAAATAGCGGCCCGCATTTTAGCCCACCTTATCACACCGCATGGATTCTTTTAGTTCTCCTACTAACCACACGTTTCAAGCCCACGTTATCTCACCACATGCGTTTCAACACCCAAACCTTATACCACTGCATGCGTATCAATAATAATAATAGCATGACAGAAACCTCGTGCAACACAATAACAACTGCAAGATAGAAACCTCGTTCGACACAATAACAACTGCACAACAGAAACCTCGTACAACACAATAACAACCGCACGACAGAAAGCTCATGCAACACAATAACAATTTTCTCAACAAAACACATATGCCAAAAATATAACAACTCAAATAAATGACTTTCACAATATGTGCCCACATGCGACAACATTTCCTCAAAACAGTTTCAACATCACAACCATGTATAGCCCTCAGCTCAACAACATTGAACACAACAGCTACAACAACAATAACACGAGAATACGACAAGTAAATCAACACAAGAACTTCATGACACAAAGAAACGGAAGAATGAACTCACAGAGAAAGAGACAACAGGGAAATAATAGTTTCAACAAGAATAGTTCAACAAGGGAGAGGTAATGTATAACAATGATTCCACGAAAGTGTAATTTGACAACAAGAGAGATAGCATGAATCAATGACCCCAAATAAGAATATGTCAACAATGAAAGGGATAATAAACTTCAAGTAAGGCTAAGCAATTATGGAAGAGATAATAACGATTTTAATTAAGGTTAAGCAATTACGTACAGGATATCATGACGATAAAAAGGGGCAACAACTTCAGTTAAGGCACATAAGAGTTTAATCGGCAATAAGGGTAGAACAAGAAGAAATTAACTTCAATTAAGACACATAAGAGTGAATTTAGTAAATGGCGGATTTAACATGACAAAACAACTTCATCTTTAATGGACATAAGAACTTAAGATCCCTAAACGGTCAAATTTCTATAAATAAGCCCGAGCACGTACTCGTCACCTCGCGTACCCGGCCTTTACATGACACAATTAGCACAAATGACTCAAATCCTAAGGGGTAGTTCCCCTACACAAAGTTAGGCAAAATACTTACCTCAAAGAAGCTAGACTGTTACTCTAAAGTGACCTTATCGCGTGAAACAACCTCCGGACGGCTCAAATCTAATCAAAATAAGTTCAATTCATAAGTAAAACTCATAGAAAATAATTTCGGATAATAAAGCTTCAATTTTTAAGAAGAACTAAAAGTCAATCCCCCGGGCCCGCATCTCGGAACCCAAACCAAAATTATAAAATTCGAACACCCATTCGATAACTAGTCCAACCATAAAGAATTACCAAATTCAGATATCAATTCGTCTTTCAAATCATCATTTTACATTTTGAAAGTTTTCTTCAAAAATTCTCATTTTTTCTCAACTCAAACCACTAATTTAATGATAAAAATAAGGATGAAATTATGAAATATAATCAATTCCGAGTGAAGAACACTTACTCTAATGATTTGCTTGAAAAAACCACAAGAAATCGCTTAAAACCGAGGTCTATAACTCAAAATATGATAAAAATGGCTAACCCTCGAATTAGAGTACTTTTTATATTATGCCCAGAGATTTACACATCGCGATCGCGAAGAAGGAATGACTAATGGCCTAGAAATGTGTTATGCTATCGCGAACAAAAGCATGCGATCGCGAAGAAGGAAATAACTGCTGCCCCAAGAAATGCACTACGCGATCGCGAATGGCTCCATGTGATCGCGAATAAGAAAAGAACACTACCCACGAAAAGGTACTACGTGATCGCAAACAAGAAGGTGCGATCGCGAAAGGGAAAAATATACCAGCTGCTGAGCTGTGCTACGCGAACGCGGAACTGCCCATGCGAACGCGAAGAAATAAAACTCATACTTACGCGATCGCAGACCACACATTGCGAACGCGAACAAGGAAAATGGCCAGTCACCAAAACGGCCTATGAAAATGCGGAATGAGCTTCATGATCGCATAGAAGGGGACACCAAATATCAGAACAACCATCCAAAATATGAGAAAATGGCCCATAGCCCATCCGAAACACACTTGAGGCCCCCGGGACCCCGTCAAAACATACCAACATGTTCCATAACATACCACGGATCCACTCGAGGTCTCAAATCATATCAAACAATGTTGAAACTATAAATTATACCACGAATCGAACTTATGAACTTTCAAATCTTCCAACTTCTAAAACTCGCGCCGAAACATATCAAACCAACCCGCAATGACGTCAAATTTTTCATGCAAGTTTCAAATGACATAACGGATCTAATACAACTCTCGGAATCGCATTCCGACCCCGATATCACCAAAGTCAACTATCGGTCAAAGCTCTCAACCTTCCAAAACTTCAACTTTCCAATTTTCGCCGAAATGCTTCAAATTACCTTACAGACCTCCAAATCCAAATCCGGGCGCATGCCTAAGTCCAAAATTATAATACGACGCTATTGGAATCATCAAAATACTATTTTGGAGTGGTCTAAATAAAAGTCAAATTCTGGTCAACTCTTACCGATTAAACTTCTAAAACAAGAATCCTTCTTCCAAATTGATCCCAAATCATCCGAAAATCGAACTCGACCGCACACGTAAGTCATAACACATAATACGAAGCTGCTCGAGACCTTAAGCCATGGAACGGGACGTAAATTTTTAAAACGACCGATCGGGTCGATACAAAATATATTATACAAGATAATGTGAAATGAGGTACTCTCTTACAAGATTTCGATTTTGTTTTATAATTAATCTTGAAGCATATACAATTTTGATGAATAACCGTTAGTTTTGTCTTTTAAATCTTTTTTGGATGTCAATTTTAGAAGTAAAAGTAGCTTGATTTTGCCCTTGGGAATAAAGTTAAAAATTTTATATAGGAAAATGTATATATCAAATAAGAAAATAATTTATATAATTACTTTACATAATTCAAATAAGGAAGAAATTATACAAGTAACATTATATTTGATTTTAAATTCCTCAAGTACTAGGAGTTTATAAATAGTTGAAATAAGAAAATATTTAATGACCAAAATTTAATGTGATTTCAAAGTCATAAATATTAGAAAATAATTAAATTACAATTTTACTACGAAATTTATTTTTAAAGGATAAAGCAAACGAATGAAATTTCGTTAAGGGTATTCATACTTTTAATATAATATAGATATAGAAAGATAGATTAAAAGGAGGATGGTGAAGCATAATATTTAAGAAGTGACATATTGAAAACAAGCCACTTGGCTCTTTTAGAATAAAATCTAATAAGATTTAGACAAAATCTAACAAAAATTAGGATAAAATCTAACAGAATTGATGTGTGTGTAAATATATATATATCTACACACCTTCAATATAATCAATTCAAATAATATCTCCAATATAATCTACACACCTTTTTTAAAAAGAATTGAGACCTTGAGGTTTGAGTGAATGTAGAAAGATAAATATTTTGTTCAAGAAACATGTAACTAATGTAAATATTTTTTTAATTTAAAAAAGTACATGCATTTTTATAATCTGAATTTATGTTCTGTTCGTTTAAATAAATTGATGCGAGAAGTATTATAAGCTTAGGAGGTTATGTAATCAGTTACCTACTTCCAAGATTGAGGCAATTGACCCTTTTTTAATGGTTGAAGGTACTGTATGCTAAAACAAATACAGTAAAAATCTATATGTAAATCTATATTTGTAACGACACTATAACGACCCGACCAGTCGTTTTGAGATCTAGCGCGTCGTTTGGTGGTTTGAGGCCTTGAGTAGCTTCACTTCAGGTATTATGACTTGTACATGTGGTCGAAATTGAATTTCGGGAAGTTCGGAGTTGATTTGGAAAGAAAATTCTAAATTCGGAAGCTTTAAGTTGGAATAGTTAACCAGGGTTTGACTTTTAAGTAAATGACCTCGAAATCGGGATTTGAATATATCAATAGGTTCGTATGATGATTTCGTACTTGGGCGTGTATTCGGATCGGTTTTCAGATGACCCGTGAGCATTTTGGCGCTTAATATTGAAAGTTGGCGCATTGAAGGTTTTTCAAGTTCTTTAAGTTTAGTTTGGAGTAGACTTTGGTGTTATCCGGGTAAGATTTCGAACATTTCTTCGTATGTGCAATGGTTTGCAAATGTAACGACCCGATTTGTCGTTTTGAGTAATTATTCTCCTTTCTATTATTTGAAGTCTTGAATAGCTTTATATGATGTATTATGACGTGTATGAATCGTAGGCTTTGATTTTTCAGGTGTTTCGGGATTAGTTCGGAAGAATGAATTTCAGGTTGGAAACTTAAATGAAAAGGGTTGACCGGAATTTGATACAAACGACTCCGGAATGGAGTTTTGATGGTTCCAATAGCTCCGTATGGTGAATTTGGACTTAGAAGTGTGTCCGGATAATTATTTGAAAGTCCGTAGTTAATTTGGCATGAAATGGCGAAAAAAAGAAAATTTAAAATTTGAAAGTTTGACCGAGGAGTTGACTTTCTGATATCGAGGTCGTAATCATATTCTGGAAATTGGAATAGCTTTGTTATGTCATTTATGACTTGTATGCAAAATTTGAGTTTATTCCGGATTGATTTGATATGTTTCGGCGCGAGGTTTGAAAGTTGAAAGATTTAAAGTTCATTAAGCTTGAATTGGGGTATGATTCATGGTTTTAGTATTATTTGAGGCATCGATTAAGTTCGTATGATGTTTTAGAACTTGTTGGTATATTTGGTTGAGGTCTCGAGGGCCTCGGGTGGATTTCGGATGGTTAACGGAATTTAAGTTGGATATTCCTAGAATGTTCGATGTCGATTCTTCAAGAATACGTGGTATCATATTAAGCAAATGAGCTCCAAATTCAGTTTTGATTGAATCATTAGATCTGTATTGAAATTATGGAGCCATAGCAAAAAGAATCATCGAATTCGGACATCATCGTATGAGAGAGTTATACCCATTTCTGTGTCGAGAATGATTTCATGTCGCCGTCAGCGCCTAGGGTAGCGTGGGGCGCTATCCCTGGCGCTGGGACTGCTGGAGGTACTGGAAAGGGCGCCACAGGCAGCGTCCTATGCCACCTATGGCGCCACAGACGTAAAAACCCCATAAAACGGGGAGTTTTGCTATTTTTACTCATTTTTGAATTTGGGGAGCTTGGTGAAGGCGATTTTTGGACAATTTTTATGGGAAAACTTTAGGGTAATTGTTCCTTATCCTATATTGATTATATTTCATGATTCCATATTCATTTACATCATGAATCCGTGAATTTATGGAAGAAAAATTAGTTTTTTATAAAATCTTTCAAAAATATAAAATGAAGATTTGAAGGTCAATCCGATGTCGGAATTTGATAATTTTGTATGGTTGGAATCGTATCGGAACGAGTTCTAGGATTTTATAAGTTTCGTCAGATTCTGATACATGGGCCCAACTGTCGATTTTTCGAGCGGAGTTGGAAATTTTTGTAAATTATAAAATTGTAAGCATTAGAGTAAGTTGTGATTAATTTGCACGTTGTTTGAATAGATACGAGTCGTTTGGCTTGAATTGAGGAGATAAGAAGGCGTATGGAAGTTGATACGTGCGGAATGGAATTTTCGGAGTATTTTACAGCTTGCTCAGTATTTAGATTTGGCTTGTTCGATGTAAGTAACTCTTCTAATCTTGAAGCTGAGGGTATAAACCCTGAATTATATCTGTTATGTGTTTGGTGTTGAGGTGACGCACATTCTAGGTGACGGGCGTGTGGGCGTGTACCGTGTGAACTGTGATTTCGTTATTCCTGTGGATTTGTGTAGTTACCTGAACTTATCTGAAATCATGGAAATCTCTACCTACTAGAGCTATTAAGCTGAGAATCATGTTAAAATCATGTTGAGGCTATATGCCAGTATTATTAAGACCCACAGAGGTCATATTGTTGTTGAATTTGGTTAAATTAAAATTTTAAAACTCAGTCATGTTCATTCATTTTATATCATCTCTCAATCTCTGTTGCTATTTATTGATTCATCATATCATTATTTTGGGCTAATTTCATGACATTGTGAGCCTGAAAAACTGGAGAGATTGATATCTGAGTGAGGTCGAGGGCCTGATTGTGAGGATAATTATGAGATCGGGCTGCACGCCGCATCAGGCCAAATTGGCTTATTATAGCATGTGAGTTGTCCGTGCGGATACAGATATTGATACTATAGCACGTGAGTTGTCCGTGCAGCACGTGAGTTGTCCGTGCAACACGTGAGTTGTCTGTGCAGATTATAGCGCTTGGGCTGAAGGAGCCCCTCCGGAGTCTGTACACACCCCCAGTGAGCGCATGTACCTACTGAGTATGAGTGCCGAGGGCGAGTGCTGAGCGCGAGTGATGAGTGACTTGGGAGGATTGAGTGACTGTAAGGCATGGGTGACTGTGAGGATTGAGTGACTGGGAGGATTGACTGACTGGGAGGACTGAGTGACTGTGAGGATTGAGTAACTGGGAGGACAGAGTGACTGAGAGGATTGAGTGACAGGGAGGACTGAGTGAAATGATACTCTGAGAGTATGCATATGGTTTTATCATTGAGGTGCATCGCATTGACATGCACACTTGACATACATGCATAGAGATATATTTTCCTCATGCTGTATGGTATCACGTCATTCATGACTTCTCAGACATATTGGCATATAGGCATATTGATGCATTTTCCACTGGCTATGTGGAAAGAAAATGAAACATTTTATTTATTGTTGAAAGGAATTTTGGAAAAATTACCGTTTCAAACTTACTCATATTTTTGGCAACTTCGGTAAAAGACTTGAGTTTTCACTGATACACTTGAAAGGCAAAGCTATTTTCAGAAATCATGATTAAGTTGAGCATGTTATTGTTGAATTATTACTTGTGCTGCTTTATATTATATTGTTATGAAATGTTGTTGGCTATTGTGTTGGACCCCAACTTGTGTTCTAGCTCGTCACTACTTTCAACCTAAGGTTAGGTTTGTTACTTATTGAGTACATGGGATCAGTTGTACTCATACTACACTTCTGCACCTTGCATGCAGATATTGGATGTTGATGTTGCTGCGATCGACGGGAGCTGGATTTGAAGATGTACATGTGTTCCGGTCATAGCTGCCTCTTGTTTATGGTAGCCTTAGATTTATAAGAATCTGTTTATGTACACTTCGAATAGATGATGTATTTATTTCATACCAGTTTTGTAAATTCTTATCTTAGAAGCTCATGATTTGTACTACCAGTCCTTGGGAGTTTAATAGGGTATGTTAAATATTATTTGAATCAGATATTTATAAATTGGCTTACCTAATGTGTTGGGTTAGGTGCCATCACGACTAGTTGGATTTTGGGTCGTGACAAATTGGTATCAGAGCTCTAGGTTCATAGGTTCTACAAGTCATGTGCAAGTGTCTAGTAGAGTCTTGCGGATCGATATGATGACGTCCATACTTATCTTCGAGAGGCTACAGGGCATTTAGGATAATTTTCCATCTTTCTTTCCTTATCGTGCAGAATTGATTCAGCTTGAAACATAACTCTTTGAATTCCTTCCACGCATTCGTGTGCGCATGTGAGCGCTCAGTATCAGTTGTGCATCGCTGGCTTATGATTCCATGAACGAGGTTCGAGATGTGTATTCTGTGTTTTGGTGATGGACCAGTCTAGAGGACTTGAGTCCAGGTTTAGACCGCAATTTAGACTCGACAGTTTTAGTTGTGAGAACTTGTACATTTGGACTCATATGTCAGGTAATGTCCCTACGAGAAGAATTTGTGGCTCGATGAGCGGTTAAATGGCTATATAATGTGATTGCGAGATGTGTTAAGATGATTTGAATTTGACGAGAAATGTTTTCCTTTTGATGAAAAAAAACAAAGGGTGCTTGGTGTTTTTCCTTATTTGACGTATAGTCTCGAGTATGAATGTGTTGAAGGATCTTTCACATTGTTAAATTGTGGAACAAATTAAATTCTCATGTCTTGTTAATGAGTTTGGACTTAGAAAGATTAAGTGATTGCGTAGTAATTGTGGTTGCGAAAGGGTATAACAGGATGCCAATTTGAGGCTAAGCAGATGGGTTATCTCCTGCAGAGTAATCTACGTAGGTGTATTCTTTATAATATTGAGTGGAGAGTTTCTTTTCTACTAGCAAGGGGTATGTGTTGAGATTTGACTTCGCATCTAAGTGAGAAAGTTGACTCGACTGTCAAGAGAATAAATGCGAGCTTAGCAAATAAATTGAGGTATTTTTATGGTTTGTGTTACCTGAGCTTGTGAAGAATTTTCGTTGAAATGACTACAATATTATGGTAGTAATAGAGTTTGGATATTATGAGTTATGGAATGTTTTGTTCTATGGCTTTGAGACAAGTTGGGGAGCGTTCTATTGACGATTTTATTTCATGGTTATGTGTTATACTGATTTCGGTTGGAGGCATACATGTGAATCAGTTATGACTTGCAGAGATTGAGATTGAGGATGACTTGAGTAAAGAAATTCTGGGATACAGGTTACATTACACTTTATAAGTATATGAAAATCACAGAATGAGTTGGGTTGTTATTTGTGACGGATGTAGTGTGCACGCTGTATGAATTTGCTCGGTTGCGTTAAGGCATGGTTACTTCTTTGGGGTGTTGTTGTGATAATTGAGCATAGGCAATTCGGCCCGTTTGGGCGGTGAAATTGAGATTTGAGGAGAGTGGATGACTCTTGAGTAAGTTCTAATAGGTTCAAGATTTATATATGGCAATCGAGAATTTTTTCGGATTTGTGTATGGATAGAATCTGAGATTTACATTTAATGGTTCAAGACTTGTGGTAATTCTGTATGACTATGGATTCTATAGTCCAACATAAGAAAGGTAAATGAATAATTTTAAATTCACATAAGGTATTTATAGAGTGGGCGTTTCGGTTGTGGTACTTATGGGGTTGCTTAAGAAGAATACAGTAACTTATGGGCCTTAGGGCGATGTGGTTTTATGTTAGGATGTCTTGTAGTGAGCTTTGGGTAAGGATTGTGAAGTTCTAACAAGGAGAAGTGTCAACTTGAGGATAATTCAGAAGAAACTCGGAGAAAATAGAATGACTGGTAGTAGGCTAGACCAGTATGGTAATGGTATGATCGGCTCTTTGGTTACCTATGATGTGGTGGGGCTCTACAGATGTTTTGGTGGCAATATTCTTGGGTTTGGTGACCTGCGTGGCTTGGTAGAGTTAGGGAGATTCAGATCTAATGGCTTGGTTATGTGCAAATCGATTTCAAAGTGTTCTTGATGGTTTCTACCATGGTTTGAACCGGATATTTTTTTTACCGGTGTGGGGAACGTGTTGTGTATTGATTTCCTCCTGGAAGGAAGCAAGAGAAAAGTTTCTAACTAACCAGGTATGTAATTTGCTGGTGACTCAGAGTTCATAATGAGATTCTTGTGCTTGTCACATGATAGCATGATAGATGTGGTGTGTTGTGTGGGATTAAGATTTATATCTACAAGTTGGTAGTTCAGTCTTAAAGGGAAAGTCAAGAATTTTGGACAGCATGGTCAGTTTCAGATATTTAGGTGAATGTTATAACTGCTCGGTAATCCTTGAGAAGGGTGCGTATTTCAGAAGGCGCAAAGTGTTTGGACTTATAGATGTTCATCGGTATTGCAGTACTCACCTGGTTGATAGACTATTGATATTGTAGTTATTTGTCACGACCCAAGCCGATGGGCCGTGAAGGTCATCCGGTACCTCACTCAACCAAGTACCAACATAACATATCTTTTGTATCATTCTATCATAGGTAAATGAACCGAAGTAAAGCATGTGGGAATACAAACTTATACATATGACATATGGGCCTATAAGACCAAAATAACCACTCATACACTGAACATAGGCCGATAAGGCCATACAATCTTTTACGTACATGACATCTGTCTACAAGCCTCTAAGAATACATAATTGTCATAAAGGTCGGGACAGAGCCCCGCCATACCAAATAATACACGTCTAAATCATACTGACCAAACAAGCAACTCCGAAGCAAATGGAGCGCACCAACATCTTCCGCTGAGTTGATAGCCTACTTGGAGGACTCTCGACCTGTCTATCAGGACCTGCCGGCATGAAACGCAGTGTCCCCAGGCAAAGGGACGTCAGTACAAATAATGTACCGAGTATGTAAGGAATAAAAATCAATAAATAATAGACATGAGAGAAACATGGAATAAAAGACTCAACATGTATATCTGAATAGCTCTGTGAATCATTTAAATTATAATGTCATGCATATGCGTATAAAATGTCTTACCATGCATGGGTATATGCGTTCATAACATCATCAAGCCTCTGAGGGCATCCCATCATATCATCTCGGCCACTATCGGCAAATCATCAACGCATACCAGCTGATCAGGTGGTGGTGCGTATATAATGCCGTAACCTTTTTCTATATCCCATATATATATAATATACATATGTACGCGTATATAATGCCATCTGGTCATGGGTCAATGTACATGTATAAATGAATGAAATGCATATGAAATACGTTAATAAAATCTCTCGGAACGTAATAGGACCATTATGCCTTTGATTAAAGTCATGAAATAAACTTTATCAATTTACGTATTTTCTAAGACCCATGAACAGATGATAGAATAATATGACACATGGGGAATCAAGAACATAAGCATCTCTAGTATTTCTATGAATAGAGTCATTTATGAAAAGTATGCATTTGCTCATTTCGTTTGTGTCGTATAGATCATGCCAAAAGAAAGAAGGGATAGCCTTAATATACATGAGTCGATTCTCTTGACAATCCCTATAACACACGTCAATTGCGACAACATGTAATGCAAGATCAGAGTAGGAAAAAATCCGTATGATATTCTTGACAAAATTTGCACCGTACTCCGTTATAATTGCAAATTTCACGCTTTATAGTAAAAAATGGTCTCTGTACAAAATATTTTGAAGCAATACGTTTCTATAGCAATCCATGAACTTTGCTGAAGCTTTTTGACGTGAAAATGTTAAAGCTATACAATTCAAGGATTGGAATTATGAAAAAAGTGTAGTATAAAGTGATGCTTAGGCACCAACCCCTCTTAATTGTGACATCTTGCAAATTTGAATTCAAGAGTCACTCAATAATCATGTGTTGCTGCCACGTGGGGAAAGTTCAGGCTTATCCAACATTAGCCACTTAATTCCTTAATTAATTTGTTAATTCTCCATTAATCAATAATTACCCAATTATCCACATAATTAGAAATTATCTCAATTTACTTAAAATACTACTTACTTTTAATACACTTTGCACACCTTTCTATTATGGTCATGTGGTACCTTGTATGATACTAGTCCATAAATACCGGGTATTATTTTATCCCAAAATATCAAACTTCGACAAATTTATTTTCTTCAATTTGCTTACCCTCTCATCTTCACGAATTTACTCATCCTTATTTGAAATAGCATAATGCTTATAATCTCAAAATAATCTCATTCCCGAACTTACATCGATTAAGTTACGACGAAACTTTAACATACAAAAATGCGGTATGTAATATCTCATTTCCGAGCTTCCATCAATTTACTAATGACGTACTTTTACGTACGAAAATATGGGGTGTAATATTATTTCTATGTAGCACGAAAATATGTTGGAAGAATTCCTCGTGGGATAATTGTGCATGAAAGATGTGTTAGTCATTCAAATGCTAGAGTTTGGATCAGTTATGATGATTCATGCATCCTATGAATTTGGAGACTGGGAGTTCTCGGAAGCATATTGTTTCAAGGTTGTGACCTTTTTGAGGTGAGTATTTTATTTAAATCCAGTGGAGGCACTAGTTGCGTTAATTTTTTGGGACAGCTACGCGCTATGAGTGCGTATATATGTGAGGTTTGAGCCCATGTGCGAGCATCGGGGCAAGTATTCATACTCGAAAGAATGCTTAGGCTAGATATACCTAGAGTTGACTGATAAGCGTAAAGTTATAACGTTTCTCGTGTTCTTACCTTTGTTGAGAACTATCTGGGCTATACTTGAGGTTACAAAAGGCTAATTCCCTGAATAAATAGGGTAGTTACTATTTCTGCGTTAAATTGCCGATTTGAAGTGTGATTGCAGACTTTGCACATGCTTACACTATGGCGTGTTATTTATACCAGTCCAGGAGCATGAGAATCTTATTTCATTATCATATACAAGTGTACTTGTTTAATTGCTCCTGTATGATATGCTGGGACTAGAGGCCTGTGACTATGCCAGGCAGTTCAAATTATTGGCACGTGAGTTGTCCGTGCCGTGTGTAGGAATTTTATTTCTATGATAATTTATCTAATTCATTAATTTCCTTCATCTATAATTCTGCACATGTGCCTACGGTTATCCTCTTTACGAAATTTGAGGAGTTGGTTGTAACATTGTGGTTGTGGTGGTGCTGTTGAACTTGCAATACGGTTCTCTTCCTTGAGACATCTCCCATATTTGGGTACACAGATTGCGCAGTTGTGACTGGAGTTATATTGATGTGGCTTGTCTGTTGGATAGTTGTGTTTAATAATATAAGGTCATTGGACCTAGAATGGGTACTATCAGGTTTGATTACAGCATATTCAGAAGGATAATATTAAAGGTCGGCTTAGAAAGTAATTATGTTTCTGGTTGGGGCGAGAGAGATCCATGACTTGTTGATCTGATAAGGGGTCATGAGATTTCGCGTGTTTCTTTCATTATCAGCAATATACGAAACTTTTGGAATGAGGTTTTGTTTGTTATGGGGTTTTATACTAGTACTTGATTAATTTTTGAGTAGTTATTGTGATCGGGAATGGTGCTGCGAGTATGCGAGTTGTGTGGTATGTTATGTGATTATATCTGGGGTTATGGTTATGGCTTGATACAGCTTGTTCAAACTTATACAGTGTGTAGATGTGAGACTCGGGTCTTGTAAGAAATTCTGGATGTTGGAAATTAGGCTCTAAGTTTTACGGACTAAGGTTAGAGTAATGACCTTCAATTGTGTTGTGTTGTCAGGCCTATATGGAATAGGGTGACTTGGGACCATCCACGGGTATGTACATGGGAAGATTAATAGTGATTTGATGGCTTGGAAAGAACTCTCGGCACGTTCGAGGACGAACGTATGTTTAAGTGGGGGAGAATATAACGACCCGACTTGTAGTTTTGAGTAATTATTCTCCTTTCTACTATTTGAAGTCTTGAATAGCTTCATATGATGTATTATGACATGAGTGAATCGTAGGTTTTGATTTTTCAGGTGTTTCGGAATTAGTTCGGAAGAATGAATTTCATATTGGAAGCTTAAATGAAAAAGGTTGACCGGAGTTTAACTTTTGTGCAAACGACTCCGGAATGGAGTTTTGATGGTTCCAATAGCTCCGTCTGGTGAATTTGGACTTAGGAGTGTGTCCGGATATTTATTTGGAAGTCCGTAGTTAATTTGGCTTGAAATGGCAAAAATAGAAAATTTAAAGTTCGAAAGTTTGATCGAGGAGTTGACTTTCTGATATCGAGGTCGGAATCATATTTTGGAAATTGGAATAGCTTTGTTATGTCATTTATGTCTTGTACGCAAATATGTTTCGGCGCGAGGTTTGAAAGTTGAAAGATTTAAAGTTCATTAAGCTTAAATTGGGGTATGATTCATGATTTTAGTGTTATTTGATGTGATTTGAGGCATCGACTAAGTTCGCATGATGTTTTAGGACTTGTTGGTATATTTTGTTGAGGTCCCGAGGGCCTCGGGTGGATTTCAGATGGTTAACAGAATTTAAGTTGGATATTCCTAGAATGTTCGATGTCGATTCTTCAACAATATGTGGTATCACATCAAGCAAATGAGCTCCAAATTCAGTTTTTATTGAAGCATAAGATCCGTATTGAAATTACAGAGCAATAGCAAAAAGAATCGTCAAATTCGGACATCGTATGAGAGAGTTATGCCCATTTCCGTGTCGAGAATGATTTCCTGTCGCCGTCAGCGCCCATGGTAGCGTGGGGCGCTATCTCTGGCACTGGGACTGCTGGAGGTACTGGAAAGGGCGCCACAAGCAGCGCCCCCTGTGGCGCCACAGGGGTAAAACCCCCATAAAACGGGGAGTTTTGCCATTTTTACTCGTTTTTAAGTTTGGGGAGCTCAGTGTAGGCGATATTTGGGCGATTTTCACGGAAAAACATTGGGGTAAGTGTTCCTTATCCTATATTGATTATATTTCATGATTCCATATTCATTTACATCGTGAATTCGTGAATTTATGGAAGAAAAATCAGATTTTTATAAAATCTTCCAAAAAATGTAAAATGAAGATTTGAAGGTCAATTCGATGTCGGAATTTGATAATTTTTGTATGGTTGGACTCGTATCGGAATGTGTGTTCGGATTTTGTAATTATTTTCGGATTTCGGGCCCCACTGTCGATTTTTCGAGCGGAGTTGGAAATTTTTGTAAATTATAAAATTGTAAGCATTAGAGTAAGTTGTGATTAATTTGCACATTGTTTGAATAGATACGAGTCGTTTGGCTTGAATTGAGGAGATAAGAGGGCTTATAGAGGTTGATACGCGCGGAATAAAATTTTCGGAGTATTTTACAACTTCCTCAGTATTGGATTTGGCTTGTTCGAGGTAAGTAACTCTTCAATCTTGGAGTTGAGGGTAGAAATCCTGAATTATACGTGTTATGTGTTTGGTGTTGAGGTGACACACATGCTAGGTGACGGGCGTGTGGGCGTGCACCATGTGAACTGTGATTCCGTTATTCCTGTGGAACTGTATAGTTACCTGAACTTATCTGAAATCATGGAAATCTCTACGTACTAGAGCTATTGAGCTGAGAATCATGTTAAAATCATGTTGAATTTGTTTAAATTGAAATTTTAAAACTCAGTCATGTTTATTCATTTCATATCATCTCTCAGTCTCTGTTGCTATTTATTGATTTATCATATCATCATTTTGGCTAGTTTCATGACATTGTGAGCCCGAGAGGCTGGAGAGATTGATGACCGAGTGAGGCCGAGGGCCTGATTGTGAGGATAATTATGGGATCGGGCTGCACACCGCAACAGGACATATTGGCTTTATATACTTTATTTGGGATCGGGCTGTACGCCGCAACAGGCCAGATTGGCTTCCTATAGCACGTGAGTTGTTCATGCGGATACAGATATTGATATTATAGCACGTGAGTTGCCCGTGCAGCACGTGAGTTATCCGTACAGATTATAGCGCTTGGGCTAAAGGAGCCCATCCGGAGTCTGTACACACCCCCAGTGAGCGCTGGTACCTACTGAGTGCGAGTGCCGAGGGCGAGTGCTGAGCGTGAGTGACGAGTGACTTGGGCGGATTGAGTGACCGTGAGGCATGAGTGACTGTGAGGATTGAGTGACTGGGAGGACTGAGTGACTGTGAGAATTGAGTGACTGGGAGGACTAAGGGACTGAGAGGATTGAGTGACTGGGAGGACTGAGTGAAATGATACTATGAGAGTATGCATATGGTTTTATCATTGAGGTGCATCGCATTGACTTGCACACATGATATACATGCATAGAGATGCATTTTTCTCATGCTGTATGGTATCACGTCATTCATGACTTCTCACACATATTGGCATATGGGCATATTGATGTATTTTCCACTGGCTATGTGGAAAGAAAATGAAATATCTTATTTATTGTTGAAAGGAATTTTGGAAAAATTACTATTTCAAACTTACTCATATTTTTGGCAACGTCGGTAAAAGATTTGAGTTTTCACGGATACACTTGAAAGACAAAGCTATTTTCAGAAATTATGATTAAGTTGAGAATGTTATTGTTGAATTATTACTTGTGCTGCTTTAAATTATATTGTTATAAAATGTTGTTCTCTATTGGTGTTGGACCCCGACTTGTGTTCCAGCTCGTCACTACTTTCAACCTAAGGTTAGGTTTGTTACTTATTGAGTACATGGGGTCGGTTGTACTCATACTACACTTCTGCACCTTGCGTGCAGATATTGGATGTTTATGTTGCTGTGATCGACGGGAGCTGTATTTGAAGATGTACTGTGTTCCAGTCGTAGGTGCCTCTTGTTCATGGTAGCCTTAGATTTATAAAAATCAGTTTATGTGCACTTCGAACAGATGATGTATTTATTTCATACCAGTTTTGTAAATTCTAATCTTAGAAACTCATGATTTGTACTACCAGTCCTTGTGGAGTTTAATAAGGTCAGTTAAATATTATTTGAATCAGATATTTATAAATTGGCTTACCTAACAGGTTGGGTTAGGTGCCATCACGGCTAGTTGGATTTTGGGTCGTGACAGCAAATGCGAACCCTGTGTCGCAAATGCGACATCTAAGGCTGTTGTTAAGACTTTATTTTTGGGTTTAGCCCATTTCTCTTACATTTTTATTTGGTTGGGCAATTGTTTGGAGCTCTTGGAGGCAAGATTCTCATCATCTATTGCAAGGTAAGTAATTCCCACATATTGTAAGTTAATTACATAGATTCTATAAGGATTTAACATAGAAATTGTGGAGAATTGGGGGATTTTTGGAAGAAAACCTAGAAATGGTATTTTTGGATTTTGACCATGAAATTGGACATGACTAGGAATAAATTATATATTTGAGTTCGTGGTGCTATGAGTAATGTTTATCTTCAAAAAGATTCAGAATCCGGGCATGCGGGCCCAAGGGTTGACTTTGGCGACTTTTCGGATCGTTTGGCTTTGAATTGAGGAGTTAGAGAGGCTTTGGAGCCGATTATTGGAACTTCGGAGCGAGGTAAGTCTCCTATCTAACCTTGTGAGGGGGAAACTACCCCTAGGTGATGTAATTGTTATGTGCTACTAGTTGTGGGTGCTACGTGCACACGAGGTGACGAGAGTCCGTACGTAGCTAAAACATGTTTATGTCTGGGTAGACTTAGGACTTTATCATGTAATATTTGAATTGTTTGGACTCATTTTGCTAGCATAATTAATTGCAATTATAACAAAAAATGATTTAGAAACATATATATATATATATATATATATATATATATATATATATATATATTAGGTCGAGCTTTATCACCTTGAGTTGTTTATAAAATATTTGATAAACGTATATTCATTATTATGCACCTGTATCTGTGTTGTAAGCATGTGACTCGTAATTCGATAAGTTTCTTCTTTTCTTGTGGAGTTGGCCAAACGCCTCGACAGTATAATAGATGCATCTATGGTTCGTGATGCTCGACCCTAGGCAGTGTACACATTATTCTGGATCAGGCCGAACGACCTCGGCATAATCGTGCGTTATATCGCTAGCAGTTCGAATATTCACGAGATTACCCTTCCACTGATGCCTGGAATATTATATGGTCTTCCTCATTCATTGATACTGGCACTTGATACATCTGAGATGTTGAGATAGAATACGAGACTGAGAAAGATTATCTTTAAAAGAAATTTATGGAGATTATGTAACTTACAGGTTTTACCCTATCATTGATGTTGTGTTTAATATCTGCTTATAATTTATCATATTGCTTTTTGGACCTCTAGTAAGTGTTGTCGTCGACCCCTCATCACTACTTCTTCAGAGTTAGGATAGATACTTACTGGGTACGTGTTGATTTACGTACTCATGTTGCACTTCTGCACTAAATGTGCAGGATCTAACAGGTTCATCTGGTGGTCATCTGGGAGCGTAGGCGCTGCTGCTGAGGAGACTTTATAGTGAGCTGCATTCCAGGCTACATATCGCAGCCCACAGAGTCTCAGTCGTGCTATTTACTTGTCCTGTCTTATTTACATTCCAGACAGATGTTGTATTATTATTATACTTCTTAGTAAATGCTCATGCACTTGTGGCATCAGGTTTTGGGGATATTTCAGTTGATACTTACAGATTCACATATTATTATAACCTTTTATTTTTATGCAATACTAATTATGTATGTACCCGTGATTTTAAAGGTGTAAATTTCCTTAATAAAATTTATGATCTCGAAAGTAATGAAATGAATAATTAATGTGATAGTTCATTGTTGGCTTGACTAACGACAACGTTGGGCGCCATCTTGGCCTATAATAGGTTTTGGGTCGTGACAACTTGGTATCAAAGCTCTAGGTTCACTGGGGTCTCACGAGTCATTAGCAAGTCTAGTAGAGTCGTGCAGATCGGTATGGAGATGTCTGTACTTATCTTCGAGAGGCTACATGGCTGTTAGGAGCACTTCCCTTCTTGATTCCTCATCATGTGATTTGATTCCATTAAAGCTTATGTCTTCATTTCCTTCCTACTCAATCTTATGCGACGTGGAGTGCTTGTTATCAATTGGGCATCAGGGAGTCGTAGTGGTACTGCAAATGTGGTGCATGATGTTTCTCTCTGCGTATTCGAGCGAGTTAATAACGTTGTCTTGTGGAAGGGGTCGTTTCATCCCTGTATCAGTATTTCCTACGGTTTCGAGGCTATGCACAAATTATTGTGGCATTCATGCATTGGTATCGCACAGTGATGGTTTAATAGTTGGGTACTTGTTTATATGTCGATGAAGTTAAAGACTCGAAAGGAGGATTTCTCAGTTCATGGTTTAGAGGTTCGGCATTTAATTCTAGCGGAGGAAAGACAATTAGACTATGGATGTTCAGGCTTTGGTTAATGGAGTAACGAGACTTAATATTTTAGAGCGTGGTGGTATTTTCATTTGTGGCGTGGTGTCGTCGTCCTTGTTGGAACGCATTAAGGCCTATGGGTGTTAGAGTCTCCTTTGATTTGCCTTCGTGGCAGGGTGTTGTGAAATGGAACCTGAGAAGCGGTTGTCAGAGATGGCAGTGTGTAGCGGTTTCAGAATCGAATCGATGTTTCTGATGTTGATGGCTCAACAAAGATGATCTTTGAAGAGGCTTAGAGTTGGTAGCAATTTATTAGATCAGGTGTTACAGAGATGGATTTTGCTTTGAGGCAGTATTTGGGCAGCGAAGGATGAGGAAGGACATGGTGGGAGGTGTCTCGCGGTGATTGAATTGCTAGCAGGTCAAGTATCAAAAGAAGAGGTCGATAAGTTGCTTAGAGGAGATGGTTTAACCGAAGTAGGAGTGTTGGAGTAGCATATGGATTATGTGGTAGTATAGCCACATGCCTTGAGAAAGGTTTGGAGCGATTTGAGGATCATGGTGGACAGTGTCTAGGTCTACGGATTTTATTTGGAATGGTGGCTACTATGTCGGGTAAGGTTGAATATGCCGGAAAGATGTTTGCTTGGAGTATTTAGGGGCGTAAGAGCTTGATTATCGTAATGGAATACGATGTGACTTCGAGTTTGGAATATATTGTCGGACTTTCAGTTGTTGTCAATGGGGAATGAATAGACTTGTACAGCTGGTGGACGAACATGAGCTCAGGAGGGTTTACTGATTTCGTGGTACTTGTACCCAATGCAGCGTCGTTAGAAGATGTCGGTAAGGAATTCCCCAGGTGGGCTATCTCCTATGAGCATGTCAGCAGTTGCGTGATTTTGATGAAGTTTCTACAAAGAGTTCTACTTACTACCCAGCAGGAGGTCAAATGAGCGATTGTTACTGGCAATTCGGAATGTTCATGAAAAGTTTAACAAGAGATTATTAGGAATTTGGCGGGTTATCGGTGTGAGATCACGGTAATTGAGAAGGAAGAATCATTGTGGGTTCTACATTTATGTGATTGTAGCTTAAAGCTAATTGGGGGGGGTCCCACAGTTTACGATAGGATCGCATGGTTGTCTGCTTGTGCGGTATTTGGTTATTGGTGCATTGGTGGATTATGTATGACTAAGAACTAGTTAAGACTAGGTCAATTAGGCCTGAATCAATGTTTGCAACCATTAATTCTTAAATTCAAGAAAGAACTAGGCTAAATATCATACACCCAATCACAAACAAGCCCCAAATATTAGGCACCCACACTAGGGTTGGGTCACAACCCTAGCTACGAATTTAGTTACTCATAGGCAAAATTGAAGAAACTAAAGAAGAAACTAAGACTAAACTCATAATAGATTATTAAGGGAAGAAAATCTAATGTTAAAATGATAAACTATTACAAAGTTACCCAAAACAGTGAGGGAAAAAATGGCTATCTACTTTCAGTGTTCAAACTTGACCTAAATTTGACAAAAAGATCTATTTATACCCAGCTGAAATTTTCGGACAAAATTGCCCCTGCGGAGGTTGTGCGGTCGCACAATTCTGTGTGCGTTCCATACTTTGAAGCTGGATTGACAGGATGGACTTCTGCGGCCGTACAATTCTGGGGTGCAGCCGCACTTCTTCAAAATTTTGTGGACCGCACATTTCTGAGTGCGGCCGCACTCTTGGACTTGAGCTGGACATGGGAAATTTTTGCAGACCGCATATTTATGAGTGAGGCCGCACTTTTGCATTCTGCGGCCGCACAATAATAATGCGGTCCACACTTCTTCAGGGACCCAAAACACTATCTCTTTGAACCTCGTCTTCTGCGGCCATACAATAATTGTGCGGTCCGCACTTTGCGAAGGGAATTTGTCAGTGGTTCTTCATAATTTGCGGCTGCACATAGTATTGTGCGGTCCGCACTTTGCTCTTTTCTGCTTTGTTTTAGTCCTTTTCTAATTTTACTCCTTGAGTTGATTTTCATCTCTCAGGCTCATTTCCCTATATTCCTGCAAGAAAACATATTTCATTAGTTCTCGGGAATAACTTTAAGCATTTTTGAGCTAAACTGAAAGTAAAAGAGTGCAAATAAGTGGTCAAAATCCCTACTTATCAGTGATTTGCTTTACAGAATTAGTACGGTTAGTGGTATGGAGGTGCAGACTATGCTATCTGGTGCAGATGATCGTGGGAGCGTATCCCACAAAAAAATTGTATAAGTATGACAAGTTAGTCACTTGATTGTTAAGGATTGAAACCAAGTGTGGAGATTCTGGTACTATCGCTAATGTGAGAGTTTATGCCTAAAAGGTGCCATATTCCTTTGGTTGTGGTCTGTACCAGTTTGTTCCGGATTGGACGGCTGCCCGTGTGTGTCATGAATAGGGCCATTGTGGATCCTTGAAAGGTTGTTGGCCCAATATGGTACGATCAAAATCGGCTTGAGGTCTGTTGGTGGGTCTAATGTGAGTATGTTCTCTACGTCAAGTTAGATGTGTCCATTCGGCATAACATTGCTTACGGAGGAGTCATCAGGCGTTGGAAGTTATTCCCGTCGTCAGCTATTCCATGTAATACTCTATTGTGCCAGGTGGGTTGTGAGACGGCTTGATTGTTCGCACATGTGTTGTGATACCGTGTAGCTTGTGGTGTTATATTAGCAAGATGACTCTCGAGATGCAGGTCATTATTGCACCTTAGTCGTGCTTGGGTTTTTGTAGCATATGGCACTATCCATCTCCCCAGGGTTGTATTAAGAACTTGGCGTGCTTGTGGTGGATATTCAGCCATTTTGTAAGTATAAGCATTACGACTTGATGGATGTTTCCTTATTGATTGTTGTGTGGATCGGGTGGCACGCCGTCACGTGTATATTTTTTGGATCGGGTGGCACGCCGCCACAGGTATATTATGTGGATCGGGTTGCGCGCTGCAATGATGTCATTTTTTAATCGGGTTGCACGCTGCATCAATGTCATGTTTGGATTGGGTTGCATGCCGCAACAGTGTCATAGTTGGATTGGGTTTCACGCCGCAACAATGAGATGTTAATTTCGGTTCCTTATACTCATTTTGTGTGCCTTGTTTCTCATCTCTAAGATAGAGCTATAACATCAGTTTGGTCGTATTATTCGTTACGCGGGCTGGATGGTTGTTTGCCAAAGTACATTCTTCCCTATGGGTCATATTCGAGTTATAGCTTGATAACGCTTTGATGGCGTTGTATGAGATTTTAAATAGTGTTTGAGGTGGCTTATTGCCCGAGCAGCTTGTACTGGGTGAGACGAGGTCATTGGACCTGAGATCAGTGTGATCAGATTTATGTAGGGTATATTAAAGAGAAAATATCGTTATTTAGATCAGAATGAGATAATGGTTCTTGTCAGGTGGAAGGACTCCATGATTTATTGATTTGGCAGGTGGTTATGAGTTTCTACACATCTCTTTCATCATGGCAGTATTGCGAGTGTTGGAACAAGGCTTATATGTGTTATGATGTGTATTGTGGGCATCAGATTCATGAAATTGCAGCTATTGTAGTTGGAGGATGTTATTATTAGCAAAACACTTATGTGGTGCATGGTGTGATATCAACATAGGTGCATGATCAGTTTTTGGAACAGTGTGTAGTGATTGATGTGGTGTTCATATGTTACAATCGTGTCTCGTGGAGAATTCCGGATGTTGGAATTTGGTTCTAAGGCTTGTTAGCTAAGGTTATAGGGAGGATCTTCAGCCTGGCTCGAGTTAATGTGCTCAAATGGGTTGTAGTGGCACGAGTAGGTGCATGAGGTGTCAAACAATGATTTTGGTCAACTCCGGAACAGTTCTTGGCACATTCGAGGACGAACGTATATTTAAGTGGAGGAAAATAAAATGACCCGACCGGTTGTTTTGAGCTCTAGCACGTCGTTCAGTTGTTTGATGCCTTGAGTAGCTTCACTTTAGGTATTATGACTTGTACGTGTGGTCGGAATTGAATTTCGGGAAGTTCGGAGTTGATTTGGAAAGAAAATTCTAAATTCGGAAGCTTTAAGTTGGAAGAGTTGTTTAGGGTTTGACTTTTGAGTAAACGACCTCAGAATTGGGATTTGAAGGTTCCAATAGGTTGGTATGATGATTTTAGACATGGGCGTGTGTTCGGATCGGGTTTCGGATGACCCGGGAACATTTCAGTGCTTAATATTGAAAGTTGGCACATTGAAGGTTTTTCAAGTTCTTTAAGTTTGGTTTGGAGTAAACTTTGTTGTTATCGGGGTCGGATTTCGATTTCGGATGTAGGAATAGGTCAGTTATGCCATTTAAGACTTATACGCAAAATTTGGCGTCATTCTAAGTAGATTTGATAGGAATCGGACGCGCGGAAGTGTTTCTAGCAGTTCTTGAGTTTCATGATTGAATTCATTCATTTTGGCATCTGATTCGTGATTCTAGATGTTATTTCGACATTTTGATTGCACGAGCAAATTCGTATGATGTTTTTAGACTTGTGCTGATGTTTGGTTTGGTGCCCCGAGGGCTCGGATGAATTTCGGACATGTTCCGTAATGATTTTGAAAAAACAATTGACTACTGGTGTTACTGGTGCTTAGGTATCGCAATTGCGAATATTTTTTCGCATTTGTGAAGTTTGCCAATTTTGCCTTGGTTCGCAGTTGCGAACATTTCTTCGCATTTGCGAAGTCTGCCAATTTTTCCTTGGTTGGCAATTGCGAACATTTCTTCGCGTTTGCGAAGTCTGCCAATTTTGCCTTGGTTCGCAATTGTGAACATTTCTTCGCGTTTGCGAAGTCTGATAATTTTGCCTTGGTCCGCAATTGCGAACATTTCTTCGCATTTGCGAAGTCTCCAAATTTTGCCTTGGTTCGCAATTTCGAACATTTTTTTGCATTTGCGATGGTTCGCAAATGCGAACCTTGTGTCGCAAATGCGACATCTAAGGCTATTGTTAAGGCTTTATTTCGGGGTTTAGCCCATTGCTCTTACATTTTCATTTGGTTGGGCGATTATTTGGAGCTCTTGGAGGCAAGATTTCCATCATCTATTGCAAGGTAAGTAATTCTCACATATTGTAAGTTAATTACATGGATTCTATAAGGATTTAACATAGAAATTGTGGAGAATTGTGGGATTTTTGGAAGAAAACCTAGAAATGGTATTTTTAGATTTTGACCATGAAATTGGACATGAACTAGGAATAAATTATATATTTGAGTTCGCGGTGCTATGGGTAATTTTTATCTTTGAAAATTTTCGGAATCCGGGCATGCGAGCCTGAGGGTTGACTTTGTTGACTTTTCTAGCGGAGTTGGAAATTGTTATAAATTGATTAATTAAGAGTTTTTTTGGGTATATCTTGATTAGTTTGCATGTTGTTTAACTAGTTTCGGATCGAGGTAAGTCTCCTGTCTAACCTTGTGAGGGGGAAACTACCCCCTAGGTGATGTAATTGTTATTTGCTACTACTTTTGGGTACTACATGCGCACGAGGTGACGAGAGTCCGTACGTAGCTAAAGCATGTTTATGTCGGGGTAGAATTAAGACTTTATCATGTAATATTTGAATTGTTTGGACTCATTTTGCTAGCTTAATTAATTGAAATTATAACTGAAATTAATTTAGAAACATATAAATATATATATACTTATATTTATATTAAGCCGAGCTTTATCACCTTGAGTTGTTTTCAAGATGTGAACACCTAATTTTTGACCACATCATAAATTTTATACTACTTTAGTGTAAATATTTCTTTTAGGTCTAATCTTGATATTTTAAACTTTTATCTTACTCTTAATAGGTTTAATCTAAGAAAAATAAAAATAAAAATAAAATAAAAATTCATATACGCTATGGTACTGTTTTTAGTGTCATTAGATTATATGTAAATATTTCATTTTTCTTATATATATATATTTGTTAGTCTAGAGTTAGTTAATTAATATTTTTGTCTTAGTGTTTTTATTGAATTTTACTTCTAAAAGAAAAAAAAACTAAAAATGGAAAAATTTGAAGCACCCGTAACTTTTCCAAAGTTGGGTAACAAATTTTATCTCAAAAAAATTAGGTAACAAATTAAGCTCAAAGTTGGGTAACAAATTTTATCTCAAAAGTTGGGTAACCTTCCATGATCCCCACTCCCACACGACACAATGCACATATAGTGCACTACTCACATTTTCTCTCCACAACTCACACATTGTAATATATAATACATTCATGTTTTAGCATTGAAAAAAAAAAGGGAGGGGGATTGACTTTTATCATTTTCAAGGAGGAAAGAAACGAGCTTCTTTCGGGAGAATGCTAAAAAGCAACCTGATAAGGAAAAAATCCAGCAGTTAAGAGAAAACAACACTTTTCTTCTTTTAGAGCAAAACGTGGGCTTGAAGAGATAGTTATTCGGTGGAGTTGCTCTATTTAGAGTCGGAGATCGAAGCGTCGTTTCAGATTTTAAGTTCGCGAACTCAAACGAGTAGATTATAATTGTTACCTTTGCTCTTTGAAAGTTTCATAAAAGGTAACAATTAAGCTCTTCTGCTAGTTTAATGTAACGTATTATTGAATATATGATGTTAGTTCATGAAGTTTAATTGTTCCTTTACTTTCCTTTGTATTTTAAGTGATGTATGTTTCTTCTTCTCTTCTTATTGTTAATGTATGCATGCTTTGCAATTTATATTTTTGTATGTTCCTAACTTTTAAATTTTAATTCGAATCTATTATCTTGCCATAATTTTCATGAAAATTTTAAATCATAGTTAATTGATAAAAAAAAAATGTTTAAAGTAGGTCAAGCCAATACTTCTTGGGTTAAGTCCTAGTTAATGTGTGAGTCCATTCATACCAGTTCTAGTTATTGTCTTTATTTTGATAATTCTTTGCAAATCTGTTATGTCCTTATTCTTTATTTAGGATTAAAATTTTTTTTCCTTCTCCCTCGAACTAGCATCCTGGTAACTAAGTTAGTGATAAGTTTGGTGTTATTTAGTTTTACTTACTTTGAGTAGTTTTAGAATTGGCTCATATAATTTATGGTAGACAGATTACTTGGATGTGGTTAGGATCCCATTAGTTCAAAAAAGAATAAAATTAGTATAAAGTTACATGTTCGTACAATTGAATTTTAACGCAAGCATCATTCTAGTTCATTTATTTATATTTTAATATGGTGTTTAATTAAATAACTTAAATTCCATGTAGCAGTACCCAAAAGCATAAATCCAAAATATTCTAATAATTCTTTGGTTTTTATAATTGTGTTAAGATTTTTTTTAGTTAAGTAAAATATTTTCAATAGTTTGGTTATACCACATGGTTAAATATTTTTTCTTAATTATGTTTACATTTTAAAACTTCAAAATACATGTTATATTTAGTCATTCATTTTTTTTATATATAATATAGTTATTAAAATGTGCTTGAAATTTTGTTGGATTGTGTTTTCATCATTTGAATTTATTCTTTGTTGGATATAATGTCTGCATTGCCAAAAGGTTCATATTTAATTAGATAAAAAGTGATAACACTGGGATCTTTAGTTCATTTATATAACTTATTGTGTTATTAATCTTTGAGCATGTCATTTTATTTCATGTTAATTTGCCCTGTGTTGGAATCAATATAGCTCATTATTAAGTGGAACAATAAGGGGAATAAATCTAAGTTTAGAGTTAGCTAAAAAAGTGAGCCTAAATGTTACTTCGGGCTTATTCCATAAGTTAAACAGGTAGAAGCGCAAATAATTGTGAGGGAGCGAAATGAGTCATGAACTAATTCAAGATTCATCCCAATAAGTAAAAATAAAATATAGAAATAAATATCTCAGATCTAAAAAGAAAAAAATAAATAAAATACTTTGAATATGCTAGTATGCTTTAGGCACGTGTTAATCAATTGAATCATCGTGATTATGTATACGTTCGCGTGACATAATTATGATTCCCAAAACTAATACCAACGTATGCGTTCGCGCAACTTTGGGCGAAATAATTTTAAAAATAATAATGTGTTATTAATTGTGTATACGTATGCGTGACATGATTCTTGACACACCAAACAAAATGAATACACGTACGCGTGACATGATTCTTGACACACCAAACAAAACGAATACACGTACGCGTGATTCGTTTCAAGATAATTTCATAATTATGAATAATCAAGCTATTAAAAGCGGTAAAAAGGTAAATGTACATAGGTTCTAAAATGAGTAATTAAATAATTTAATTAAGCCAGGTATGATTAAAGCGACCGTGCTAAAATTACGGAATCCGAGAGTGCCTCACACCTTCTCTCAGGTTAACAGAATTCCTTACCCGGTCTTCTGTGTTCGCGGACCGTAAAACAGAATCAAATTTCCTCGATTTGGGATTTAAAATAAACCGGTGACTTGGGACACCAGAAATAATCTTAAGTGGCGGCTTTGAATCTAATAAATAATCCCATTTCGATTAATGTCACTTAAATTGGAAAAACTCCTTTGGCACCATTCCCCCTAGAAAAAGGAGGTGTGACAGCTCTGGCGACTCTGCTGGGGAAGTGGAACCCAGAACTTTTGGTTCAGGGTTCAGAATTTAAGCTTGTAATGTGATTTATACTTGGCTTTATTGATTGTATGATATTTGTGGGCCTAATGTGCTAATTGTTGCTTATTTACCGCTTTGATACTATTTGAACTGTATTAAATTGCCTTCTTACGCCTCCCTTCTGAGTCTTCTGAATTTATGGTGTACACGTGCGCGTGACCCACTTTTCTGTTAGAAGTCATACCAATTAGAACGAGGCTAGGTCAGTAACTAGGCCGGGTAGACTTTCGCGCTCCCGGTACGTTACCCCCACCTCGGCTCGAGCTGTCCGCTTGGGTAAGCCAGGTCTAAAACACTCCCCTTAGGATTTAAACCTAGAATAACATAGCCTCATGCCGGATCCCTAGTAGGAACGTTTGTTTGCATCATGTGCATTTGACTTTGGGGACTCAACACAGGGGTTGGGTCCGTCTAGGACAGGTGTACCCGAAATTACAAGACCATCCTGATGCATCTTATGTGCTACTTGTGCATTATGTTTGATTTGGTTTGTGCATGTTGACCGGTTTCTAAAATAAAATAAAAATATAAAAATATTGAGGGAAAATCAGAAAGAAGAAAATATGAGGGAGAAAATTTACCCGATTTTCGAAAATTTCAGTATTTACCCCAAAAAAAAAAGCCTGAATTTTTCCAAAAAAAAAAAAAAGAGTCATCCTATTCCTGAAATTTCTACGAACTACGCGGGTCTGATTCTTACCGGATGTGAGATACGTAGGCAACCTTCATAGGGTTCGGCCCCATTTTTATAAAATAACTAAAAAAAAAAAAAAGAAATGTGTCTAGTATTTTTTTTAATAAAAAAATAAATAAATAAGCAAGCCCAGCTTCGGTTAATCCCAAATCGTTCCTGTGAAAATAGCCTTTGAACATCTTCAAAATTGTTGAAGGGCTGTTCTCGCAAGAACGGACGTGTCTGTCAATTGGGAATCACTTTGACCATAATGCCCTTCCCCCGACCCTAAAGCTATCCTTGAAAGTAAGAAGGGGCCATAGTTGCAAAAATAGCCACCCTTTCTTCGGTCACAATTGCAAAAATAGCCCCCTTCTCGTTGATTTTTCTTAAAATTGAGTTATTTACAAAAGATTGTTTTGCAAAAGGAGTGCATTGGTTCTGTCTCTTGAGACTAGTGTCAACCCTAACCTTAACCACCCACAGGTAGAAAATGAGCACTGTCCAGAACACACCATTCACAGTTGTAGGCGAGGCTCCACTTCAGCTTCAGATGTGGTGGTATGATTTAGGAGAAGATGGGCAGAAATGGGTCACCAAGCACTTGGGAGCCCTTACAGATATTATAAAAATTAAACCACGGGACGATTTGATTGAGGCACTAGTGACTTT
The DNA here is from genome assembly GCF_000390325.3 of Nicotiana tomentosiformis. Lineage (NCBI taxonomy): Eukaryota > Viridiplantae > Streptophyta > Magnoliopsida > Solanales > Solanaceae > Nicotiana > Nicotiana tomentosiformis. Next base: position 37,162,088 of record NC_090815.1, read on the forward strand.
TTGGGACCCCGTTCACAATGTCTTTCGCTTCTCCGATTTTGAGCTAACTCCCACTTTAGAAGAGATAGCTGGATATTCCGGGTTTGGCAGGGATTTGAGAAACCAGGAGCTCATATTCCCAAGGGCTCTTTCTGTACACCGATTCTTTGATCTTCTGAACATCAGTAAGCAAATTAGAAAGACCAACGTAGTCGAAGGGTGTTGTTCTTTCTACTTCTTGTACTCTAGGTTCGGGCAGCCAAATGGGTTTGAAATGCATGAAAAGGGCCTTAACAACAAGCAGAACAAAGACACATGGCAGATTCATCGTCGCTTCGCCTTCATAGTGGCGTTTCTGGGAATTATGGTCTTCCCAAACGAGAAGCGGACAATTGATACCCGCATAGCCAGGGTTGTACAGGTCCTCACTACCAAAGAACATCACACTCTTGCCCCGATCATTCTATCAGACATTTATCGGGCGTTGTCTTTGTGCAAGTCTGGGGCAAAATTCTTCGAAGGATGCAATATTTTGTTACAAATGTGGTTGATTGAGCATCTCCGACATCACCCCAAGTTCATGAGCTATGGTCCGAACAAGGACAATTTCATTGAGAGTTACGAAGAAAGAGTAAAAGATTACAACTCTCCAGAAGGGGTGAAAGCCAGGATATCCCACCTAAGATCTTTAAATGCAAGTCAAATTGAGTGGACTTTGGGATGGCTCCCGCTAAGAGAGGTGATACACATGTCGGCCCTAAAAAGTTATTTGCTATTGTTGGGTTTGAGAAGTGTCCAGCCGTATGCGCCACACAGAGTTCTAAGATAGCTAGGAAGGTACCAAGTAGTACCTAAGGATGAAGATTTGAGTGTGCAAGTTATTGAGCTACACCCCGAAGCCCCACTCCCCGAAGCTTTAATCCAGCAAATTTGGAATGGTTGTCGCTACTTGAAATATGATACTCAGGTGCCAGATCCTATGAGAGGTGAGGTAGATCCGGGTTATGCTATATGGTTTGGGAAGAGGTCTCACGTGGATGATGTGCCAGAGCCCAAAAGGTCCCCAAAAAGGCCGCATGTTCTAGCCTTTGATGATAAAATCCAAGAAAGGTTGGCTTGGGGTGAACGGGAAAAGGGATACAAAACAACTATTCATGCCTTAGAAGAAAGGCTGAGAAACCTCAATTTTGAGAAAGACTTGCAAGAACAAGAAGCCGAAGGGGAAAAGAAGAGTCTAATCTGCAAAAATGAAGCCCTTCGTGCTCAACTTCAACAGATGAAGAAAGCCTCTGAAGTGCTAGTGAGAAGTTGGAAAGACTAGAGAACCATTGCCAATCTGATGGAAAAAGTACAAGATTATGATTCCCTCTTGGCAAAGACTGAAAAGTCGTTGGACAAAGCCAATGAAAAGATCGTACAGCTAAATGAGAAGGCCGAATCAAGTAAGGATCGCCAAGTAACACAATTTGAAGAAAAGAGGGCTCAATTCGAGAGAGAGAAGGCCCATTGGGTACGTTCAGAAGCTCAGATCCATGCACAGTTGGAAGAAATGAGAAGGTACAATAGAGAATACCAGCATGCAGATTTTGATAGGGAGATGGCTCAGGCGAGACTCGAGCAGGCTAGACTTCGGGCTCAGTTGGAGTTAGCCTTAGATCGTGAGAGCCACATAAGGGAGATAGCCACCACTCGCCAGCAGCAGTTACAAGATCGAGACCAAAATTTCCAGTACTTCAAAGAGCAAGTTCATAATTTGGCTGTTTATACCGCTCAAAGTTATGTGAACTGCCAAGGGATGGATTATGAAAAGTTTTTGGAGCATGCACCTACTTTTGCCCGTCATCTTGCAGCAGAGTTAGAAAGGATGTACCGTACATTAGGGGGTCAACCAGGGCAAGCCCCACCATGAGCAGATGTTCCAGTGTTTGAAAGCCAGAAGATTGTGGAGTTGAATTATAGTCGTAGTTGTTAGAACTTTTTATGTAGTAGTTATGTTTTAGTTTGAGTCATTGTTGAATCTTTAAAATCGTTGTCTTTTAGTCTTGTTAGAGTTTGGTAAGTCATTTTCAATGTAATGTCCTTTCTGTTATTGTATTATTTCGTTTTGTTAAAAAAAAAATTAAAAAAAAATACTATTATTATTTTCCCCTGAACTACGTAATGGTCTGATTCATGCGGCGTCATGATACGTAGGCAATCCTCATCGGATGCGATCATAACCATAATTAATCTATAAAAAAAATGAAAAAAAAACCCGCTAAATTCAAGATGAAAATAAACCAATAAATCAATAAGCCGGGATGAAACATAAAGCCTTCCAAGATCATTTTAGAAATGAAAATGACATTAGGTGCATAACATATAATGTGTGATTGATATCTGCAAAATGTCTAACTCTAACGTGTTTGTTGTTTGTCATTTTAAAAGATAAAGTAAAATAGAGGTGGTTGGTTTGTGGTTTAAACTGGCGACTCACCCTTACAACACGAGATCAAAAGGAAAAAGTAGAATGGCAAACAACAGTGAGAATGAGTCGGATAATGATGATGTCCATGGACAATTGGTTGAACAAGGTTCAGGACTGGTTGAAGAAGTAAGAGTGTTGAAGCAACAATTGGCAGAGATGTACCAAGCCTGGGTGAATGGACAAGCACCGTCCTCACTATCCATAGGGCCTTCGGATAATCTTCATAATGTGTCAGTTGCCACTCAAGTGCCTATCTCCATAACAAGTAACCCATTGTACCAACCTGGATTCAGTCCGAGCATTAACCTTCCCACTATCCCCAGTACCTCCATTCCACGTCCTCCAATCGCACCTCTCAGAAATGACCCACCTACTATACCCATTGTCCATACTTTCACTGTCCCTCAACCGGCTCTAGCTCAAAAGTCCAATAATGATCCACAATTGGATGCTCATGATGCCCAACATTACTCTCCAGAACTAACTTTAAAGGTTCCAGATTCATACAAGCACACTCCTCATAACGTGTTCCCAATTGAGATTGAAAAGCCCGAAAAGAATATGGAACAAGAGGAAATGACCAGAAAAATGAAGAGCTTGGAACAAACCATGAGAAACATACAGGGTTTGGGGGGCCACAAGAGTGTTTCGTTTAACGATCTATGCATGTTTCCCCATGTTCATTTGCCACCCGGCTTCAAGACCCCCAAGTTTGACAAGTATGATGGGCATGGTGATCCTGTTGCCCATTTGAAGAGGTATTGTAACCAACTAAGGGGAGCGGGAGGCAAAGAAGAATTGCTCATGGCTTATTTTGGGGAAAGTTTGACAGGAATTGCTTCAGAGTGGTTCATAGATCAAGACATCTCTCACTGGCACGTTTGGAATGACATGGCTCAAGATTTTGTCCAACAGTTTCAGTACAATATTGATATAGTGCCAGACCGCTCCTCTCTCGTCAACATAAAGAAGAAACCAGCAGAAAGCTTCAGAGAATATGCAATCAAGTGGAGAGAGCAGGCTGCTAGGGTCAAACCACCAATGAAAGAGGCAGAAATGATTGACTATTTTCTCCAAGCTCAGGATCCTGATTACCTCCATTACATGTTGGCCGCTATCCGTAAACCTTTTGCTGAGGCGATTAAGATTGGTGAAATAGTTGAGAATGGCATGAAGTCAGGCAAAATTGTGAGTCAGGCAGCCCTTAAGGCAACCACACAAGCAATTCAAAGCGGGTCAGGCAATTTCGGAAATCGGAAAAAGAAGGAGGAAGGATCCATGATGGCATCTGGGTTCGGGGGAGTTCAAAGAGGAATAACTCCTTCTTACATGCAATTCCAACAAGGACTATCCAATTCTCTTCAACATTATTATCCGCCTCAAGGTCCCCGATACTCAGTTCCCCTGCAACAATACACAGTGTTTAATGCTCAGGCTTATGCTAGGCCTCCTAATCACCAACAATGGCGGGCACCGATTCCACAAGGCTCCCGTCAACTCCGGCCGAATTTTCAGGCACCATATAATCCTCGTCCCCGACAAGAATATGTGAGAGAACAGGAGCCAAAGAAAGAGTTCACCCCAATTGGAGAATCGTATACAAGCCTATTTCGAAAGTTGATGCAGTTGAAGTTGATTGAACCTATTATGCCGCGCTATGTGAATCCAAATTCAAAAGGTTTTGACTCAAATGCAAGATGTGAGTATCACTCTAACACCCAAGGGCATAGTACTGAAAACTGTTGGACATTAAAGAAAGCCATTGAAAATTTGATTGAAGCAAAGGCAATTGTGGTAACAAACAATGAGGATACTCCTAATATCACAAACAATCCGCTCCCAACTCATGATAATACACATTTTATTGGGATGATTTGTGATGATCGGGATTATAAGCAGTCTGGCAAGACAGAGATGGTTGTTAGAACCATAGGGTCAGAACCAAAAGTGATAGTGAGCCCGCCGCAATTGGCACCATTGATGGTGAAAGGTGCGAATTCTAGTTTGAACTTGGCATGTTCTGAAAAAACGATTCTCTATGTTCCTGGAAGCACAAAAAAGGTTGAGGTTCAATTGGGTGGGCCAAAACTTTACATCCCCGAGGGCATTCAAAAGATCATTCCGAATAATGGTTTGAGGAATATAACAGAGCCAGTCGTGATCCGACCTATTGCCCAACTCATAGTGACAAACACAAAAGCTATTCCCTGGAATTATAACAAGACTGTCATGACATACAAAGGAAAAGAGATAGTTGAAGAAACAGGTGAAATGGGGGGCTTGACCTGCTCTGGAAGGTGTTATTCACTAGAGGAATTGAGAAAAGCTAAGCAAGTCAGAGAAGGTCATTTGCCAGTGAAAGAACCCGTTGCAGAAAAAGAAGTGGAGGAATTCCTTAAGAAGATGAAATTGCAAGACTACTCAATCATTGACCAACTAAGGAAAACTCCTGCTCAGATATCTTTGTTATCTCTGCTTTTGCATTCAGAAGAGCATCGTCGTGTGTTGATCAAAACTTTGAACGAGGCATATGTCTCAGAAAAGACAACGGTGAATCAGCTAGAAAAAATGGCTGGAAGATTCTTTGAAGTAAATAGAATTACTTTCAGCGATGATGATTTGCCTGAGGAAGGGGCTGGCCACAATAGAGCTTTGCATCTTATGGTCAAATGTGAAGGGCACTACGTAAAATGAGTCATGATTGACGGAGGCTCAAGTGTAGATGTGTGTCCTCTTTCCGGCACTACGTAAAATGAGTCATGATTGACGGAGGCTCAAGTGTAGATGTGTGTCCTCTTTCTACTCTACAACAGCTGAACATCGACACTAACAGAATTCGAACCAGTAATGTCAGCATCAGAGCTTTTGATGGTTCAAAAAGAGACACTATTGGGGAAATCGAACTCAGCATGACAATCGGCCCAGTTGATTTTAACATTGTATTTCAAGTGTTAGATATGGAAACTTCCTATAATTTTCTTTTGGGAAGGCCGTGGATCCATATGGCCAGAGCTGTACCATCCACCCTACATCAAATGGTCAAATTCGAGTGTGACGGGCAAGAAATTATTGTTCATGGGGAGGACGACTCATCTGTCTATAAAGACCCGTCCATTCCATATATCGACGCCAAGGAAGGATGTGAATCTATCATATATCAAGCATTTGAGGTGATTGAGGTGGACCAAGTGGAAGAAGGAAAACCAATTCTGCATCCCCGTCTTTCAGCCACATCTATGATGGTAGCTTCGCTAATGTTGAGGAACGGCTATGAACCAGGAAAAGGATTGGGATCCTCTCTACAAGGAATTGTGAACCCCATTGCTCCATTTTCGAAGAAAAATACCTTTGGCTTGGGCTTTAAACCAACATCAGCTGACATAGACAGAGCCAAGGCCCGCAAAAAGAATGGTTGGAATCTGTCCAAACCAATCCCTCACATTGCCTACTCTTTTGTTAAGCCACAATTTGAAGAAGTCCAAAATCCTTCTACTCAGGATGACATTGACGGAGTTTGCCAGGGTCTTAAGGAGATGTTTTATGAGATCAATATGGTTCAAGTTGGGGAGGGCCCTAGCCGGGCAAGTGTTCAACTGATTGGTCCAGATACTTCGCTCAGCAACTGGGAAGCAATTCCTCTTCCCATCAGGAAGGAGTCTTGGTAGCCTGTTTTGTTGTTTTTACTGTATTTGGATTATTTTAAGGGTTGTAATCCAGATATTTTAGTTTAATTGCTTTGTTGTGATGTTAACCCTTCTATCCTTTCAAATTCAATGAAATGAAGTTCCATTTTCGTAGTAAAATTCTATCTTTTTATTTTCCTAATTTTTGTTAATTTCTTATCATTTTCAGTTTCGATAGTGCTGGCTTTAAAAACATGACATGCATGCGGAATTCATGCCCAGATCTTAAAAAGCTGTCTAATCTCAAAATAATGAATCAAGAAGTTAAGTATGGCGAAGATGAGGCTTTTAGAGAAATAAAAAGGGAATTGGATCAATTTGAGAATAAGCCTAAGCCTAACTTAAATGAAACTGAGGCAATTAACCTGGGAAGTCCTGAAGAAATCAGAGAAACAAAAATAAGCATTCATACTGAACAAAAGACGAGAGATGCCATAATTCAAGTTTTGTTTAAGTATAGAGATGTATTTGCTTGGTCGTATGATGACATGCCGGGTTTGAGTGCCGATCTAGTGGTCCATAAGCTTCCCACACATCCTAATCTTCCACCAATCCAACAAAAACAAAGGAAGTTTAAGACAGACATGAGTGATAAGATTAAAGAAGAAATCACGAAGCAACTAAGTGCAAATGTGATCAGGGTCGTCCGATACACAACATGGTTAGCAAATGTTGTGCCAGTGCCAAAGAAGGATGGGAAAATCAGAGTTTGTGTTGACTATAGGGATTTAAACAAAGCAAGTCCAAAGGACAACTTTCCCTTACCCAACATTCATATCCTTGTTGACAATTGCGCTAAACATGAGATCCAATCTTTTGTGGATTGTTATGCCGGATATCACCAAATTCTGATGGATGAAGAAGATGCAAAAAAGACCGCCTTCACAACTCCATGGGGAACTTATTGTTATAGGGTTATGCCATTCGGTTTGAAGAATGCAGGGGCAACTTACATGAGAGCCATAACTACCATATTCCATGACATGATGCACAAAGAGATTGAAGTGTATGTTGATGATGTGATCATTAAGTCGAGAACACAAGTTGACCATGTGAAAGACTTGAAAAAGTTCTTTGAAAGGCTACGAAGGTACAATCTCAAACTCAATCCAGCCAAATGTGCATTTGGAGTTCCTTCTGGGAAGCTTTTGGGTTTTATAGTTAGTCGAAGAGGCATTGAGTTAGATCCCTCCAAGATAAAAACCATTCGAGAGCTGCCTCCCCCGAAGAACAAAACAGAAGTCATGAGTTTACTCGGGAGGTTGAATTACATCAGCAGGTTCATCGCGCAGCTTACAACAACATGTGAGCCTATTTTTAATTTGTTGAAAAAGAACGCCGCTATCAAGTGGACAGATGAGTGCCAAGAAGCTTTTGATAAGATCAAGGAATATTTGTCAAATCCCCCTGTTTTGGTCCCGCCGGAACCTGATAGGCCTCTATTTTTATATCTGTCAGTAATGGATAGTTCCTTTGGTTGTGTTCTGGGTCAACATGATGTCACAGGCAAAAGAGAACAAGCAATATATTATTTGAGCAAAACGTTCACCACTTATGAGGCCAAATACACTCTTTTGGAAAGAACATGTTGCGCTTTAACCTGGGTCACCCAGAAGCTTAGGCATTATCTTTTGGCCTATACAACTTACCTCATATCCCGAATAGATCCCCTGAAGTACATCTTTCAGAAGCCGATGCCAACTGGCAAATTAGCAAAATGGCAAATCTTGCTCACAGAGTTTGATATTGTTTATGTCACTCGCACTGCCATGAAGGCACAAGCTTTGGCTGATCATCTGGCAGAAAACCCAGTTGATGATGAGTATGAGTCTTTGAACACATATTTCCCAGATGAAGAGGTTAATTTAGTTGAAGAAGTAGTCCAAGATGACAGTCAAATTTGGAAATATACTTTGATGGGGCTGTCAACATCAAAGGCGTAGGGATTGGGACAATTCTGGTATCACCTACTGGGCAACATTACCCTGCCACGGCGCGACTTCGTTTTTTCTGTACAAATAACACAGCAGAATATGAAGCTTGCATCATGGGTCTGAACATGGCAATAAACCTAAATGTGCATGAATTGTTGGTGATGGGAGATTCAGATTTGCTTATTCGGCAGGCTCAAGGTGATTAGGAGACTCGAGACATCAAGCTCATTCCATATAGATAATGTGTGGAGGATCTTAGCAAAAGGTTCAAGTCCATCGAATTCAGGTACATTCCTAGGTTTCACAATGAATTAGCTGATGCCTTGGCCACCCTGGCCTCAATGCTTCCATATCCGGGTAATACTCACATTGACCCATTAGAAATTCAAATTCGGGATCAACATGGTTATTGCAATACAATTGAAGCAGAACCAGATGGTGAACCATGGTATCGTGATATTAAACAGTTTCTGAAAACAAGAGAATATCCGGAACATGCTAATAGGGATCAAAAGAGAACTGTTAGGCGACTCTCTAATGGTTTCTTTTTGAGTGGGGAAATCCTATACAAAAGAACTCCGGATTTGAATTTGTTGAGATATGTGGATGCCAAAGAAGCTGAAATAATTATGAATGAGGTGCATTCAGGAGTTTGTGGCCCGCACATGAATGGATATGTTCTAGCAAAGAAAATCCTTCGGGCAGGATATTATTGGCTTACTATGGAACGAGATTGCTTTCGTTTTGTTCGCAAGTGCCACCAGTGTCAGATTCATAGTGATTTGATTCACTCGCCTCCTTCAGAGTTGTATCCTATGTCGGCTCCTTGGCCTTTTGTTGCTTAGGGAATGGACGTCATTGGCCCAATCGAGCCAAAATCTTCAAATGGGCATAGATTCATCTTGGTTGCAATTGATTACTTCACCAAATGGGTGGAAGCTATTACATTGAAAGCAGTTACCAAGAAAGCAGTAGTAGACTTTGTTCACTCCAACATTATCTGTCGTTTCAGTATTCCAAAAACCATTATTACAGATAATGCTGCTAATTTGAATAGTTATGTGATGAAGGAGGTATGTGAACAATTTAAAATTGAGCATCGCAATTCTACTCCTTACCGTCCCAAAGCTAATAGAGCTGTTGAAGCTGCAAATAAGAACATCAAGAAGATTCTTAGGAAGATGATCCAAGGGTATAGACAATGGCACGAGAAACTGCCTTTTGCTCTTTTGGGATACCGGACAACTGTCCGTACATCAGTTGGCGCAATGCCCTACTTATTGGTTTATGGAACTGAAGCGGTCATACCTACTGAAATTGAGATTCCCTCTCTCCGAATCATTGTTGAAGCAGGGATTGAGGACACTGAATGGGTGAAGTCCCAATTGGAACAGTTGAATTTGATTGATGAAAAGCGTTTGGCGGCAGTTTGTTTTGGTCAGTTATACCAACAAAGAATGGCACGCGCTTACAATAAGAAAGTGCGCCCAAGAAAATTCGAGGTAGGACAACTTGTTTTGAAACGTATCTTTCCACATCAGGAAGAAGCAAAAGGAAAGTTCGCACCGAATTGGCAAGGTCCTTACCTCGACAAGAAAGTATTGTCAAAAGGAGCTCTACATTTGGTAGATATAGAAGGAAAGGTGACTGATATATCCGTCAACGCAGATGCGGTCAAGAGATACTATGTATGACATGGCTATGTTGGGGCATTCTTATATTTAGCATTCTCAGGTTGGGATGACGAAAGGCTATCATTCTCGCTACCCAAACACTGGTCAACCCTAGTTATCCCTTTGAAGCCTTGTTTATATTTCTTTGTTTTTCCCTCTTTTGGAACCAATGTACCTAAAAAAAAAACAAAAACCATCAAAACAAGTTCATGTTCATTGAACTACGTTCGACCTGATTCCGAAAGGATACGTAGGCAGCCTCACTCTGGGGTTCGGTCACACCAAAACAAAAATCCACATGTCCCCAGTATTCAAATAAACTGGGGCATGGTTTTATTTTATTTTCGATGGTTATTCCATCAAAATGGGTCCAAAAGTTGTAATTCAGTTGAGTATTTCTTTTTACCTTTCCCTGCTAAGACCTTCTGATCAACTTTCCAGAATGTTAAGTCAGTATACTACGGGTGATGCCTCAGTCATTGTAAAGAGAGAAAAATAAATGAGAGAGTCTTATTGGTGAAAACCCTCACGGGCACTATAAGGAAATGGTGAGTTGAGAGAAAGATAGATGAGAGAGGTCAATTGGTGAAAACCCACAAAGGGCATCATTGATCGATTTAAGGCTTCGTACATCCCGACACAAGCATGGTCAAGACAAAGAACTCAGTTTCAAAGTTAAGTTTACAATAGATTTCGAGAATTAGACGGTTCAAACGGATCGGGCATCCAGTCCAAAGTGCATGTCATGTTCATTGAAGTCAGCATATTTCCTCTAGATAAGTCCTTTCTTATTCTTTCCTCTGAAAGGGACACTTCTTGATTAAGTTGTAATACCTATTAGTTCACCTTCTTATTTTCTTTCGCATTACTTTTTTGAGTCCCTTTCAGTATAATCTTGTCAAAGCAAAGCAAAGAAAAGGCCGTAAAATTGGTTACAGTTTCCCCGTTATATAAAGCAAAGATTGCTGGGCATAAACCGTATAGGAAAAGGCATAAAGCCATCTACAATTTTCCTTGACGAGAAAAAGGCTGGAAGGACTAAACAATGTTCCAAGGGTCAACAAAAGTTACTCAGTTAAAAGATTTTTGGGAAGCAAGGTTGTTTGCACCATGAACACAAATGGTGATAGGCGCAAAATGGTTAGGTTTTGTTGTTGAGAAAGAAGATCTCCAGAAAGAAAAGACAGAATCTCCCGGCAACTTGTACAATCATCGACGGAGTCAGTTTTTCTAACAAGTGTAATAGACGCAAGGTCAAGTCGCCCAAGAAATCAAGGCTACAAACTGACTACCATTTTAAAACTAACAAATCTTTCTTTGTTCAGAACAGGAACATAACAATTTTAGGAAACAGTTCGTGAAAAGACAAACACCACCAAGTGAAGTTCTCAAATACTTGATTTCCTTCTAATATACATGTAATCATGTTATTTTTAGTTTCATTATAGGGAATCAATACCCTATCTTCACCTCAGGGTACTACATCCCCTGGTTGCATTTATTATTGCTAATATAGGGTACGACATTCCCTAGTAGCATCTCAAAGAGCCACATGCCTCATCGTTTTGACAACATAGGGTACGACATTCCCTAGTAGCATCCCAGAGTGCCACAAGCCTCACCTTATTACCAACACAGGGTACTACATCCCCCGGCTGCATTACTTTCTGCCAACATAGGGTACGACATTCCCTAGTAGCATCTTAGAGTGCCACAAGCCTCATTTTATTGCCAACATAGGGTACGACATTCCCTAGTAGCATCCCAGAGTACCACGAGCCTTATATTATCACAAACACAGGGTACTATATCCCCTGGTTGCATTTTAGTGCCAACATAGGGTACAACATTCTCTAGTAGCATCTCAGAGAGCCACGAGCCTCATCTTATTGCCAAACACAGGGTACTACACCCTCTGGTTGTATTTCTTATTGCAAACATAGGGTACGACATTCCCTGATTGCATTTCTTATTGCAAACATCGGGTACGACATTCCCTAGTAGCATCCTAGACACCACGAGCCTCATCTCATTGTCAACACAGGGTACTACATCCCCTGGTTGCCTTCCATCTTATTAACATAGGGTATGACATCCCCTATTATAAAAAAAAAATATTTTTTTCAATTCTTTATTCTGCAATAGCAAAGATAGTTTAATGTATTTTCAATAACTCACAAAAATTTCCTAGTGCAAACTGGGGAAGAAAATTTTTGTTCATTTTGTTTGTTTCTCACGGCTTGCAGGTTTTTATGCAAAGTACGGATTGGATGTGCAAGAAAAGACTCCAGCTCTCGCCAGAGAAAGTGGAACGTTTGATCTCAATACCAGCCGCAACCAGCTTTGACGTAATGCATGCGGAGACATAGAGTCTCAAGATCCATCTTCTCATCATCTGATCAAGAAACAAGCTTGTGAGAATATTTCATAGTCTGTTGCATCAAGAGCATCAAGTTTCAGTCTAAAGTCAATGGGATAAGCAACTCAAGAATCAAGACTAGACTCCAGACGACTTTTAGATAGGAATTTTATAACTCTTAGATTTCAAGAGTATGTAATTTTCTATTCATTTTCCTGTAATAGTAGGGACCGCGGACCGGAACCTCAATGGAACTTCGCTCGATTCTCCGTCTAAGCATACTCCATCACTCTTCTTCCACTTGAACTACACGTGACCTGATTCCCTTATAACCCGGGATATATAGGCTTCCTAAAATTAAGGCTCGGTACATCTTTTTCTTTTAACTTCTTTTCCCTTTTAAATAATAGTGAGGTCAAAAATCAGTCACATTATTCATTTTCTTTGCCTGAAAACTCTTCATGTTTTCAAAAAAAGAGGGGCATGCTGTGGACACCTAATTTTTGACCACATCACAAATTTTATACTACTTTAGTGTAAATATTTCTTTTAGGTCTAATCTTGATATTTTAAACTTTTATCTTACTCTTAATAGGTTTAATCTAAGAAAAATAAAATAAAAATTCATATACGCTATGGTACTGTTTTTAGTGTCATTAGATTATATGTAAATATTTCATTTTTCTTATATATATATATTTGTTAGTCTAGAGTTAGTTAATTAATATTTTTGTCTTAGTATTTTTATTGAATTTTACTTCTAAAAGAAAAAAAAACTAAAAATGGAAAAATTTGAAGCACCCGTAACTTTTCCAAAGTTGGGTAACAAATTTTATCTCAAAAAAATTAGGTAACAAATTAAGCTCAAAGTTGGGTAACAAATTTTATCTCAAAAGTTGGGTAACCTTCCATGATCCCCACTCCCACACGACACAATGCACATATAGTGCACTACTCACATTTTCTCTCCACAACTCACACATTGTAATATATAATACATTCATGTTTTAGCATTGAAAAAAAAAAGGGAGGGGGATTGACTTTTATCATTTTCAAGGAGGAAAGAAACGAGCTTCTTTCGGGAGAATGCTAAAAAGCAACCTGATAAGGAAAAAATCCAGCAGTTAAGAGAAAACAACACTTTTCTTCTTTTAGAGCAAAACGTGGGCTTGAAGAGATAGTTATTCGGTGGAGTTGCTCTATTTAGAGTCGGAGATCGAAGCGTCGTTTCAGATTTTAAGTTCGCGAACTCAAACGAGTAGATTATAGTTGTTACCTTTGCTCTTTGAAAGTTTCATAAAAGGTAACAATTAAGCTCTTCTGCTAGTTTAATGTAACGTATTATTGAATATATGATGTTAGTTCATGAAGTTTAATTGTTCCTTTACTTTCCTTTGTATTTTAAGTGATGTATGTTTCTTCTTCTCTTCTTATTGTTAATGTATGCATGCTTTGCAATTTATATTTTTGTATGTTCCTAACTTTTAAATTTTAATTCGAATCTATTATCTTGCCATAATTTTCATGAAAATTTTAAATCATAGTTAATTGATAAAAAAAACGTTTAAAGTGGGTCAAGACAATACTTCTTGGGTTAAGTCCTAGTTAATGTGTGAGTCCATTCATACCAGTTCTAGTTATTGTCTTTATTTTGATAATTCTTTGCAAATCTGTTATGTCCTTATTCTTTATTTAGGATTAAAACTTTTTTTCCTTCTCCCTCGAACTAGCATCCTGGTAACTAAGTTAGTGATAAGTTTGGTGTTATTTAGTTTTACTTACTTTGAGTAGTTTTAGAATTGGCTCATATAATTTATGGTAGGCAGATTACTTGGATGTGGTTAGGATCCCATTAGTTCAAAAAAGAATAAAATTAGTATAAAGTTACATGTTCGTACAATTGAATTTTAACGCAAGCATCATTCTAGTTCATTTATTTATATTTTAATATGGTGTTTAATTAAATAACTTAAATTTCATGTAGCAGTACCCAAAAGCATAAATCCAAAATATTCTAATAATTCTTTGGTTTTTATAATTGTGTTAAGATTTTTTTTAGTTAAGTAAAATATTTTCAATAGTTTGGTTATACCACATGGTTAAATATTTTTTCTTAATTATGTTTACATTTTAAAACTTCAAAATACATGTTATATTTAGTCATTCATTTTTTTTATATAATATAGTTATTAAAATGTGCTTGAAATTTTGTTGGATTGTGTTTTCATCATTTGAATTTATTCTTTGTTGGATATAATGTCTGCATTACCAAAAGGTTCATATTTAATTAGATAAAAAGTGATAACACTGGGATCTTTAGTTCATTTATATAACTTATTGTGTTATTAATCTTTGAGCATGTCATTTTATTTCATGTTAATTTACCCTGTGTTGGAATCAATATAGCTCATTATTAAGTGAAACAATAAGGGGAATAAAACAAAAGTGAGCCTAAATGTTACTTCGGGCTTATTCCATAAGTTAAAAAGGTAGAAGCGCAAATAATTGTGAGGGAGCGAAATGAGTCATGAACTAATTCAAGATTCATCCCAATAAGTAAAAATAAAATATAGAAATAAATATCTCAGATCTAAAAAGAAAAAAATAAATGAAATACTTTGAATATGCTAGTATGCTTTAGGCATGTGTTAATCAATTGAATCATCGTGATTATGTATACGTTCGCGTGACATAATTATGATTCCCAAAACTAATACCAAGGTATGCGTTCGCGCAACTTTGTGCGAAATAATTTTAAAAATAATAATGTGTTATTAATTGTGTATACGTACGCGTGACATGATTCTTGACACACCAAATAAAACGAATACACGTACGCGTGATTCGTTTCAAGATAATTTCATAATTATGAATAATCAAGCAATTAAAAGCGGTAAAAAGGTAAATGTACATAGGTTCTAAAATGAGTAATTAAATAATTTAATTAAGCCAGGTATGATTAAAGCGACCGTGCTAAAACCACGGAATCCGAGAGTGCCTCACACCTTCTCTCGGGTTAACAGAATTCCTTACCCGGTCTTCTGTGTTCGCGGACCGTAAAACAGAATCAAATTTCCTCGATTTGGGATTTAAAATAAATCGGTGACTTGGGACACCAGAAATTATCTTAAGTGGCGGCTCTGAATCTAATAAATAATCCTATTTCGATTAATGTCACTTAAATTGGAAAAACTCCTTTGGCACCATTCCCCCTGGAAAAAAGAGGTGTGACACAAGATATTTGATAAACTTAAGGGGTATTCATTATTATGCACTTGTATCTGTGTTGTAAGTATGTGACTCGTAATTTGATAAGTTTCTTCTTTTCTTGTGGAGCGGGCCGAACGCCTCGGCAGTATAATAGATGCATCTATGGTTCGTGCCGCTCGACCCTCGACAGTGTACACATTATTCTACATCGGGCCGAACAACCTAGGCATAATCATGCGTTATATCGCTAACAGTCCAAATATTTACGAGATTACCCTTTCACTGATGTCTGGCATATTATATGGTATTCCTCATTCATTGATACTGGTACTTGATACATCTGAGCTATTGTGATATAATACGAGACTGAGAAAGATTATATCTTTAAAAGAAATTTATGGGAGATTATGTAACTTACTGTTTTGCCCTATCATTATTGTTGTGCTTCATATTTGCTTATGATTTATCATATTCTTTTATTGGACCTCTAGTAAGTGTCGATGTTAACCCCTCCTCATTACTTCTCCGGGGTTAGGCTAGATACTTATTGGGTACGCGTTGATTTACGTACTCATGCTGCACTTCTGCACTAAATATGTAGGATCTGGCTGGTTCATCTAGTGGTCATCTGGGTGCGTAGGCATAGCTGCTGAGGAGGGTGAGATGCATTCCAGGCTACGTATCACATCCCTTAGAGTCTCCGTCATACTGTTTACTTGTTCTGTCTTATTTACATTCCAGACAAATGTTGTATTAATATTGTACACCTTAGTAAATTCCCATGCACTTGTGGCACCGAGTTTTGGGGATATTCTAGCTGATGCTTATGGATTAACATATTATTATCACCTTTAATTTTTTTGCAATACTAATTATGTATGTACCCATGATTTTAAAGGCGTAAATTTCCTTACTTAATAAAATTTATGATTTTGAAAGTAATAAAATGAACAATTAATGTGATAGCTCACTATTGGCTTGCCTAACGACGACGTTGGGCGCCATCACGGCCTATAGTGGATTTTGGGTTGAGACAGACATGAACGATTTTTTTGAACTCTAGCACGTCGTTCGGTGGTTTGAGGCCTTGATTATCTTCACTTCATGTTTTTTGACTTGTATGCATAGTCAGAATTGAATTTCGGGAAGTTCAGAGTTGATTCAGAAGAAAAATTCTCAATTCAGAAGTTTTAAGTTGGAAGCGTTGACCAAGGTTTGACTTTTGAGTTCACGACCTCAAAAATGGTATTTAAAGGTTCCAATAGATTTGTATGATGATTTCGGACTTGAGAGTATGTCCGGATTGAGTATCGGGTAGTCCAAAAGAATTTCGGTGCTTATTGTGGAAAGTTGGCATTATGAAGGTTTTAGAATTTACTAAGTTTTGTTAGAAGTGGATTTTGATGTTATCGATATCTATTTGGCGTTTCGAGCCTTGGAATAGGTTCGTATCATGATTTGTTTCTTGCACGTAAAGTTTGGCATTATTCCAGAATGTTTAAATATAATTCGGACACGTTCGACAAAGTTTGAATGTTTGAAAGTTAAAACAAGGATTTTGATCATTGATTCATAGTTTTTATTTGATATTATTTTAGGCTTTGAGTAAGTTCGTAAGGTGATTTAGGTCAGGTTGGTGTATTAGGATGGGGTCCCGGGTGCCTCAAGAATGATTCTAATGGTTGGTGGAGCATGTTTGCACTTGGAGGTAGTGCTGATGGCTTAAGGTATGGTGTAAACGCACCTGCGAGGCATTTGCCGCAGGTGCGAGACCGCAAGAGCGGCCCAGTGGTCGCAGAAGCGCAGTTTGACTGGAGTTGGGAAGACCGAATATGTGAGGTAATCTCAACATCTACGAGTCCGCAGATACGAGGAACATTCTATAGAAGCGAAAATGAACCAGACGGATTGGAGTCACAGAAGCGGAAGGGCTCCGCAGGTGCAAGTGCACAGACACGAGGTTTTGACTCTAGAAGTCTAACGACCCGACCGCTTGTTTTGAGAATTAGCATCTCGTTTGGTGGCTTAAGGTCTCGAGCAGCTTCGTATCATGTATTATGACTTGCGTGTACGGTCAAGTTCGGTTATCGGATGATTCAGAATTTATTTGGAAGAACAATTCATGTTTTAGAAGCTTAAGCGGTAAGAATTGACCGGAGTTTGACTTTTGTGAATACGAATTTAGAATAGTGTTTTGATGTTTCCAATAGCTTCGTATGGTAATTTTGGATTTAGGCATGTGTCCGGATTTGGATTTGGATGTCTGTAGGTTGATTTGATGCATTTTGGCAAAAATTGAAAAGTTGGATGGTTTGGGTCGAGAGGTTTGACAGAGAGTTGATTTTGTTGATGTCGGGTTTGGATTTTGATTCTGAGAGTTGGAATAGCTCCGTTATGTCATTTGGGACTTACACGCAAAATTTGAAGTCATTCCGGGTTGATTTGATATGATTCGGCGCAAGTTGTAGAAGTTAAAAGT
The DNA here is from genome assembly GCF_000390325.3 of Nicotiana tomentosiformis. Lineage (NCBI taxonomy): Eukaryota > Viridiplantae > Streptophyta > Magnoliopsida > Solanales > Solanaceae > Nicotiana > Nicotiana tomentosiformis. Next base: position 37,179,872 of record NC_090815.1, read on the forward strand.
TCATAAGTTTATTAAGTTCGATTTGAGGTGAGATTCGTAGTTTTGATGTTGTTTGATGTGATTTGAGGCCTCGAGCAGGCCCGTATTATTATGGAACTTGTTGGTATGTTCAGCTAGGGTCCTGGGGCCCCGAGTGTTTTTCGGACGAGTTTCAGATTGGTTCCTATGTTTTGGCAAGTCTTGCTCTACTGCGTCGCATCTGCATATTTTTGGAGCGCATGTGCAGCACCGCTTCTGCAAAAATTGGGTCGCTTCTATGACATTAGGGCATGTTCAGTCTTCCACTTCTGTGGATTAGGAACCACAGGTGCACTATTGCATTTGCGGGATATTGATCGCAGATGCGAGATAGAGGCTCCAGATGGTCGTCCACTTCTGCAGTATCGCAAATGTGATTACTGGATCGCAGGTGAGATTCCTAAGTTGTTAAAAGAACGCCATGTATGTGGTGATTTTGCTCGCAGGTGCGAGATCGCAGGTGCGTTCCTTGGTCTGCAAATGGGGGTAAGTGTTCTTTACCCGGATTTGATTATATTTTGTTTCCATAATTATTTTTATCATTAAATTAATGGATTGAATGAGAGAAATTTGGATTTTTTGTAAAATATTTGAAAAATGTAAAATGAGGATTTGAATGCCGATTTGTTGTCGGAATTGGATAATTTTGGTATGGTTAGACTCGTATCGGAATGGGTGTTCGGATTTTGTGAATTTCGTTGGGTTCCGAGGTATGGGCCCGGGATTGATTTTTTGGGTTGACTTTTTTGTATTAATTAAAGATTGAAGCTTTATTATCCGAAATTATTTCATGTGGCATTTATTTATGATATTAAGTTATTTTGGCTAGATTTCAGCCATATGGAGGTTGTTTCACACGAGAAGGTCAGTTTAGAGTATCGGTTTAGCTTCATTGAGGTAAGAATCTTGCCTAACCTTGTGTGGGGGAACTACCCATTACGATTTGAGTCGCTTGGGAATTTGACCGTTTTAGGCTCTTAGGTTCTTATGTTCATTAAAAATGAAGTTGTCTTATCATGTTAAATCCTCCAATTGCTAAATTCACCCTTACATGTCTTATTTGGTGTTGATTGATTCATGTTCTATCCTTGTTGCCAAATAAACCCTTATGTGCCATAATTGAAGTCATTGTTATCTCTTCCGTAATTGCTTATCCTTAATTGAAGTTTTTGTTAACCCTTCCATTGTTGACTTATCCTTATTTGGAATTATTGCTACATGTTATCTCTCTTATCATCGAGTTGTACTTGTTTGGAAACATTGTCACATGTTATCCCATCAATTGTTGAGCTACTCTTATTGGATATCGTCGTTAAATATTATCTCTCCTCTTGTTGAGTTATTCATATTGAAACCATTATTACTTGTTGTGCCTTTCATTTTGAGCTTGTTCTTTTGTGTTGATTTACTTATCGTACTCTCGTGTTATTGTTGTTGTTGTACTCAGAGTTGTTGAGCCGAGGGCTATGCGTGGTTGTGGTATTGTATTAATGGTATTGGCACGTGAGTCGTCTGTATGGTTATGAATTTCAATGTGGGCACAAGAAACCATGTGATTAGGGTTCATGAATTGGGACCCATGAATTGTGACTATGAGGTGACCTCGGGAAAATTCTTGATTAGGGTTCACCTTACTCTACGACGTTCTTACCTGTTTGTTCCCTGTTGCTAATTTTTGGTTCTAGTTTTTTATTGTGAGTGTTGCTTTGTTATTTTTACCATACTTAGCTTTATATTGATATTGTTCCCTGTTAGTTTCACATTCATACTTGTACATGTTGTTAAGTCTAGTAAGCGTCTTGACTGTCCCTCATCACTACTCCACCAAGATTAGTCTTGATGCTTACTGGGTACCGCTGTGGTGTACTCATGCTATGCTTTTTGCACATTGTTTTGTGCCGATCCAAGTATCTCAGAATTTGTTGATTATTAGCTAGTTGATTGGGCATTGCTGTGGAGACTCAAGGTATACCTTTCATCGCGTTTGTAGGCCCCAGAGTCACCTTCTGATATTGTACTTGTACTATTTGTTTCTATTCCGGAATAGTTATACTTAGAGATTTTTCCTAGTAAACTCAGTAGAGCTTATGACTTTTACTACCGGTTTTGTGAGGTTTTGTGTCTATCTTAGATTGTTGGCTTATTATCAAAATTTCTGCTTTATGCTTAATAATTATTTAGTTAAAATCTGTTATATAATCAGTAGATGTTAGGCTTACCTCGTCTTAAAGACTAGGTGCCATCACGACATCCTACAGAGGGAAATTAGGGTCGTGACAAGTTGGTATCAAAGCTCTAGGTTCATAGGTGCTACGAATCATAAGCGAGTTTAGCAGAGTCTTGCGGATCGGTGCGGAGACGTCTGTACTTATCTTCGAGAGGCTATGGAACTATTAGGAAGACTTTACTTCTTTCATTCCTATCGTGTGAGTTTATTGTAGTGACGACACGAGTTGCAGTTACTGATGACACTGTCCCTAGAGTCGGTGTTGCTAGGGGCCGGGGTAGAGACACAGGATGAGGCCGAGGAGGAGAACGTGTTGTAGCTAGAACACCTGTCAGAGTAGCAGTTGAGGATCTGCTAGTAGCTCCGGTTGGGGGACAGGCACCGGAGGCGCCTGTTCCTACCCCGGGGCTTCAGGAGACTTTAGCACAGTTCCTGAGCATGTTTGGTACATTGGCTCAGGCGAGGTTGATTCTGGTTGCACCAGCTACTTCATAGACCGGGGGAGCAAGTCCACGTAGGTCAGGTTCTAGGTGTCATGCTAGCGCAACCGGTTGTTCCAGTTTAGCCCGTGGTTATACAACACCATCTGAGGAGGAATAGCTTAGACTTGCGAGGTTCAAGAAGTATCACCTTCCTACTTTCAGTGGTTTGGCTTTCGAGGATGCACATGGTTTTCTAGAGGAGTGCCACCATATTATCCGCACTATGGGTATTGTGGAGATGAGTGGGGTTGCGTTTACTATGATGCAACTTAAGGGATCGGCATATCAGTGGTGGCGAGTGTACGAGTTGGGTAGCCCGGCCAATGCAGCTTCACTTTCATGGACTCAGTTTTCAGAGATGTTCTTGAGAGAGTTTGTTCCCCAGACCCTTCGAGATGCATGGCGCGTAGAGTTTGAGCAGTTGTGCTAGGGTACTATGTCTGTGTTAGAGTATGCCATTAGATTTAATGATTTCTCCAGACATGTACCCGCTTTGGTTTCTACAGTCAAAGAACGAGTCTGCAGGTTCATTGAGGTGCTCAATTATGGTATCCGATTCAGCATGGCTTAGGAGTTGGAGTAGGATGTTCCATTTCAGTAGGTGCTAGAGATTTCTCGCAGATTAGAGGGTATATAGGGTCAGGAGAGAGAGGACAGGGAGGCTAAGAGGCCTCGTGGACCAGGAGGATCTACTGGTCCTTATTTTTGAGGCAGGGTATATCATGGTAGAGGTTTTGTGGGTCAGCCAGTTCAGTTTGCACTTCAGGCTTGGCACGGTGTTTCAGATATCCATGAGTCTCAGAGTACTTGTACCGGACAACTTCTGTAGCCACGTCAGCGGAGAGGTTGCTTTGAGTGTGGAGATACTATCCACATGGTGCCAGATTGTCACAGACTCCGAACAGATGTGCCATAGTAGTTGTATTAGATTCGGTTTCTACTTCTCGTTATTTATCATTATTTTGTTTAAACTGTTAAAAATTAGCTATTTAACTATCTCACGTCAGCTTGCCTAGCAAGTGAATGTTAGGCGCCATCACATATCCGAGGTTGGGATTCCGGGTCGTGACAAGTTGGTATCAGAGCACTAGTTTTTTGAGGTCTCACGAGCCATGAGCATGCTTAGTAGAGTCTAGAAGATCGGTACAGAGACGTCTGTACTTATCTTCCAGAGGCTATGGAGTTTAGGTAAGAAAATCACTTCTTTCCTTCTCTATCGCGCGATTTTATTCTATTACTGATGATTGAACTATTTTATTCTTGTTCTCTCGTAGATGGCGAGAACACGCATATCATCTCTAGCCGGACAGGAGTCGGAGCCCCTTGGCAGCTACTACCAGGGGCAAAGGTTGAGGCCGAGGCAAAGGCAGAGCTCAGCCTATAGCTCGAGTAGCAGCACCCGCAGTGGAGCCTCAAATTTATCACGGGAGGAGGTCCCAGCTCAGATCGTGCTCGTCGGACCAGCTCAGGTTCCGGAGTGATTCATAGCCACTCCAGTGCTTCAGGACGCTCTAGTCTGCTTGGTAGGCCTTATGGAGAGTGTGGCCTATATCGGTATATTTTCGGTGGCACCAGACGTCTCTCGGGCTGGGAGAGGAGCATAGAATCCCACTAATTACACCCCCGAGCAGGTGGCTCCCCTGTATCAAACTCCAGCAGCCCGGCCAATTGGGGTAGTTCAGTCGGTTGTTGCGGCACAGGCCAGTGATAGGCCTTTCATGTCTTCTGAGGCCTTGTTGAGGTTGGATAAGTTTACCAAGCTCTTCCATGTTCATTTCAGTGGTGCACCTTCTGAGGACCCACGGGATTACTTGGACTGTTGCCACGAGGTGTTATGCAACATGGGTATAGTTGAGACCAATGGGGTCGATTTTACAGTGTTCCAGATGACCGATTCTGCCAAGAGACGGTGGAGAGATTATATGTTGACTAGATCAGTTGGTTCGCCTGCACTTACATGGGATCAACTTTCACAACTATATCTAGAGAAGTTCATTCCTATCATTCTGAGAGAGGATTACGGCAGGCAGTTTAAGCGTCTTCAGTAGGGTAATATGACTGTTATCCAGTATGAGACTTGATTTGTGGATCTAGCTCGCACGATGTTATCTTGCTCCTACTGATAGGGAGAGAGTGAGGAGATTCATTGATGGGCTCACTTTCACTATCAGGCTACAGATGTCCAAGGAGATAGGAGATGATATTTCATTCTAGAGGGCCATAGATATTGCTAGACGGATCGAGATGGTCCATGGTCAGGAGAGGGAGTCGGTGTCTGATAAGATGCCTCGTCATTTCGGTGGTTTCAGTGGTGCCTCGTTTGGAGGAAGGGGTACTTTTGGTAGAGGCCATCCTCCTAGGCCGTTTCAGTCAATGCTTCAGGCATCCCATGGTGCTTTGGGCAGTCGTGGTCCTTATGTGTCTCATCTTGAGCAGCTAGCCTACACTGTACCACCAGCTTCTAATAGTGCACCTCCGATCCAGAGTTATCATAGTGATTACCAAGTCAACAGGGCTACCTCTCGGGTCAGCAATCACAGTAACCGAGGGCTTGTTATACTTGTGGAGATCTGAGGCACCTTGCTAGATTTTGCCTCAGATCGCAGGGCGTCATGCACTAGTAGGGTTCTTGTGCCATGATTCTGGCACCGGTTGCTCTACCGCCCGTTCATCCAGCTAGAGGCATGGGTCAGGCAGCCAGAGGTGGAGGTCAGTCCATTAAAGATGGAGGTCAGGCCATTAAAGGTGGAGGTCGGGCCGTTAGAGTTGGAGGCCAGCCGGCTAGAGGCCTTCCGAGAGACGGAGGTCAAAGTGGTGGGGACCAGCTCTATTTTTATGCTTTCCCGGCTAGGCCTGAGGCCGAGTCATTTGACGCCGTCATCATAGGTATTGTTCCAGTTTTCCATAGAGTTGCTTCAGTTCTATTTGATATGCGCTTTACTTATTCCTACGTGTCATCCTATTTTGCTTCATATCTGGTTGTGCCTCATGATTCTTTGAGTGCTCATGCGTATGTGTCCATGCCTGTGGGAGATTCCATTATTGTAGATCTTGTCTATCGCTCATGTGTGATTATTATTGGGAGTCTTGAGACTAGTGTAGATCTTATACTTCTTGATATAGTAGACTTTGATGTTATTTTGGGCATGGATTGGCTGTCACCTTATCATGCTATATTGGATTGTCACGCCAAGATAGTGACATTACCCATGCCGAGATTGCCTCGATTAGAGTGAAGAGGGACTCCTGGACATTCTACCAGCAGTGTTATTTCTTATGTGAAGGCTCGGCGTATGGTCGAGAAGGGTTGTCTAGCATATTTGGCCTATGTTCGTGATTCGAGTGCAGAGGTTCCTCCAATGGATTCAGTACTTGTTGTGCGTGAATTTCTAGAGGTGTTTCCTGTAGATCTGTAGGGGATGCCACCCGATAGAGATATTGACTTCTGTATTGATTTGGCTCCGGGCACTCAACCCATTTCTATTCCACTATACCGTGTGGCCCCGACGAATTTGAAGGAATTGAAGGAGCAGTTGCAAGATTTGCTTGATAAGGGATTCATCAGACCTAGTATCTTACCCTAGGGTGCACCCGTGTTGTTCGTGAAGAAGAAGAATGGGTCGATGATGATGATGTGTATAGACTATCGGCAGTTGAACAAAGTCAATATCAAGAACAAGTATATTTTGCCTAGGATTGATGACTTATTTGATCAATTTCAAGGTGCCAAAGTATTTTCGAAGATTAATTTAATGTCTGGCTACCATCAGTTGAAGATTAGGGCATCAGATGTCCCTAAGATAGCTTTTTGACTCGGTATGGGCATTATAAGTTCTTAGTGATGTCATTAGGGTTGACAAATGTCCCAGCAACATTTATGGATTTGATGAACGGGGTATTCAAGCCTTATTTGGATTCTTTTGTGATCGTATTCATTGGTGATATATTGATCTACTCCCGCAGTCGAAAGGAGCATGAGCATCGTCTATGGATTATACTTCAAACTCTGAGAGATAGTCAGTTATATGCCAAGTTTTCAAATTGTGAGTTGGTTAGTCTCGGTCGCCTTTTTGGGGCATGTTGTATCGGCCGGGGGCATAAAAGTGGATCCTAAGTAGATTGAGGCAGTTCAAAACTAGCCTATACCTACTTCAGCTATAGAGATTCGGAGTTTCCTAGGTTTGGCGGGTTATTACCGCAAGTTCGTGGAGAGGTTTCATCCATATCAGCCTCATTGAATAGATTGACCCAGAAGGGTGATCCGTTCAGGTAGTCCAATGAGTGTGAGTTGAGCTTTCAGAAGCTCAAGACTGCTTTGACTATGGCGCCAGTGTTGGTGTTGTCCATAGGTTCAAAATCTTACATGGTGTATTGTGATGCATCTCGTATTGGGCTCGGTGCAGTATTGATGCAAGATAGCAGGGTGATTTCATGCGCGTCGCGTCATTGTTCATGCGTTGAAGATTTGGAGGCACGATCTTTACGGCGTGTCGTGTGAGATATTCACGGATCATCAGAGTCTACAATATTTGCTCAAGCAGAAGGATCTCAACTTAAGGCAGAGGGTGTGGTTGGAGCTATTGAAAGACCATGATATCACCATTTTGTATCATCCCGGGAAGGCCAATGTGGTGGCCGATGCCTTGAGTAGAAAGGTTGTGAGTATAGGTAGCCTGGCATATATTCCAGTAGGGGAGAGGCCGTTAGCATCAGATGTTCAGGCTTTGGCTAATCAGTTCACGAGGTTAGATGTTTCGGAGCCTAGTCATGTTCTAGCTTGCACGGTCTCTCATTCTTCTTTGTATGAGTGCATCAGAGAGCGTCGGTATGATGACCCCCATTTGCTTGTCCTTAAGGACACGGTGTGGCACGGTGGTACCAAGCAGGTTACTGTTGGAGATGATGGGGTGTTGCAGATGCAGGGTCAGATTTGTGTGCCCAATGTGAATGGTCTTCGTGAGTTGATTCTTGAGGAGGCCAACAGTTCTCGGTATTCCATTCTCCTGGGTGCCGCCAAGACGTATCAGGACTTGTTGCAGCATTATTGGTGGAGGAGAATGAAGAAGGAAATTGTTACATATGTAGATTGGTGTTTGAATTGTCAGCAAGTAAAGTACGAGCATCAGAGGCGTGGTGGTTTACTTCAAAGGCTAGATATTCCTGAGTGGAAGTGGGAGTGTATTACCATGGATTGTGTTGTTGGGCTCCCACAGACTCAAAAAATGTTTGACGCGATAAGGGTCATTGTGGACAGGTTGACCAAGTCGGCACATTTCATTCCAGTGGTTAGCTGAGATCTATGCCTGCGAGATCATCCGTCTTCACGGTGTGCCCGAGTCCATCATTTCAAAACGAGGTACGCAGTTCACCTCGCACTTCTGGAGGGCCGTACAGCATGAGTTAGGCACACAAGTTGAGTTGAGTACAACATTTCACCCTCAGACAGACAGACAGTCCGAGCGCACTATTCAGATATCGCAGGATATGCTTCGAGCTTGCGTTATGAATTTTAGGGGTTCTTGTGATCAGTTCTTGCCTCTTGCAGAGTTTTCCTAAGACAACAGCTACCAGTCGAGTATTCAGATGACTCCTTATGAGGCATCATACGGGAGATGGTGTCGTTCTCCAATTGGTTGGTTTGAGCCGAGAGAAGCTCTGTTGTTGGGTACCGATTTGGTGCAGGATGCCTTGGAAAAGGTCAAGATTATTTAGGATCGACTTCACACAACTCAGTCTAGATAGAAGGGTTATGCCAATCGTAGAGTATGCGATGAGGTATTCATGGTTGGAGAGAGAGTATTGCTTCGGGTTTCACCCATGAAGGGTGTGATGAGGTTCGGAAAGAAGGGCAAGTTGAGCCCTAGGTATATCAAACCTTTTGAGATTCTTGAAAGAGTGGGGGAGATGGCCAACAGGCTGGCATTGCCACCTAGTTTATAAACTTTCCATCTGGTGTTTTATGTCTCCATGCTCCAAAAGTATCATGGTGGTCCGTCCCATTTGTTAGATTTCAGCTTAGTCCAGTTGGACAAGGATTTGACTTATTAGAAGGAGCCAGTGGCGATTCTAGCCCGGCAGGTCCGGAAGTTGAGGTCTAAGAGTTATCCTTCAGTTAGAGTACAGTGGAGAGGCCAGCCGATCTAGGCAACTACGTGGGAGTCCGAGTCTGACATGCGGAGTAGATATCCACATCGTTTCACCAGTCCAGGTACCCTTCTGTGTCCGTTCGAAGACAAACCTGTTTTAGAGTTGGAAAATATGATGGCCCGATAGGTCATTTTGAGTTTTAGCCTTTATTGATGTATTTTAATACCTCGACTAGATCCATTTAGTGTTTCTCTAATTGTGCGTACAGTCCGTTTCTTGTTCCGAAAAGTTTTTATGTGAAGAATTTATTAAAATATGAAATTTTGCCTTAAGACTAATTTGAGTTGACTACGGCCAACATTCTATGTAAACGAATCCGAATCTGTATTTTGATGACCTAGTGGGTTTGTGTTATGATTTGGGACTTGGGCGTATGCTCGAAATCGAATTCGGAAGTCCTTAACTTAACTTAACGTAATTTGTTAAAAACTAGTAATTTGAAGGCTTAAAGAATATCTAAGTTTGACCGTAGGTTGACTTTGTTGCTACCGGGTTTGGATTTCGGTTCTGGAACTTGGTATAGGTTCATTTTGCTATTTATGATTTATTTGCAAAATTTTGTGCAAAACGGGGTTGATTTGACGTGATTCAGACCTCCAGTTGTTAAATTGAAAGTGATTAAGTTTCTTTAAAAATTTCATTCGTTTTGAGGTCAGATTCATAGTTCTAGGTGTTATTTTGGTGTTTTGATCGCGCGAGCGAGTTCGTATAATGTTATTACACTTGTGTGCATGTTTGGTTTTGAGCCCGAGGGGCTCGGGTGAATTTCAGATAAGCTACGGAGTGATTTGTGGACTTAGGCAATTGATGGTTTTTGAGTTTTCTGATACCTGATGCATCCTTCATGCGATCACGAAGCTACTATCGCGATCGCGAAGAGTAACTTGGGATGGGGGGAGATTACTCATCGTGAATGCGGCGAATTGGTCGCGAACGTGGAGCAGTGGGAGGTCTACCCTTCGCGAACGCGACCATTCCTTCGCGAACACGTAGTGTAAAGGGGGGGAACTAGGAAATTAATCTTTTACTCTACGCGAACGCGAGCCTAGACTCGTGAACGCGAAGGCAAGGTGGGCTAATCCTACGCGAATGCGTAGGGTTGATCGCGATCGCGATGGCCAATCGACCATTGCTCTTCGCGAACGCGTTAGGTGCTTCCCAAACGCGATGAACTCCTGACGCCCGGTCTTTTAAACTTCTAGAAATCGGGATTTAACCCATTTTTCACCATCTCCACATTAGAGCTCGGCCTAGAGGCGATTTTGAAAAGGCATTTCATCCCCACTTCATGGGTTAGTATATTTTAACTCGTTATCTTCCATTACCATAAACTCCCATTGATTTTTAACCTTAATCTATGCTCTTTCATGGTAGAAAATTAGGGATTTGGTTAGAATTGGGAATTTTTGTAAAATTGAGATTTAGACCTCAAATTGAGGTCGGACTTCGAAACTTATCACATACTCGGGGGTGCGAATGGGTAATTGAGTTTTTGTCAGAATCTCAGGTTTTGACCAAGCGGTCCCGGGGTTAACGTTTCTTGACTTTTTCTGTAATCATTAAAGATTGAATCTTTTTCACTCATGGGTAATTTCTAAAATCTATTTTGAATTATTTAAACTATATTTGGATAGATTCGATTGGTTTTGGAGGCGAATTTTAGAGGAAAGGCCCCAGTTGAGCTTTGATTTGATTGCGGAGCGAAGTAAGTATCGTGGTTAACCTTGACTTGAGGGATTAGGACTTGTTAGTGTATTTTCTACTTGTTTAATGTGTGTGAACAACGTATATGTGAGGTGACAAGTACTTATGCGTTGTTGTTGGGTTAAAGCATGCGGGTGGAACTTGTTTCCTTGCTAATCATGATATCCATGCTTAGGTTAGGTTATTACTTCTTTGACTATTCCTTCCGTAATTATTGCTTATTTCGTAAATGCTGAATATTGTGGAAGTTGAAGTTTGGTATCTTGGCATCATATTTAACGTTAAATATATTCTCCGCATTATTTATTTCCCGAATTTATATTATCTTTATTTCATGGAAAGGAAGGGTGTAAAAGTACGAAGGGTGATGCCTTGCCATTGCATTTATCTAATTTATTGATTAATACATTGTGAGGAAGAGAGTTAAAGCACGAAGGGTGATGACGTGCCATTTATATCATTTATTCATTATATTATGGCGAGGAAGAGAGTAAAAGCACGAAGGTTCATGCCGTGCCATTTATCTCATTTATTCATTGTTACATAGTGAGATTGAGAGTAAAAGCACGAAGGGTGATGCCGTGCCATTTCATTTTACTTATGTCATCATTTTATGGTAAGGATAAGAGTAAGAGTACGAAGGGTGATGCCGTGCCATTTTTATACCATTGGTTTATCTGTCTTCATTGGTTGATGATTTGTTTGGCTATTACATGATGCCTTACATGTCGTTAGTTATCATATCTTCTCCCTTTTCGCATGTCCCATCCCAGTTTGTACGATGTTAATCTTTGTTATTGTTACTACTTCGTATATATACTTGTATAGGTTTACGTATGTAAGTGTCCTGTCATAGCCTCGTCACTACCTCGTCGAGGTAAGGCACAACACTTACGGAGTACATTGGGTTGGTTATACTCGCATTACACTTCTGCACTTTTTGTGCAGATTTTGGTATCTGTCCCAGCAGTGCGTGAGGTGCGTCAGCTCGGATCATTACATACGGAGACTTGAGGTAGATCTGTTGGCGTCCAAGTCTCCTTCATCTTTCCTCTTTTACTGTTCATTTTCTTCCAAACAGTTGTATTTATTTCAGACTCTGTTTGTAGAACTGAGTGACAAGGTGGGTTGCTCTGATGGTAAGCACCCTCCACTTCCAACCAAGAGGTTGTGAGTTCGAGTCACCCCAAGAGCAAGGTGGAGAGTTCTTGGAGGGAAGGATGCCGAGGGTCATTTGGAAACAGCCTCTCTACCCCAGGGTAGGGGTAAGGTCTGCGTACACACTACCATCCCCAGACCCCACTAGTGGAATTATACTGGGTTGTTGTTGTTGTTGTTGTTGTTGTCTGTTTGTAGAACTTCTAGTTGCTCGTGTATTCGTGACTCCGGATCTTTGGGAGTAGATATTATCACATAACTTATGGTTGTACTATATTAGATGGGTTTCTACTTCTCGTTATTTATCGTCATTTTGTTTAAACTGTTAAAAATTGGCTATTTAACTATCTCACGTCGGCTTGTCTAGCAAGTGGATGTTAGGCACCATCACGGCCCCAAGGTTGGAATTCCGAGTTAGGCTTACGTCGTCGAGGTAAGGCTCGACACTTACGGAGTACATTGGGTTGGTTATACTCGCATTATACTTCTGCACTTTTTGTGCAGATTTTGGTATCTGTCCCAGCAGTGCGTGAGGTGCGTCAGCTCGGATCATTACATACGGAGACTTGAGGTAGATCTGTTGGCGTCCAAGTCTCCTTCATCTTTCCTCTTTTACTGTTCATTTCCTTCCAAACAGTTGTATTTATTTCAGACTCTGTTTGTAGAACTGAGTGACAAGGTGGGTTGCTCTGATAGTAAGCACCCTCCACTTCCAACCAAGAGGTTGTGAGTTCGAGTCACCCCAAGAGCAAGGTGGAGAGTTCTTGGAGGGAAGGATGCCGAGGGTCATTTGGAAACAGCCTCTCTACCCCAGGGTAGGGGTAAGGTCTGCGTACACACTACCATCCCCAGACCCCACTAGTAGGATTATACTGGGTTGTTGTTGTTGTTGTTGTTGTTGTCTGTTTGTAGAACTTCTAGTTGCTCGTGTATTCGTGACTCCGGATCTTTGGGAGTAGATATTATCACATAACTTATGGTTGTACTATATTAGATGGGTTTCTACTTCTCGTTATTTATCGTCATTTTGTTTAAACTGTTAAAAATTGGCTATTTAACTATCTCACGTCGGCTTGTCTAGTAAGTGGATGTTAGGCACCATCACGGCCCCAAGGTTGGAATTACGAGTCGTGACAATTATGGTAGTATTTTTTCGAGTGTGGCCTAATTTGGGCCAAATTAATGTGGTTGTTTAATAGCCATTTCAAAAATTCTTGAGAAATGAGTAATTAATGAAAAGAGTAAGATAGAAAAAAAAAATATTTCTCTTGATTTGCTAAAATTGATAAGTAAAAGCGAAAATCTATTTTTAGATAGTGGAAAAGTAAAATGAAGGGAGGAAATATTTTATTAAATTAACCATAATAATGGTAATTAAAATTTTATAACTTCAATAAGTTTTGAAAAATTTGAGTAGTTAATCTTAAGAATAATCCAAAAGCAGCCTTCTAAGTTCTAAGTTGGTTTTTTTTTTTGGCGCTGCTTCCGTTTCTTAGACTAAACGCAGACAAAGTTGAGCATTCCAAGAAGATGATAGGATAGATATCCGCGAATGATTTTTTGTTTGCGTTCGAGTTCGTGCCACAACACTAATATGTCCAAAAAGAAACATAAAGTTCCTAAGTATTTAATAATTTAACATCTTAAAACAGTAAATAGAGTTGTTTAACAACTCAATAAATCTTCTGCAAGTTCTTATAGCACTAATGTAGGATAATTATACCATTCAATAGCCCCAAATAAAGAAATTCGTAGTCAAAAGAATATTTCTTCTACACGTTAAATCAGCAACCTAAGAGAGCGAGTGTTATATGTATGCAGTCAAATAAGCATCAATATATCTAGATTTTACTTTAAACTACTTAACATTTAGGAGTTTGGGAAAAAATTCCTATATAATAATTTAAACTTTTAAATGATATACTATTCATGAAGACCTCATTTAAAATTCAGAAGCATTAATCTTTAATTTGTCAGTAGAACAGCAAATCCTTGTAGTTGCACGGCCACTCTAATAATCTATGTTGTTCGGACTCTTTGAAAATCTCACCAGAAGAGTGCCGAATCCTCCATTTTTGGAGGATCCGACACAGTTGCAGCCGTGCAGCATTATTCTGGAGAGTTGGCACAGCATAGTTGATAATTGAGCATTGAGAGCTAACGCAGCCACCATGTATCACGTTGATCCCTTAAGCTTAAATTATCGATCTTGAACACTAAAACATCTTCTCCGTGCTGCTTGGTCGCCGGCTTTACTAAACGCCGGCAGAGTGGGCACGTTACGTGCCCAAATCCGACCCATCGGTCCAAGCAAACTCTGTGAAAGAGGTGATGGCATGTTAACTCTTTTACCTCTTCGTCTTCTTCAACTTTACTCAAACAAACTGCACATTCTACAACTTCTCTATTTGATTCATAGCTCCTTAGATGAAGTTGCAAGTGATATTCTAAGTTCTGATCAGAAGGTAAATTGGATAAACCAATCAAGAAGTTCCAACACCTTTTGAATTTTAGAGCAACAAAATCTGCGTATTCCATATAGAATTTAAGATTTTGGCAAGATTGTCAACTTGGAAGAAAATGCTGTTTGAATCTTTTTTGTTTGTGCAAGTAACGAGGGAAACGAAGAGGCAATGCGAACTATATATATAGAGGCATTGAAAAGAAAGGTTTTGCACTTTACACATGAACTGTTTAATGTTTAACTTGAATTTAGGGTATACATCATAAACAATTGTTGTTTAATTAGTAAAACCTCGATGCTGGCTTTTGATATATAGGAGCTAAGTAACCTTTTTTTAAATGGTAAAGGAAAACTAATTACATTGTTATGAATGAAAATGATCAAGAGACCATGGTCGAGGACTTGTTGGAAAAGTTAGCAAAGAGATTTTGTGATATAAGTATTGATTAGAGAAACTTGTAAATCGGGCAAATGATAATGAATTAATCAGTACTCACTTTTTATTAGATGGATTTTGATTTTCTATAACACGTTTTTCCTTGTCAAGTACATGACAAGCACTAACAGAAATTTTGTGTTAGATTAATTTATCTTGTCGAGGATGAAGTGGAGTCTTAGATTAACGGTAAAGTTATTTTTGCGTCACGGATTCAAATCGTAATAGCACTCACTAATATTTGTATTAGGGTAGATTGACTAAATCACACCTCTCGAGGTGTGGTCCTTTTCTGGATCCTACGTGAATACAAAGTACCTTGTGCACGGAAATGTGCCTCAAGGAAGCTTACATGTTTTTTGACGTTGTGTATGATTTGGTATATATATCTTTCCATGACAAGCCCCATTGTCTCCGTATGACATAATATATATAGCAGCACAGCGTAGTCTTTGCAACCCATCATGTTCACACTACTTTAACGCCATGAGTATTGTCACAGCCTCAGCAAAATTGTTATTTTCTTCCCTTAAGTAGGTTGCTTCAGACAGTGGTGGATCCATAGTGTAATATCCGGGTTAATATGAATTCAATAGTTTTTGTCCAAATTCTCTCTCTATATATATATTAAGAAATTTTTTAAATATTTATAAATATTTAACTATGAATCTGCTTAGTATTGTGTATTAACTAGAGATTATTGTTAGAGCCCATGGTTTATTGACTTTCATTTTTTCGGCGGGTTTTCGGTTGGTTTTCCTAATAAATCAACAGCTTTCGATCAGTTTTTTCTTCAACTTTTGTCATTTTTTTTAGTAGTGTATACTTTTAATCTTGAATCCGCCTTTTGTTTCAGCGTACAAGAAATTCCTAAGGCGATCACACACAACAAAGCAAGCACTACTTGTTCCTGGGTTACCCGTATAGAGGCTTAATCGGTGTTACATTTACCTATCATTGTATAGGTCTTTCCTATTTGACTTTTGAATACCTTGCCTTCAGAGAATATCATTTCCAAGTTTGTTTCAGCCATGCTAAGTAGGCGTTTGGGCATATATTTTTGTGATTAAACAAAAAGTAGCATTTAAAGTTAAGTTGAAAAATAGTATTATGAATTTGAAGTTATGTTTAAATATGCATTTCACTTGAAAATATATTGTAGTTTTGTGAGTGGGAAAAAAAAAATTCTCGAAAAACTTGAAAAGGAGGTATTTGGTTTTTGAAAAATTTATTTTCAAAAAATTCCCAAAACTTAAAAATTTTAGTGGACAAACACGTTTTTGAAAAAAATTCGAAAAAGAAAAAGAAAATCTTTGGACAAACAGGTCGTAAGCCATTTCATTCACTTCTATCTTGCCAAATTGGTATTGTTCAAGAAAGAGAACTAATGGAGTTTAACCGTGGTTTAGGAGGGTGTTTTAGTTATGTAATATTGACCCTTAGATCTGAAAGTAGACGAGTGTAATTAATCAGATTAGTAGTGTACAGAACTGATTAGACAATACCTATATTGGAAGGAAGCTGCTTCTATAAAATCCTATCCTTTTTTATTTTTTGCTATACCCATTAACCAAAGACATTAATTATTCTAGATGCTTCGACTCTTGATTCTCAAATACGATGTGAATCTAACATGTGAATATTTAGGTGGGGTGTACTCAAAAGTTGAAGATTCACAAGCAGTTGTGCACATACACGTGCAACATGTACATATAAACACACATAAAACACAATTTTTATACAGTCCTTTGATTTTTAAAACAGCATAACTTTAAGTCACTGATAGTGCAAGCAATTATTAATGTTAAGCTTTCATTAATTTTCACACTAAATATCGTTTGATAACTCTCTAAAGACAAAATGGCTTTCGAGCCACCTAAATTTATATTCATTAGATAAATATAGGACTTTTCCATTTAAGCACTTCTACTTGATGAAATGCCTGACCATGCTTACATGGCAATCACATTGCTGATGTGGTAAAAATGCGTGTCTATCACGCTCAAAAAAAGCGTGCATTTGGTGATTTTAGCTTTTTGAAGAAACACTAAAATAAGAAAAATCAAAAATTAAAAAGAAAAAGGAAAATCATTCCAGATAGCCTTGTCGTCTCCTTTCTTCACGTCCACCTCTCCTAAACCCCCCTCCCTCCCTTCATCTTTCTTTCTTTAATTTCACCTCTTCTTCCTTCAAGCTTTCATAGCTACAAAAATATACCGTCAATTTCTGGGGACCCTTTTTTCATTTTGCAAACGAAATAGGTACTCTTCAAACCTTCCCAAACCCCCAAAACTTTTGCGGCAAGCTCGTTACTACCGGAAAAAGTTCAGACGACGGCAGATACAATTTCAAATGAAAAGTTCAGACAACGGCAGATTTAATTTCAAGGAGTTTCGAATCTCTCTACATAGGGAATATTATAACTTTCTGAATGTAAAATAAGAAAGAGGCTGTAGCAAACTTTCCGGAAATTCCGGCGAGACAAGTCGCCGGATTAGTGACACCAACAACTTCCATCAACTCCTTCACAATCCTAGTGGAGCTATCGTATAAAGTAAGAGAAAGAAAAAAATTAGATGTCATAAAGCAACTCTCCTCAATTCCGCAATGGCGGCTGCTTTGTGTGGTTGCCATGTTTAGAATAAGAATGGGAATTGATTTTAAAATTTTAATTACTAATTAGTTAATGGAATCTACAAAATACATATGTCAAAAAATAATAGGTTAAGTTGTATCGTGTCATAATACCTCAATGATTGAAGAACACGCTCAAGGAGGGGTATTTATTAGTAGCCACTCAAGTAGAAGTGTTTAAATGGGAAAGGCTAAGTTTATTTACTATAAATGGGTACAAGTTTAGGTGGCCCGGAGGTCATTTTGTCCTCTCTAAAAGAAGATAAAATAACCATTTCAGTGAAGCTTACTGCTATTATTCTTTCCTCCTTTCGTGGTAGCGGAATCTCGAGTCCTTTCTCACGACGGATAATATAAGTTCAAGATCAAGTTCTCATGCTTTGAATTAACCAAATCCATCAAATTGAAGATTAGCTCAAATTCACTTAATCATGTTTAGAAGAGGAGAATCCGAGGAAAGACTAGTTCTCTTTTGGATGAAATATTGTAGAGATTGTATTGTCTTAATTATTTCTCATGCATGAAAATTTATATTATAAGCACATATCAAGCTACAGAAAAAGAAAAAGAAAAGAAACATATATAATTACATAAAACAAAGTAAGGATGCATGATCAATCTAGGTGCTAAATTAAAGAGTAAACAGTCAGTAATTAGCAATAAAAATATGGATTTATGTATATACAATGAGAATTTTCACATTATCGTTGTATTTTAATATATCATAGTAACAGATTATTGGCCTTCAGTGCACAGTTATCTATTGAAAAAGGAGTTTAATTGAATCCCTTCCGGCCATCTACAAATTGTATTCCATATATAACTAGGGTATAATTAAATTTCTTTTTATATATCTCTACATTGTTAATTCCCTTGACAGGCGGTAAATATTGCATTTAGCATTTCTGAATCTCCAAGCTATTGCATTTAGCATTTCTTTTTATATATCTCTAAATCTCCAAGTACCAATGCTGCTTATGGTTACAACCGATAGGTATTTTCAAGTAAGGTAATTGTCACAACCCAATATCCTTAGATGTCGTGATGACACCTAATCTCTAAGACTAGGTAAGCCGGTTACTTACAACAATTACACGAGTCAAGCATGATATTTTAAAGAAGGGTTTGATATAAATACCGAAATAAATGTGATACAAGCCTATGCGGCGACAATCATAACAATCCTCCCAAAACTAGGTAATACAGAGTCACGAACTCTAGATGAAATACATAAAAATATCTCAAAGTCAAAATACAATACTGTTCGGATAACGAATTGACAGTACAATCAAAAGGAAAAGGATTCCAAAGGACTGCGACGATCAAGCAGTTCTACCTTGAATCTTCGCGATCAAGAAGCTAACTCCGCCTGAGTCTGTTATCTCTAATACATGGATCTGTACAAAAATATGTAGAAATGTAGTATGTGTATACCACGGTCAGTATCCAATAAATATCAAGACTAACCTCGGTGGAGAGTGACGATGTACAAGTCAAGACACCTACTAGTCATAGTAACCTATCCAGTATATGAGTATAAAGCTAACAATGGAAGCAAGAATCAGTAAATGATAACAAGGAATAAACATATGATATAAACAGTAAAGTAATTCGAACACCGTTAAAGTACCAGTGAAACCAAATAAGATAAACAAATGACAACTAAATAATCAAGTCGTTCTAACACAAGGTTTACACCCAAATTACTCCGAGATACCTCATCTAATAAACACAAGTCACGAGTCCCAAATCACAAATATATGCTCACGACACCTTGTGCCCATATTATCAATCACGACCGCACGGATAACTCACATGTCAATATCTCAATTCGCATGGCATGGTCATAGACTCACAATCACAATCTGCCTAGCATGGTCACAGGCTCAATACCACAATCCGTCCGGCATGGTTACAGGCTCACTATCACAATGGAAGTAGATAATATAAGATTACGTGTGCATGATCAATAAATGTCAAGTTTCATACTCCTGAATTGGTGTAAACATCATGCTATGGTGTAAGCTTGTGCGAGTGTACTATTATAGTCCAAGTCAACAAGTAGTATCAACGACATCGAGTAGCTCATTAGAAGCAACACAATAATAAGGTGCATAACACACACAAGAAAAATCACACCAACACACGGATATCATCAACATTGTGCCCCCAGGCCGTCACATATCAACCTTGACATAGCCACCCTTGTCTCTCTGTATTAACAATATCATAAAAGCCACCCATATCGCTCTGCCCAGACATTTAACACAATAGCCACCCATATCACTCTGCCCAAACATTTACACAATAGTCACCCGTATCACTCCGCCCAGACATTTACACAATATCCACATGTATCACTCCACCCAGAAAATATATAAATAACCACCTGTATCACGCCGCACAATCAATAATAATGAGATGCCACCTTATGCTCCGCATAATAATAATCAATCCACACAACAAATTTACATGTGCCAACATCACAACAGCACGATATATTAACTCGTACCACAAGTGTCCGTAGGCCACAATCTTTTCACAACAACAATACTAATATCACCACAACACATAGCCCACGGCTCAAACATGATATGTACAAAATTTTAATAGTAATAAAATGAATGGGGAAAATAACTCAACAATGAACAACACACCATTAAACAACAACTTTAACTAAAATAGGTTAATGACTCTTAATAACTTCAATTAACTTCTTAAGAATAAACTCAATAATGAAGGTATTTTCATGAAATGGAAAATTCGAATTCTAGTGTATAACATAAGCTAACAATGAAAGAAATGGCATAAACTAGCAATTACGTCTAAATGCATGAGAATAACTTGACAACAAAGGGATATCATGTAATAGCAACTTCACATAAAAATAATCCAACAATGAAAGAGGTAACGTGAAAATAACAAGGTAACAACTTCAAGTAAAGCATATAAGAGTAAACTTGACAAATAAAAGATAGAATATGTGCTAACAACTTCAAATAAAGCATATAAGAATAAACTTGACGGTGGAATATAGAGCATGAAATGACAAATTCAATTAAATACATATAAGAAGCCTAAGAGCCTAATTCGGTCAATTCCACATATAAGGTCGTGTACACCCTCATCACCTCATGTACACGTATTTCACATAATCCAAATAGTGCAATTAAGCTCAATCTTATAAAGTAGTTCCCCTATACAAATTTAGGCAAGATACTTACCTCAAAGAAGCTAAATCAATCTAAAAAGCCTTTCCCGTGTGAAACAACCTCCGGACGGCTCGAATATAGCCAAAATAACTTAATATTATAAATAAAAGCCATAGGAAATAATTTTGGATAATAAAGCTTCAATCTTTAATGAAACAAAAGTTAACCCTGGGCCCACACCCCGGAACCCGACAAAATTCATAAAATCTGTACACCCATTCTGATACGAGTCCAAGCATACCAAAATCATCCAATTCCTATCTCAAATCGTCATTTTTATGTTTTGGAAATCTTTTACTAAATTCCTCAATTTCTCCAATTTAAATCACTAATTAAATGATTAAAAAAAGGATGAAATCATGAAATATAACCAAATCCAGGTCAAAAATACTTACTCCAATCCAAATGGTAAAAATTTCCTCTAAAATCGCCCAAACCCGAGCTCTAAAACTCAAGATATGATTAAAAACAACCAAACCATCGATATATGGGTGATTTGCTAGGGATACCGTAATTGCAGACCAAAACACACACCAGCGACCACTGCTTTTGCGGAAAAATCTCACATCTGCGAGGACCACTGAACCCAGGCCTATCGTATCTGTGCAAAAATCTATCGCGTCGGCGGAAGCGCAGATGCGGAAATTCCATCGCATCTGTGCCCACTTCCAGCCTCCACTAACGTCGCTCTTAGCGCTTCTGCTCTTACGGTTCTGTGATCCCTTACCGCAGGTGCGGTGTCGCTTCTGCGACAGCTTGACCACATATGCGGTCCTTGCCTTCTCCAACAGTGTCCACATATGCACTCTCCTGGCCGCTTCTGCGGCACAACTTTATCCGTAGGTGCGAAAGCATCAGCGCTCAGATTCTTCAGCAATTCCACCAAGCTCAAAAATGATCCGCAACTCGTCCGAAATACACCAAAGGCCCCCGGGACCCCGTCCAATCATACCAAGATCCCAAAACATAATGCGGACCTTCTCAAGGACTCAAATCACAACAAACAACAACAAAACTACGAATCACACCTCAATTCAAGCCTAATGAACTAATAAACGCTCAACTTCTAAAACTCACGTCGAAATACACCAAACCAACCCGGAATGATCTCAAATTTTACATGCAAGTCCCAAATGACACAATGGAACTATAACAACTCCTAGAACCACAATCCGAACCCTATATCAACAAAGTCAACTCCCGGTCAAAACCTCTCAATCTTTCAAACCTTCAACTTTTATACTTTCGCCAACAAGCATCAAATCAACCTACAAACCTCCAAATCAAAATTTGGACATATGTATAAGTCCAAAATAACCATACAAAGTTATTAAAATCATCAAAATACCATTCCAGAGTTACACAAAAGTCAAACTCCGGTCAACTCTTACCACTTAAGCTTCTAAAAGAAAAATCATACTTCCAAATCGATCCCAAATTGACAAAAATCGAAACTGACCATAAACGCAAGTCACAATACATCATATGAAGCTACTCATGATCTCAAATTACTGAACGAAATGCTAGATCTCAAAACGACCGGTTGGGTCGTTATATTCTCCCCATCTTTAACAAACATTCATCCTCGAACGTGCCAAGAACTGTTCTGAAGTCATCAAATCACTTAATGAACCCACCATACACATACTCACATGTGATCTCACGTCACCCCAATCCACATAGTCCCGACAACACCATCTCAACTAAAGATTATTCTTTCCACCCATACTGACATGCCTTAGAACCAAATTTTAACATTCGATCATCCCCCAAAGACCCCATTCCCACATAAACACATTGTATCAACCTCAACCAGTTGTAACAGATCATGCATACACCCACAAGGTATAACCTCACGATGTAATGCGTCACCCAT
The DNA here is from genome assembly GCF_000390325.3 of Nicotiana tomentosiformis. Classification (NCBI taxonomy): domain Eukaryota; kingdom Viridiplantae; phylum Streptophyta; class Magnoliopsida; order Solanales; family Solanaceae; genus Nicotiana; species Nicotiana tomentosiformis. The sequence continues at coordinate 37,202,230 of NC_090815.1, forward strand.
ATGCCCATAGCAATAACTCTGACCACAATAGCTGCCCATAATCGAATCCGACACGGGTAAATAACCTCATACCAGCTAGGACCTTGTCCCAAACCTTCCCAGTAGTTCTAACAATGTAATAAAAATGAAGACCTCATAACCACTCACCTAATCAATAAGTCACACCCAACACCACCCGAGCACATACCTCATAATCTAAACCCAATAAGCACAACTCGAATATAACTGAATATGGAAAAAGAAACACATGGGAGAACTATCAAACAAATACAATAGTTACAACTCCCCATCGGTATCATACTACGAATCCATTCCATAAGGGGGAAATTAAACATATAAACTAATCACAAAGATCTCGTCCTAATATACCCCTACCGAATCATGTAACCTGGTCCAAACATATTAATCCACATGAAAACACTGGGATCCCATACTTAGTTCTAAATCCCAAGTAGAATAGACATCACACCTACCGAAAACCTTTCACTCACTTAATTTCGTACAATGAAACCACAACACGTAACAGACTTCCCATACTAGTAGAGCACCTAAATCAGAAGCCGTAACCAAACCATCCAAAAATCACATCAAAACCCACCATATTAAGTATCAGAAAGTTCATCCTAGTCTCACAACTCTAAATAGTGAACAAATCAAAACGATCGACTCGGGATACCATTATAGAATCTCTCAACAGGGGTAAACACATAACCAGAGTACAAGAATCACGAAATACACCCATATATGAAGCAAGATAGGGGGACTCTCTCCGATAAATATGACCTGATCAAAATAAGACTGATGTTCCTCTATGACAAATCAAAACCGTACCTATAATGACATCATCTAGTGCAATAGCCTCGTCCCGACCAGAAAAATCATATCAGCGGGTCGGGCCTCCCCCTCTAGGATACCCCTCTACCTGTAATGACTCGATCGGTCATTTTGTGTAATTGCGCCCATTTTTCTGCTTCACACATGTATGTTTATGATTTTATGACTTGCGGGATTGGTTAGTTTTGTTCTGGAAAGATTTCGGGTTGATTTCGACCCTTTGATTCTCGACTTAGACGTATAAATAAGAAATATTGACCAAACTTTGACTTTTGTGAAAATAACTTCGGAATTGTGTTTTGATGATTCCGATAGCTTTGTATCTGTAACGACCCGACTTGTCGTTTTAAGAATTTACGCCCCGTTTAGCGACTAAAGGTCTCGAGTAGTTTCATAATATGTATTATGACCCGCGGGTGTGGTTGAATTTAATTTTCGAAAGATTCAGAATTAAATTAAAAAAATAATTCTTATTTAGAAGCTTAAATGAAAAGAGTTGACCAGAGTCGGACATTTGAGTAAACGACCCCGGAATATAGTTTTGATTATTCTAATAACTTCGTATGGTGATTTTGGATATAGGAGTGTGTCGAGAAATTTATTTGGAAGCCCGTAATTAAATTAGGTTTGAAATGGCAAAAATAGGGAGTTTAAGTTGGAAGTTTGACCGGGGAGTTGACTTTTTGATATCGAGGTCAGAATCCAGTTCTAAAACGTTTCATAGGTCCGTTATGTCATTTACGACTTGTGTGCAAAATTTGAGGTCAATCGGATTTGATTTGATAGGTTTCGGCGTCGAATGTAGAAGTTCAAATTTCTTAGTTTCATTAAGTTTGAATTGGGGTATGATTCATGATTTTAGCGTTGTTTGATGTGATTTGAGGTTTCGACTAAGTCCGTAAAATATTTTGAGACTTGTTTGTATGTACGTACGGGGTCCCGAGTGGCTCGGGTGAGTTTCAGGGTGGTTTCGGAACATTTCTAGGCCATTTTTAGTTGCTGGTTTTTGGCCACAGAGGTATGCATCGCGATTGTGGACAAATGGTCGTGATCATGAAGAGCAATTTTTCTATTTGGACACTGTGAATCGCGATCGCGGAAGCCTTTTCGCGATCGCATAGAGGAAAATCCTGCTGCACTGACCTAACTTTCGAAGCTTATATCTCGCAATCTATAAGGAATTTTAGATGTTCCAAAATAAAAGTTGTAGCCCTTTGTGTCTAGTTTTCAGAAAATCAAACCATTTGGCATTTGGAGTTGTGTACAAAAAGTTATGGTTGATATACTACATGTAATTTGGGAAGAGTTTGGAAATCGCTAAGAAGAAATTTGTGTTGCACAGGGCTAACTTTGGTAGCTTATATCTCACAATCTATAAGGAATTGGGGGATGAGCGAAAGTTGTAGCCTTTAGTGTCTAGTTTTCATAAAGTTAAACCATATGCAATTTAGATTTTTGTACAAAAGATTATGACCATTATAGTAGAGGCTGTCTGGAAGAGCTAGGCACTTGTTCTTCGCGATCGCGAAAGGTAAATTTTGGGCTGAGAAAAGTTGTGCAATAGCTATATTTTGAGGATTCATCCATTTTTAACATATTTGGAGCTATGGAGCTATGGAGCTCGGATTGAAGCGATATTTTGAGGCGATTTTCACCATATGGATTGGGGTAAGTGTTCTATATCCTAAAATATTTATATTTCATGAATCTATGATTATATTCATCATTTAATTCGGATTTTTATGGAAGAAATCAAGATTTTGGCAAAATCTTCCAAAAATAAAAATTTAAGATTTGGAGGTCGAGTTTTTATCGGAATTGGATAAAATTGATATGGTTGAATTCGTATCAGAATGGTTGTTCGGATTTTGTAAAAATTATGTCGGGTTACGAGAGGCGGGCCCCGCGTTAACTTTTGTTGAGTTTTTAGGATAAATTTCTAAGTCGATGTTTTATTATTCAGAATTGTTTCCGATGAATTTTAATGAAGTGTTATAATTAATTCAGATAGATTTGAGCGGTCCGTAGGTCAATTCAAGTAAGAAGGCGATTTTGGAATATCGGCATAACTTCGAAAAGGTAAGTATCTTGCCTAACCTTGAGTGTGGAAAATTCCCCTTAGGTATTGAGTCTTATGTGCAATTTGTGTAATTGAAAACCATGTACGCGAGGTGATGAGTACGTACTTGGTTTATATGTACAAATTACATTGGTTAAAATCCTTAGACGCCCTTATGTATTAAATTGGAAATTATTGGCACTTATTAAATCCTTTAATTGTCTTGCCTAAATCCTTGTTTTGTTGGATTTGTTTTTATATGATGATTTGGTGTGATTGCCACCTTGATTTTTATGTGAAATATTATTTTGTTGAGTTGTTCAATCCCGGATATATTTGTTAAGATTTTGTGCACATTATGATCGAGCCATGGGCTCCTTATTGTGAAAAATAATATGTTGTTGAATTTTGTGGCAAATTGTAATATTTGAGCACTTGATGTGCAATCTGTGATAAATTGTAATATTTGAGCACTTGATGTGCAAATCTGTGATATGTTGTAATATTTGAGCACTTGAGGTGCAATTTATGAGATGTGATATTGGCACGTTATATTGTTGGAAAGTTTTGTTCGGGGGTTTGCACGAGGTTTCTGCCGTGCTATTATTACTATTGATTTATGCACATGCGATATGACAAGGCGGGCTATATATATGTGTGTTTGTGTGTGTGTGTGTGGGGGGGGGGGGTTGCGCATGTGACGTGACAAGGTGGGAATATTATTATGCGCGTGTGGCGAGATAAAGCGGGCATTTACTTTATTATTACATACGTGGCGAGACAAGGTGGGCTATGATCACAATTCAATTCCCGACATAGCCCACCTTGTTCGTGCAGTTGTGATTAGATATATGGGCACGAGGTGCCATGAGAATATGAAAGGGGGTCGAGAATCGTATTTTATGATTATGATATGAGATATTTATTTGGAAGAGTTTTATATTCGAATGATACTTATTTGAAGAAATATATTTGGAGGGTATTTATTTGAAGAGATTATATGTGAAGGACTTGTTTAATTGGTTGTTCTTGTGTTTCTTTTTCATCTGAGTAATAATTATGGTGTTCTTGTTGCCTTACTGTTTATAGCACTAGTGGATTATTGTTGCTATACTATAAGTGCTATTTGTTTTCGATTATTTTAGTATGGCATAGATTATTTGACTTGTGAGTGTCTTGACTGTACCTCGTCACTACTCCACTGAGGCTAGTCTTGATACTTACTAGGTGCCGGCTGTGGTATACTCATACTACACTTCTGCACATTTTTGTGCAGAGCCAGGTAAATGTGGAGTCAGTTGGCCGATCGCTAGCAGTACGGATCTTGCTGTGGAGACTCAAGGTAAACCTGTGGCTGCGTTCGCAGGCTTCGAAGTCACCTTCTGATATAGTACCTACACTGTTTTACCTCTATTTCAAAACAGTTATATTTATAGGCTTTATAGTAACTCAGTAGAGCTTATGACTTGTGCTACCGGTTTTGAGAATTGTTAATTTTATAGAGATTTCCATTTCAAAAATTGTTAGATGTTATTTAATTATTGTTATTATTTAGTAAATGTTAGGCTTACCTAGTCCCTTAGACTAGGTGCCATCACAGCATCTTACGGAGGGAGATTTGGGTCGTGGCTGTATCGTGATTTCGGACTTGAGCATATTGCCCAGAATTGATTTCGGATGTTCGTAGATTGATTTGTGTTGATTTGCCAAAATTTAGCAATTTGAAGTTGAGACGTTTGACCGTAGGTTGACTTTTAGCCATTGAGCTCGGAATTTGATTTTGGGACATGGAATAGGTCCGTTATGGTAGTTAGAACATGTCTGCAGAATTTGGTGTCGTTTGGAGTTAATTTGATAGGATTCAGACGTTTAGTTGTAACTATAGGAATTCGTGAACTTTACTTGAAATTCATGCGTTTTAGCATTTGATTTGTAGTTTTAGATGTTATTTTTGTATTTTGATCATACGAGCGAGTTCGTATGATATTTTTTGATTTGTGTGGATGTTTGGTTTGGAGCCCCGAGGGCTCGGATGAGTTTTGCACATGTTTCGAAATGGTTTTGAACTGAAATTGGATTGCTGGTGCTGCTGGTGGTCAGGTATCGCAGTTGCGAGAGCTAGCATCGCAATTGCAAAGGTGACAGTAGGGGCTCAAATGTCGCAGTTGCGACTTCCCCTTCGCAATTTTGAAGATTGCCAGATTTTGCCTTAGTTAGCATTTGCGAATATTTGTTCGCTTTAGCGATGCCCTCTAGTTCGCAATTGCGAAGCCTCTATCGCAATTGCAATGATTTCTAAGGCTGTCAGAGTTCGCAAATGTGAACCCTGTTCCGCAATTGCGAGGGTTCTCAAATGCAAACTCTATGTCTCAAATGCGGCATCTTGCTGGTACAAATGGTTGGGAGACGGGAATTTTGAAAACATTCTCTCATTTTTTAACCCTGGACTCGGCAGCAGGTGATTTCGAGAGGGGATTTTCACCTACAAACTTTGGGCAAGCGATTCTAATCTTTTTTTAAACATATTCCATCAATATATCTTAGCCTTTAATATTAAAATCATGTGAATAAAAGTGAAACTTTGTAAAACCTTTTCATGTTTTTGAATAATAAGAAATTAAGTTTTGAGAGTCGATTTGGACTCGAATATTGAAACTAGTCACATATATGAACTCATAGGCTCATGGGTAGTCGAAATCTACCCTTGGACCCGAGTTTTGACGGGGTAGGCCCCGGGTTGACTTTTTTGACTTTTTAAGAAAAGTATAAATATCTTAGCTTTGCCTATTGTGATTGATTTTCCTAGCATTGTTTGATGATATTAAGTCGATTTTGGTTAGATTTGAGCCGTGTCGATGCGAATTTTAAGGGAAAAGCTATTTTCGAGTATTGAATTGGCCTAGTTGATGTATGTATCTTGCATAACTTTATGTGGGGGGGACTACTCCTTAGGATTGGTATTGATTGATTCATTGTGCTATGTGAAAGCCGTGTACGCAAGGTGACGAGTAGATACACATGTTGTACGTGGTATTTGACCGATTTAGGCTACTTAGACTATTTTCATGCTTTAATTTAAATACGATATCATGTTCTAAATTCTCATAGTGAATCTATTCTTGTTTGCGTTAGTCTGTCCTCACATGCCCTGATTGATTTTCTTAACACTTGTTCTACATCCTACTTGATAAATTGCTCTCATGCTTTAGTTGAACTTATTGCCCCTTTAATTGATATGTGTCATCTCTTTCATTATTGATTATCATTACTTGAAGTCATTGTATGTGTTATCTCTTTCATTGTTAATTATCATTATTTGAAGTCATTGTTACTAGTTATCTCTTTCGTTGCTATTAATCTCGTTTGAAGTCATGATATTCCTTCCATTGTAAGTTAATGGTATTTATTTTATAGTTACATGTTATCTTTTTTATTGTTGAGTGATTGGTGTTGAAGTTGTGAAAGTCGTATATCTTTCTTGTTGAGAATTTTACATTCATTGTTATTGTTGATATTCTTGTACACGTTGTGGTGGATCCGTGGGCTATTGTTGTTGAAATATTGATATTGTTGATTGTTGGCAAGTTGTGATATATGGGCACTTGTGGTACGAGTTGTTATTGTGATGTGATATTGACGCGCATGCGGCGCTATAAGGCTTGGGGAAAATGTGCATGCGGCGGTATAAGGTGGGACTTATGTGTGTGTTGCTTGTAGGGGAACTACGTGAAGCCACGCAGCGTCATAAGGTAGGCTAAAATGCGTGTAGCTATTTCGGAAAAACTATTTTCAAAACCTATTTCAAATGTAAGTCTCACACGGCAGTATAAGAAAAGATTGTGATTGGGATTGTAAATACGAGGCGGCACCTCGGTTGTGATTGATGGTATATATACACAAGACGGTACTTCGGTGGTGATTTTTATTGTACATGAGGCGGTACCTCGTTGTGATTCTCGCTATTTTGTTCTTCCTTATTTTCTTTTGCCAGCTATTGTCTGTATATGATCATTGTGGTTCTCTTTAACTGATTTCAATATGTTATTTTCGTGTTTACAATTTCGGTATTAGATCACCCTGTTAACTGTTTCGTATAGGTTATTTCGCCGCTTTCCATTATTTATCCTTATTACGTATTCATACTATTTATTTATATCCTAGTACGTGTCTTGACCTGGCCTCGTCACAACTCTATCGGGGTTAGGCTTGATGGTAGGCTATAATCTCGCATTTTAGTCGCTTATTGCACTCTAGTTTACTGCACGTTAATAATTTGATTTTAATCGCTAGTGTTTTGCACTAATTGTGTATTTTATACCTTGTAGGAGAATTCCGAGATACGTAAATGTTATGGAGCTATTTCGAGTGATTTGGAGATTTGAAGTCTGAGTAAAAACCCAAGGGATTAAGCCGAGATCGCGTTCGGGGGTTGAGGACCAAGTCTGGATGTCAAAATCGAAGCAAAAAGCCGGACTCTGAGAAAACTACACTAGCGCAGAGCGCCTGTGTAAAATACTTACATCTGTCAGAAATCAACTCTTTGAAAATCTCCACTAATGCCCTGCATGGCGTGTCGCCCCAGGCGGCACGGCTGTGCAAATATTACAGAATATTTTCGTATTTCGCGCAGAAGAAGGTATTTTCGTCTAGGCCCGACTCTATTTGGTATAAATACATGGAAAAATAGTTTTTTTGGGACTTCTGACACATCTAAGACCTAAGGAGGCTAAGAAGGAGGTGGATAAGCGAAAGCACAAGGGATTCATCATTCAATCCTCACTCAAGACAAGAGTTTGGATAGTTTTGTATTTTTCTTTATATTTGTAATGAATTACTCCATATCTATGGAGTAGTTCTCTTTAGGGATTGATGGATTTGGTGTATTGATATTTGTTTATATATATTAACTCTAGTTTTTATGCACTGAATCGTTTTGGATGTTCTAGTTGTTGCATCTATATTCACATGTTCATGTAATCGAGAGAGGCGTACTTGTGATATCTTTGCATTATCTTATTGGTTGAATTTATTAATTCTTCTTAGTAATCGAAAGAGGCTAGTTGAATTATTGTTTAGACCTAGTTAGGAGGATAATCTAGAGAGGTTCTCCTAAAGACCAATCCACTATGAACTCTTGCATATCTTCACCGAGCTTAAATTGGTTCATATTGTGAGGGTTGAGACTTAATCGAGAGAGGAGTTTCTACTAAAAGTTTGAACTAATAATTGAGTGAATTCGAGAAACTCACTTGAACATTTGAAGTGAATTAACTAGAATTAAATCCCAGACATTTATCTTGCACCTATCCAATCAACCCATGTTTTCTCCCATTGATATCTTCTTTACTTACTTTTGTTTCGATTGTCATTCGTCAATTAGCTCTATATACTTAGTTAATTTTAGTTTTAATTCACATAATTCTCAACTGTCAATTATCTTGGATTGAAATCTAGCTACAAACTCCGATAATACTGTTTAAATCCAATCCATATGGATACGATATTCTACTTTACTATCTTTGACTAGCGAGCATATTTAGATGTATGTTTTAAGCTCATCAAAGTTTGGCGTCGTTGCCGGAGATTGGAAATCAATAGTGTTTGAAATAGTTGTAGTGCTAATTTAGTAATTTTTTTCTTTTATTCTTTTTACAGTTGGTGTTCTTTGACTATGCGCAGGTTGCAGGTAAGAGTGGTGCATGACTCGATCTTCTGGGGAGGAAGTGCTACCATACGAACTAGAAATAAAAAATAACTATGACAGCTGAGGAAGGAAAGAAATCTCCGTGAGAATATAGAGAAGGTTGGGCAATCCTCAACCAAAGTAATTATGGCAGGAGATGATAATAATGTTGATTTGGCTGCAAGTGAGGCAGCCCATCAAAGACAAAAAGCTGTAAGGGACGCCGAGAAAACATCTCTACGGAATACACAACTTGTCTATGAGGAGGAGAGGGCTTGGAGAATTGTTCAAAATTAACCTTTGGGTGCTGGGAGACCACTTGACGATTATGCTAGACTGGTGTACAACCAAGGCTTATCAAATGTTAGACCACCTCCAGTGGTTGCGAACAATTTTGAATTGAAGTAAGGGTTGCTCCAAACTCTGCAAAACTATTGTGTCTTCAGAGGGAAGATGGACGAAGATCCAAACACACATCTGATGGACTTCGAGAAGATTTTGAACACCTTTTAATATAATGGTGTTTCACAAGATTTAGTTTACTTAAGGGCATTCCCCTTCACACTCAAAGATGATACAAAGCAGTGGCTTAGAAGCTTTCCCCAGGGATCAATTATAACATGGGAGAAGATGACCAGAAAATTTCTTGATAAATATTTCTCCTCAGCTAAGACAGACAAGTTTAGAAGAGAAATCCTTAACTTCTACCAGAAATAGACTGAAACTGTGTTTGAAGCATGGGAGAGGTTTAAGGAATTAGTTCGAAAGTGTCAACATAGTTGAATTAAACTCTGGATGCAACTCCAGGATTTTTGGGATGGTTTCACACCGGCCTCACGTAGAACATTGAATAATGCAGCTGGAGGCCCTTTGATAAAAAAGACACCAGAGGAGATAGTCACTATTCTCGATGAATTATCTGAAGATGTAAATCAATGGCCCTCTCTGAAAGTGCTGAAGAACGGCGAATGGTGTTCACCAGGTTGATGCTAACACATCTGTGCAAGTACAGCTTGATGCCATGAAAAAAGAGATAAGTAAGCTGACCTTAGTTTTTATACAAAGTGAGAATCACGCAACTTGTAATATATGTGGAAGAGAATTCCCTATGTATGAGTGTCAGGCCTCAACTGAGGAAGTAAACGTTGTGGGAAATTATAACTTCAATGCAATGGGTCAGAAGAACCCCGATTTTTTATGGAGTTCACCTGGGGGTACTGCAAATGCATGGAAACAAAACAACTCCAGATTCCATGGACAAGGAGCTCCAAGCTTCCAAAATCAGCAAAGGCAGCAGTTTCAACCTTAACAATCCAATCATCCTGGGCTAGAAGATCTGATGATGTCCTTTATTCTCAAGACAAATGAGAGGTTTGATGCTCATGGTGCAGCTATCAAAGAACTTGGCACAGGGCTGCGAAACATGGAGAAGTGGGACAAATTGCCACCATATTGTCTGAAAGGATCCCAGGTACTTTGCAAGCTGATATTGAAAGAAACCCCAAGGAAACGGTAAATGTTGTAACCCTGAGAAGTGGACAAGTAGTGAAAGAGCCCACCCCTATCCAAAAAGAGGTGGTACCTGAAAATAAAATTGGGGAGCAGCTGAAAATGAAGTTGATAAGAAGAAGAAAGGCGAGAAGGGAACTGAGAAAAGAAGAAGGAAGAGAATTCAATAAGGGATGAATCTGAAGAAAGAAAACACATGACTTCTTTACCTTTTCTCCAAAAGCTTTATAGAGAGAAGCTGGACAAGCAATTTGAGAGATTTCTAGATATGCTCAAACAAGTTAATGAAAATTTGCAATTCACAGAGGTGCTCTCTCAAATGCCAGCTTTTGCCAAGTTCTTGAAGGAAATACTGACAAAGAAGAGAAAAATAGAAGAGACCTCAGTGGTCAAGCTCACAGAATATTGCAGTGCTATCTTGCAAAACAAACTCCCATAAAAGTGTGGAGATCCAAGAAGTTTTACTATACCTTGCTCTTTAGGCACTATTAGTTTTGACAAGTCTTTATGTGATTCGGGTGTCTCGATTAATTTAATGCCTTTGTCTATTTACAGGAAGCTGGAGAATGAGATTGGAGAGATAAGGTATACACCAATATCTTTGCAGCTGGCAGACCAAACAACTATCACACCCAAGAGGATAGTGGAGGATGTCTTACTTCAGGTAGATAAGATTGTATTTCATGTAGATTTCATAGTGGTGAAGATAGAAGAGAACAAAGAGGCCCCCCTTATCTTAGGAAGACCATTCTTAGCAATAGGCAAAGCAATATTGGATATACATGATATAATACTCATGCTTAGAATGGGTGAGGAGACGGTGACTTTCGAGATGAATGTAGAAATGAGGGTGAGAAAGGAGAAGCCAGCTGCAAGTGTTGAGTGGAAGGTGAAGGGTTCAAAAGAGAAGGCTGCAGTGAAAGAAAAGTGTGGGGTGTACCCCAAGAAGGTTGAAAAGAAGCTGTCTGCATGGATGTGTGCATTGGTTCAAGCGCGTGGAATAGAGCCCGACTTCGACTCAAACCCCGACTAAAAATTTAGGGAAGTTTCCTTTACCTTATGCTTTTTAATTGTGTGTCATGGGGACATTTCACCACTTAAAGTGTGGGGTATGGGAAAATTGTATGTTGTATGTATCTGTGTTAGTAATTTAGTTTTGTTGTTTTAGTAGTGAGAGATAGAAAAATGCGACAAACCATAAAAAATTAACATTTTTGACTTTTCCCGACGATGGATATCATTCGATGGGTTTCTAGAAGGATTAAAGTTGAAGGGAAATGACAAAAAGATTTTATTTTGTTAGGTAGTATAATAATTCCCCCTTGGTTTTTCTTTGACCCACGGTTCTTTTTCAAGGGTCTTGTTTGAAACGGATGTAGTTAGTTTTTGTTTTGTAGTATAGTAGGAAACCTTGTGCTATGATTTGAATTGAAAGAAATATCTCTTGACTTTATTAGACCTTGAGAATAGTGAGTACTTTAATTTTGACGTTTAGGCTCAGTTTTTGACTCTTGCATAAGCACTTTAAATTGTATAATTTTAACTTTGCTTAACTGCTTTGACTAGAGTGTTTTGATAGTCCAATTTTGAGTAAGTTATGTGCCATGTGTGTGCAAGGTTTTGGTATATTCTGTGCATTGCATTTGATGTCTAGAACTTTTCCCGTGTATTTGCAACGCGAAATAGTAGTTTTGTTCCGTCTTGGAAGTGATTTAGACATTTCTTTGTTGAACCAGTTATATGCTTTTACCCACTTAATTGTTATGTATCTTAGTTATCCCTTTTGAGACTGTAATCCTGTTTCTTTGGAAACCACCTTACAAGCCTTAACTATTTGTTTAAATTCACGCTCTATTTGAACCATGTATCTCTCGTGAGCACTTAAAATTATTATGATCTTTGTAAAAGGTGAAGTGTGGGGTGGTTGGTTTGTCTTCTGAGTTGAACTAATGAAATAAGGAGAAAGATGCATTGTATTGAAAAAAAGTAAGAGCCACTTGAATTGAAAAAGAAATAAAATGTTGTATGATTGTGCAACATATTCCATGATAGTGGTAAATCTTGATGTAATTGTGCTTAAAGAACTTGGGAGTTAATGTATATTGATGTAAATGTGGAGTTATGGTTTGACATAAGTGTGGGATTTTGAACAATGAAATGTATGTATTAAAGTTCTTAGGAAGGTGGAGTCACTCTACATTACAACATATTAAGGTCCTACTTGATCCTTAAATAAATGGGCTCGATTAGTAAGTAGTACACTACGGGCAAGTCTATAGTTCATCGTTTGTAGCATATGAATGTTGTTTCGGAGAGTGAGTGAATTCTGTCTATCTTGAGGTCCTAATTGTTCTTAATTTCTACTGTGTGTGGAATGACTCTCTATTGTTGTGAGGGTACTTGATTCATGAAGGAAAGGTAATGTCGTTGACCTCTATGATGGAGTATGTGAGTGGGTTATAAATAATGCGTGATGCTTTTGAGTCAAATTTTTAGGCTATGATGTTACGTTACTGTGCTTAATCTATTTTAAATATTCTTGGTGTAATGGGTTAGGAGAGTTGTTTAAAAAGTTCGTATCTTTTAAAGTGTAGTTTGATTGCTCGAGGACGAGCAATGGTTTAAGTGTGGGGTGTTGATAGTAGGCTATAATCTTGCATTTTAGTAGCTTATTGCACTCTAATTTACTGCAATTTAATTGAGTTTGAGCTTTAATCACTAGTGTTTTACACTAATTGTGTATTTTATGCTTTGTAGGAGAATTTTGAGATATGTTAATGTTATGGAGCTAATTTGAATGATTTGGAGCTTTGAAGTCTGAGTAAACACCCAAGGGATTAAGCCGGGATCGCTTCGGGGATCGAGGATCAAGTCTGGATATCAAAATCGAAGCAAAAAGCCAGACACTAAGAAAACTACACTAGCGCGGTGCGTGGCACGCTGCGCCTGTGTAAAATCCCGCCATCTGTCAGAAATCGACTCTCTGGAAATTCATACTAATGCCCGGCATGGCGCGTCGCCCCAAGCGGCGCACTGTGTAAGTTTTACAGAGTATTTTCCTATTTCGCACAGGAAAAGATATTTTTGTCTAGGCCCGACCCTACTTGGTATAAATATATGGGAAAATGGTATTTTTGGGACTTTTGACACATCTAAGACCTAAGGAGGCTAAGAAGGAGGTGGAGAAGCGAAAGCACAAGGGATTCGTTATTCAATCCTCACTCAAGACAAGTGTTTGGATCGTTTTATGTTTTTCTTTTATATTTGTGATGAATTACTCCATATCTATAGAGTAGTTCCCTTTAGGGATTGATGGATTTGGTGTATTGATATTTGTTTATAGATATTAACTCTAGTTCTTATGCACTGAATCGTTTTGGGAGTTTTAATTGTTACATCTATATTCACATGTTCATGTAATCGAGAGAGGCATACTTGTGATATATTTGCATTTTCTTGTTGGTTGAATTCATTAATTCTTCTTAGTAATAGAATGAGACTAGTTGAATTATTGTTTAGAACTAGTTAGGAGGATAATCAAGAGAGGTTCTCCTAAAGACCAATCCACTACGAACTCTTTCATATCTTCACCGAGCTTAAATTAGTTCATATTGTGAGGTTGAGACTTAATCGAGAGAGGAGTTTCTACTAAAAGTTTGAACTAATAATTGAGTGAATTCGAGAGACTCACTTGAACATTAGAAATGAACTAACTAGAGTTAAATCCCAGACATTTATCTTGCACCTATCCAATTAACCCCTATTTTCTCCCATTGATATCTTCTTTACTTACTTTTGTTTCGATTGTAATTCGTCAATTTGCTCTAGATTCTTAGTTAATTTTAGTTTTTAATTCACATAATTCTCAACTATTAATTATATTGGATAGCAATCTAGCTACAAACTCCGATAATACTGTTTAAATCCAATCCCTGTGTATACGATATTATACTATACTATCTTTGACTAGCTAGCATATTTAGGTGTGTGTTTTAAGCTCGTCAAATTTTGGCGTCGTTGCTGGGGATTGGAAATCAATAGTGCTTGAAATAGTTGTAGTGCTAATTCAGAAGTTTTTCTTTTTATTTTGTTTATTGTTTTCTTTTTTTACGGTTGGTGTTCTTTGACTGTGCGCAGGTTGCAGGTAAGAGTGGTGCATGACTCGATCTTCTGGGGAGAAAGTGCTACCATACGAATAAGAAATAGAATAAAAACTGTGATAACTAAGGAAGGAAAGAAATCTCCGTGAGAATATAAAGAAGGTTGGGCAATCTTCAACTAAAGAAATCCTGACAAAGAAGAGAAAAATAGAAGAGACCTCAGTGGTCAAGCTCACAGAGCATTACAGTGTTATCTCGCAAAACAAACTCCCACAAAATTGTGGAGATCCAAGAAGTTTTACTATACCTTGCTCTTTAGGCACTATTAGTTTTGACAAGTCTTTATGTGATTCGGGTGCCTCGATTAATTTAATGCCTTTGTCTATTTACAGAAAGCTGGAGATTCAGATTGGAGAGATAAGGTCTGCACCAATATCTTTGTAGTTGGCAGACCAAACAACTATCACACCCGAGAGGATAGTGGAGGATGTCTTAGTTCAGGTAGATAAGTTTGTATTTCCTGTAGATTTCATAGTGGTGAAGATAGAAGAGAATAAAGAGGTCCCCCTTATCTTAGGAAGACCATTCTTAGCAACTTGTAGAGCAATATTGGATATACATGATAGAATACTCATGCTTAGAGTGGGTGAGGAGACAGTGACTTTCAAGATGAATATAGAAACGGGGGTGAGAAAGGAGAAGCCAGCTACAAGTGTTGAGTGGAAGGTGAAGGGTTCAAAAGAGAAGGCTGCAGTGAAAGAAAAGTGTGGGGTGTACCCCAAGAAGGCTGAGAAGAAGCTGTCTGCATGGATGTGTGCATTTGTTCGGGTGCGTGGAATGGAGCCCGACTTCGACTCATACCCCGACTGAAAATTCAAGGAAGTTTCCTTTACCCTATGCTTTTTAATTGTGTGTCATGGGGACATGCCACAACTTAAAGTGTTGGGTGGGGGAAAATTGTATGTTGTATGTATATGTTTTAGTAATTTAGTTTTGTTGTTTTAGTAGTGAGAGATAGAAAAATGAGAAAAACCGTAAAAATTTAAATTTTTTGACTTTTCCCGACGATGGATATCATTCGATGGGTTTGTTGAGGGATTAAAGTCGAAAGGAAAAGACAAATAGATTTTATTTTGTTAGGTAGTGTAATAATTCCCCCTTGATTTTTCTTTGTGTCGCGGTTCTTTTCCAAGGGTTTTATTTGAACAGGGTGTAGTTAGTTTTTATTTTGTAGAATAGTAGGAAACCTTGTGCTATGATTTTAATTGAAAGCAATATCTCTTGATTTTATTATACCTCGAGAATATTGAGTACCCCCATTCACGATAAATAATAAATAAAAAGAGAAAAAGAAAAGCCATTCCATTTCGACAAAAGACCCACACCCAAGTTCCATAGCTTTTGGTTCGCTATCCTGATCATGATTTTCCTACCCCCAGAGGGAAAGGTACTTCCCTTTTGGGCCGGTTGTGGGCGATGAGGGATTCGAAACCCCGACATCGTGGTTCGTAGCCATGTGCTCTAATCCTCTGAGCTACAGGCCCCACCCCATCTCCACTGGATTTGTTCCCTGGAGTACCCTAAAAAAAAGGAACCTTTTCTCTCCCCAGCCATTTCGGGTTAAGAAGATGTGAAAGCACGTTTATCTCTATAAGAAGGGTGCGTTCCGAGGTGTGAAGTGGGAGAGTTTAGTTGTGATGCTTAGGCTCAGTTTTTAACTCTAGCATAAGCACTTTAAATTGTATAATTTTAACTTTGCTTAACTGCTTTGACTAGATTGTCTTGATAGTCCAATCTTGAGTGAGTTATGTGCCATGTGTGTGCAAGGTTTTAGTATATTTTGTGCATTGCATTTGATGTCTAGAACTTGCCTCGTGTGTTTGCAACGAGAAATAGTAGTTTTGTTCCATCTTGGAAGTGATTTAGGCATTTTTTTGTTGAACCAGTTATATGCTTTTACCCACCTAATTGTTATGTATCTTAGTTAACCCCTCTGAGCCTGTAATCCTTTTTCTTTGGCAACCACATTACAAGCCTTACCCATTTATTTGAATTCACCATCTATTTGAACCTTGTACCTCTCGTGAGCACTTAAATTTATTATGAACTTTGTAAAAGTTGAAGTGTGGGGTGGTTGGTTTGGCTTTTGAGTCGAACTAATAAAATAAGGATAAATGTTCATTGTATTGGAAAAAAGTAAGAGTAACTTGAATTGAAAAAGAAATAAAATGTTGTATGATTGTGCAAAATATTCCATAATAGTGGTAAATCTTGATGTAATTGTGCTTAGAAAACTTGGGAGTTAATGTATATTGATGTAAAAGTGGACCCGTCCCGCAGCCTACATTACAACCTATTAAAGTCCTACTTGATCCTTAAATGAATGGGCTCGATTAGTAAGTAGTACACTACGGAAAAACCTATGGTTCATCGTTTGTGGCATATGAATGTTGTTTTTGAGAGTGAGTGAATTCTATCTATCTTGAGGTCCTACTTGTTCTTAATTTCTATTGTGTGTGGAATGACTCTCTATTGTGGTGAGGGCACTGGATTCATGAGGGAAAGGTAATATCGTTGACCTCTATGTTGGAATAAGTGAGGGGGTTATAAATAATGCGTGGTGATTTTGAGTCAAATTTTGAGGCTATGATGTTACGTTATTGTGTTTAATCTATTTTAAATATTCTTGGTGTAATGATTTAGGAGAGTTCTTTAAAAAGGTCGTGTCTTTATAAAGTGTAGTTTGATTGCTCGAGGACGAGCAATGGTTTAAGTGTGGGATGTTGATAGTAGGCTATAATATCGCATTTTAGTCGCTTATTGCACTCTAATTTACTGCACTTTAATTGAGTTTGAGATTTAATCGCTAGTGTTTTGCACTAATTATGTATTTTATGCCTTCTAGGAGAATTCCGAGCTATGTAAATATTATAGAGCTAATTCGAGTGATTTGGAGCTTTGAAGTCTGAGTAAAAGCCCAAGGGATTAAGCCGGGATCGCGTTCGGGAGTCGAAGACCAAGTCTGGATGTCAACATCAAAGCAACAAGTCGGACTCTGAGAAAACTACACTAGCGCGGCGCGTGGGGCGGCGTGTGGCATGCCGCGCCTATGTAAACTCCTGCCATCTGTCAGAAATCAACTCTCTAGAATTCCCCACTATTGCCCCGCATGGCGCGTCGCCCCAGGAGGCGCGCCTGTGCAAGTTTTACAGAGTATTTTCCTATTTCGCGCAAGAGAAGGTATTTATGTCAGGGCCCAACCCTACTTGGTATAAATATATGGAAAACGGGTGTTTTTGGGACTTTTGACACATCTATTACCTAAGGAGGCTAAGAAGGAGGTGGAAAAGCGAAAGCACAAGGAATTCATCATTCAATCCTCACTCAAGACTAGAGTTTGGATCGTTTTATGTTTTTATTTATATTTGTGATGAATTACTCCATATCTATGGAGTAGTTCTCTTTATGGATTGATGGATTTGGTGTATTGATATTTGTTTAAAGATATTAACTCTAATTCTTATGCACTAAACCGTTTTGGGTGTTTTAATTGTTGCATCTATATTCACATGTTCATGTAATCGGGAGAGGCATACGTGTGATATCTTTACATTATCTTGTTGGTTGAATTCATTAATTCTTCTTAGTAATCAAAAGAGGCTAGTTGAATTATTGTTTAGATCTAGTTAGGAGGATAATCGAGAGAGGTCCTCCTAAAGACCAATCCACTATGAACTCTTGCATATCTTCATCGAGCTTAAATTGGTTCATATTGTGAGGTTGAGACTTAATCGAGAGAGTATTTTATACTAAACGTTTGAACTAATAATTGAGTGAATTAGAGAGACTCACTTGAACATTAGAAGTGAATTAACTAGAGTTAAATCCCAGACATTTATCTTACACCTATCCAATCAACCCATATTTTCTCCCATTGATATCTTCTTTGCTTACTTTTGTTTTGATTGTCATTCGTCAATTAGCTCTAAATTCTTAGTTAAATTTTGTTGTTATTTACATAATTCTCAACTGTTGATTATCTTGGATAGCAATCTAGCTACAAACTCCGATAATACTGTTTAAATCCAATCCATGTGGATACGATATTATATTATACTATCTTTGACTAGCGAGCATATTTAGGTGTGTGTTTTAAGCTCGTCAAGGCTTGATACTTACTGGGTACCGTTGTGGTGTACTCATATTGCGCTTCTACATATTGTTGTGTAGATCCAGGTACATATGCTCGTGCTGATCATTTGTGATCATCTGTTAGCTGCTTTACGGAGACTTCAAGGTATGCCTGGTGGGCGTCTGCAGACCTAGGAGTCACCTTCCTCTATTCTTCTTTCCTCTTGTATTTTCTTTCAAACAGTGATGTAGTAGATATTCTAGTTTTACTTTGTAGAACTTATGACTCAGTTGCACCGGTCTTGGGGAGTGTATTGTAGTTGATTTTCCTTTCGGATGTTTACATTGGTTATTCAGCGTTGTTTTAGTATTTTGTTAATTATTTCTTTCAAATTATTATTAACTGTTAGGCTTAGCTAGTCGTAGATACTAGGTGCCATTACGATATCATACGGAGGGGAAATTGCGCTCGTGACAAGGTGGAATCAGAGCTCTAGGTTCATAGGTGTTACAAGTCATAAGTAGGTTTAGTAGAGTCTTGCGAATCGGTACAGAGACGTATGTACTTATCTTCGAGAGGCTACGAAACTGTTAGAAAAACTTCACTTCTTTGATTACGTATCGTGCAAATTGGTTGACTTCAAAAATGAATCTTTGACTTTCTATTCTCTCATAAATGGTGAGGACACGCACTGTTGGATTTGATGATCAGACATCCGCGCCCCCTGCTAGAGTCCCGAGCTGTCGAGGCCGGGGCAGAGTCCGAGAAGGGGCATGTGGTGCAGCTAGAGCACCTACCCGAGCTACGACAGAGAAGCCACCAGTAGCTCCGGTTGGGGGACAAGCACCCGAGACGCCTGTTGCCACCCCAACACTTCAGGAAACCCTCGCATAGTTCTTGAGCATGTTCGGTACCTTAGCACAGGCGGGGTTGATTCCACGTGCACCAGCCACATCTCAGGCTGGGAGAGGAGCTTAGACTCCCGCAGCCAGTACGGTAGAGAAGTGATTCCAGGTTGATCAGGTCCTAGAGGTTATGCCAGTACAGCCTATTGTTCTGGTTCAACCAGCGGTTAGGGCAGCAACATCTGAGGAGGAGGAGCTTAGACTTGAGAGGTTCAAGAAGTATCACCCTCATACTTTCAGTGGTTTAGCTTTCAGAGGATGCACATGGGTTTCTAGAGATGTTCCACCGTATTCTCTGAACCATGGGTATTGTGGAGACGAGTGGGGTTGAATTTTCTACGTTCCAGCTGTCGGGAGCAGCGTATCAGTGGTGGCCGGTGTATGAGGAGGGTAGCCTAGCCGAGGCAGCTTCACTTATATGGACTCAGTTTTCAGAGTTCTTCTTGACAGAGTTTGTTTCTCAGACCTTTCGGGATGCATGGAGTGTAGAGTTTGAAGAGCTATGCTAGGGTACTATGACAGTGTTAGAGTATGCTATCTGATTCAGTGATTTGTCCAGACATGCACCTGCCTTAGTTTCTACAGTTAGAGAGCGAGTCCATCGACTTTTTGAGGGGCTCAACTATGGTATTAGGTTTAGCATGGCTCGAGAGTTGGAGACAGATACACCATATCAGCAGGTGGTAGAGATTGCTCAGAGGTTGAAGGTATGCGGGGTCGTGAGAGAGAAGACGATATGTCCAAGAAGCCTCTGGTACAGGAGGATTTAGTGGTGGTCACATTGTAGCTATAGCCTGCCATGGTAGAGGCTATGTGAGTCGTCCAGTTCACTCAGCACTTCCAGCTTCTAGTGGTGCACCGGGTATTCCGAGGCCTCAGGTTGCACACTTTGCTCAGTCGGTTTCTAGTTCACCTCCTGCACGGGGTGCCTTCAGCACTGGTTGCTGCTCCAGTTGCCGCTCCACCCGCACAACCAGCTAGGGGTAGGGGACAAGCGGGTAGAAGGTGCCCTAAAGGGGGAGGGCAGGCTAAATTCTATGCTTTATCGGTTAGGATAGAGGCAGTTGCTTCAAACTCAGTCATTACAGGTATGGTTTCGGTTTGCCATAGAGATGCATCGGTCTTATTTGATCCGAGATCCACTTTTTCATATGTGTCATCTTACTTTGCACCGTATTTGGATATATCACGTGATTCGTTGATTTTTTCTATTTATGTGTCCACGCCTATGGGAGATTCCATTATTGTGGACCATGTGTATCGGCCGTTTTTTAGTTGTTATTGGTGGTTTTTAGACCAGATTTGATCTATTGTTACTTAGTATGGTAGACTTTGATGTTATCTTGGACATGGACTGGTTGTCGCCCTATCATGCTATTCTAGATTATCACGCCAAGACTGTGATGTTGGCTATGCCAGGTTTGCCATAGTTAGAGTGGAGGGGTGCATTGGATAATGTTCCTAGAAGGGTTGTATCATTTCTAAAGTCTCAGTGGATGGTTGAGAAGGGTGCGATGCTTATCTAGCCTTCATGAGAGATGTCAGTGCTGATACCCCTACCGTTGAGTCAGTTTCGCTAGTGAGAGACTTTCCAGATGTATTTCCAGCGGATCTTCTAGGCATGCCGCCCGATAGGGGATATAGATTTTCGTATTGACTTGTTGCCAGGCACTTAACCCATTTCTATTCCACCATATCGTATGGCCCTAACGGAGCTTAATGAGTTAAAGAAGCAGTTGCAATAGTTGCTTGATAAGGGTTTCATTCAGCCTGGTGTATCATTGTGGGGTGCTTCGGTCTTGCTTGTGAAGAAGAAGGATGGTTCTATGCACATGTGTATTGATTACTAACAGCTGTACAAGGTTACATTGAAGAACACGTATCCATTGCCACGCATTGATGACTTATTTGATCAGCTACAAGGTGTCAGAGTGTTCTCAAAGATTGATTTGTGATCAGGTTATCGTCAGCTAAAGATTTAGGATCCGGATATTCTGAAGACTACCTTCAGGACTCGGTATGGTCACTACGAGTTCCTTGTAATGTCATTTGGGCTGACCAACGCCCTAGCAGCATTTATGCACCTGATGAATAGTGTATTCCATCCTTATCTTAAGTCATTTTTCATTATGTTTATTGATGACATCTTGGTATACTCCCGCAGTCGGGAAGATCATGAGCAACACTTGAGGATCGTGCTCCAGACCTTGAGAGTAAAGAAGTTATATAAATAATTCTCAAAGTGTGAATTCTGGCTTGATTCGTGGCATTTTTGGGTCATGTGGTGTCGATTGAAGGGATCAAGGTATATTCAAAGAAGATTGAAACAGTGCAGAGTTGGCCCAGACTATCTTCGGCCACTGAGATTCGGAGTTTCCGTAGGTTGGCCAAGTATTATCGCCATTTCATAGAGGATTTCTCATCTATTGCTGCACATATGACCAGATTGACCCAGAAGGGTGCTCCTTTCAAATGGTCCGAGGAGTGTGAGGCGAGCTATCAAAAACTCAAGACCGCTTTGACTACAGCCACAGTATTGGTGTTGCCTACTGACTCGGGATCATATACCGTGTATTGTGATGCGTCACGTGTTAGCCTTGGCGCGGTGTTGATGCAGAACGGTAGGGTGATTGCCTACGCATCTCGACAGCTGAATACCCATGAGAAGAATTATCCGGTCCACGGCTTGGAGTTGGCTGCCATTGTTCATGCATTGAAGATCTGGCGACATTATTTGTACGGTATCCCTTGCGAGGTCTTTATCAACCACCCAAGTCTACAACATCTATTCAAAAAGAAAGATCTTAACTTGGGTAGCGGAGGAGGTTAGAGTTGCTTAAGGATTATGATATCACCATTCTATATCATCCCGGGAAGGACAATATGGTGGCCGATGCCTTGAGTCGAAAGGCAGAGAGTTTAGGTAGTTTAGCATATCTACCGGCAGTAGAGAGGCCATTATTATTGGATGTTCAGGCCTTAGCCAACCAGTTTTTTAGATTGAATGTTTCGGAACCCAGTCAGGTTCTTGCTTGCGTGGTTTCTCGGTCTTCTCTATATGATGTCAGTATGATGACCCCCATCTGCTTGTCCTCAAGGAAATGGTTCAGCAGGGTGATGCCAAGGAGGTTACTATTGGAGATGACAGTGTGTTGCGGATGCAGGGCCGGTTATGTGTGCCCAATGTGGATGGGTTGTGTGAGTTGATTCTTTAGGAGGCCCACAGTTTGCGGTACTCTATTCATCTAGGTGCCCCTAAGATGTATCAGGATTTAAGGCAGCACTATTGGTGGAGGAGAATACAGAAAGACATAGTGGAGTATGTAGCTTGGTGCCTAAATTGTCAGCAGGTGAAGTATGAGCATCAGTGGCCGGATGGCTTGCTTCAGTGACTTGAGCTTCTTGAGTGGAAATGGTAGCGTGTCACCAAGTACTTCGTTGTTAGGCTCCCATGGACTAAGAAGCAATTTGACGCGGTATGGGTGATTGTGGACATGTTGACCAAGTCAGCTCATTTCATCCCGGCAGTGACTACTATTCTTTAGAGCAACTGGCTCAAGTTTATATCCGTGAGATTTTCCAAATTCATGCGTACCGGTATCCATAATCTCTGACTAGGGTACGTAGTTTACATCACATTTATGGAGAGTTGTTCAGCATGAGCTAGGCACACGGTTTAAGTTGAGTACAATATTTCACCCCCAGACGGACGGATAGCCCGAGCGCACCATTCAGATATTGGAGGATATGCTTCGTGCATGTGTTATGGATTTTGGGGTTTCTTGGCATCAGTTCTTGCCGCTTGCGGAGTTTTCCTACAACAACAGCTACCAATAGAGTATTCAGATGGCTCCTTATGAAGTCCTACATGGGAGACGGTATCGTTCTCCAGTTGGGTGGTTTGAGCCGGGAGAGGCTAAGTTATTAGGCACATATTTGGTTCGAGATGCTTTGGAGAAGGTCAAGATGATCCAGGATCGTCTTCATATAGCCCAATCTAAATAGAAGAGTTATGCGGATCGGAAGGTTCGTGATGTTGCATTCATGGTTAAAGTGCAAATCTTGCTCCGGGTTTCACCCATGAAGGGTTTGATGAGGTTCGGGAAGAAGGGCAAGTTGAGCCCTAGGTGTATCGGACCTTTTGAGATCCTTGAGAGGATTGGTGAGGTAGCCTACAAGCTTGCATTGCCACATAATTTATTTGCGGTTCATCCGATGTTCCATGTTTCTATGCTTCAGAAGTATTATGGTGACCCGTTTCATATTTTACACTTCAGCACAGTCCAATTGCATGAGGGTTTGACTTACATTGAGGAGCGTGCTGCTATTTGGACAGACATGTCCGGAAGTTGAGATCAAAGAACATTGCTTCAATGAAGGTTCAATAGAGGGGTCATCCGGTCGAGGAGGGGTCATCCGGTCGAGGAGGCGACCTTGGAGACCAAGCATGACATGTGGAGTCATTATCCTCATCTATTCACCACTTCAGGAATGTCCTTATGCACGTTCGAGGATGAACGTTTGTTTTAAGAGAGGAAGAATGTAACAGCCCGATTTATCGTTTTATGTAATTGTGCCCCGTTATCCCTTTGTATGCATCGCACATGTGTGTTTATGATTTTATGACTTACGGAATTGGTTAGTATCATTCCGGAAAGTTTTCAGGTTGATTTGGATCCTTTGATTATTGACTAAGAAGTTTGAATTAGAAATATTAACCAAAGTTTGACTTTTGTGAAAAAGACCCCTAAACTATATTTTGATGACTATAATAGCTTTGTATCGTGATATCGAATTTGGGCGTATGCCCGAAATTGATTTGGGAAGTCCGTAGGTTGATTTGTGTTGATTTGCCAAAATTTAGCAATTTGAAGTTGAAACGTTTGACCATAGGTTGACTTTTAGCCATCGAGCTCGGAATTTGATTTTAGGAATTGGAATAGGTCTGTTATGGTATTTAGAACTTGTTTGCAAAATTTAGTGTCGTTTGGAGTTGATTTGATAGGATTCGGATGTTTAGTTGTAACTTTAGAAATTCTTGAACTTTACTTTAAAATTCATGCATTTTAGTGTTTGATTCATAGTTTTATATGTTATCTTTGTGTTTTGATCGCGCGAGCGAGTTTGTATGATGTTTTTAGACTAGTGTGGAGTTTGGTTTGGAGCCTCGAGGGCTCAGATGAGTTTCAGACATGCTTCAGAATGGTTTTGAACTGAAATTAGACTGCTGGTGCTCAGGTATTGCAATT
This sequence comes from Nicotiana tomentosiformis, assembly GCF_000390325.3. NCBI lineage: Eukaryota > Viridiplantae > Streptophyta > Magnoliopsida > Solanales > Solanaceae > Nicotiana > Nicotiana tomentosiformis. Next base: position 37,226,701 of record NC_090815.1, read on the forward strand.
GCGAGCACCAACATCGCAATTGCGAAGGTGATAGTGGGGGCTCAGATGTCGCAGTTGCGACTTCCCCTTCGCAATTGCAAAAATTGCCAAATTTTGCCTTAGTTCGCATTTGCGAACATTTGTTCGCTTTTGCGATACCCTCCAGTTCGCAATTGCAAAACCTCTATCGCAATTGGATGATTTCTGAGGCTATCAAAGTTCGCAAATGTGAGCCCCCATATGCAATTCCGAACGTTCGCAAATGCGAACCCTGTGTCACAAATGCGACATCTGCAGCTGGTACAAAAGGCTAGGAGACGGGAGTTTTGAAAATATTCTCTCATTTTTTAACCCTAGACTCGGTAGGAGGTGATTAGAAGAGGGGATTTTCACCTACAAATGTTGGGTAAGTGATTCTAATCCATTTCTAATCATATTTCATCAATATATCTTATATTTTAACATCAAAATCATGTGAATCAAAGTGAAAATTTGTGAAACCTAGTCATGTTTTTGAAAAATAAGAAATTGAGTTTTGAGAGTCGATTTGGACTTGAATTTTAAAACTAATCACATATATGAACTCGTGGGATCATGGATAGTCGGAATCTACCATTAGACCTAGGGTTTGACTAGGCGTGCCCCAAGTTGACTTTTGTTGACTTTTTAGGAAAAGCATAAAGATCAAAGCTTTATCTATTGTAATTGATTTCCCTAGCATTGTTTGATGATATTAAGTCGATTTTGGTTAGATTTGAGCCATGTGGAGGCGAAATTTAAGGTAAAAACTATTTTCGAGTGTTGAATTGGCCTAGTTGAGGTAAGTATCTTGCATAACTTTGTGTGGGGGAATTACCCCTTAGGAATTGTATTGATTGATTCATTTGTGCTATGTGAAAGTCGTGTACGCAAGGTAACGAGTGGATACACGTGTTGTACATGGTATTTTACCGATTTAGGCTACTTAGACTATTTTCATGCTTTAACTTAAATGCCATATCATGTTTTAAATTCTCATAGTCAATCTATTCTTGTTTGCATTAGTCTGTCCTCACATGCCCTAATTGATTAGCTTAACACTTGTTCTATATCCTACTTGATAAATTGCTCTCATGATTTAGTTGAACTTATTGCCCCTTTAATTGATACATGTCATCTCTTTCATTATTGATTATCATTACTTGAAGTCATTGTATGTGTTATCTTTTTCATTGTTAATTATCATTATTTGAATTAATTATTACTAGTTATCTCTTTCGTTGCTATTAATATCATTTAAAGTCATGATATTCCTTCCATTGTAAGTTAATGGTATTTGCATCGTAGTTACACGTTATCTTTTTTATTGTTGAGTTATTAGTGTTGAAGTTGTGGAAGTCGTACCATTTTGAAGCAAAGCTGATAATTGTTAAGATATCTTTCTTGTTGAGAATTTTACATTCATTGTTATTGTTGATATTCTTGTACACGTTGTGGTGGAGTTACTGGTAAGTTGTGATATATAGGCACTTATGGGGCGAGTTGTTATTGTGATATGATATTGACGCGCATGCAGTGGTATAAGGCTTGGGGTTAATATGCATGCAGCCGTATAAGGTGGGACTTATGTGCATGTTGCTTGTAGGGGAACTAACTGAAGCCACGCGGGGTCATAAGGTGGGTTAAAATGCATGTAGCTATTTCGGGAAAACTGTTTTCAAAACCTATTTCAAATGTAAGGCTCACACATCGGTATAAGGAAAGATTGTGATTGAGATTGTAAATTGTGAATACAAGGCGGCACCTCGGTTATGATTCTTAGTATATATACACGAGGCGGTACCTCGGTGGTGATTCTTATTGTACAAGAGTCGGTACCTTATTGCAATCCTCGCTATTTTGCCCTTCCTTATTTTCTTTTGCCAGCTATTGTCTGTATATGATCATTGTAGTTCTTTTTAACTGATTTCTTTATGTTATTTCCATGTTTACAATTCTGGTATTAGTTCATGTTGTTAAATGTTTCGTATCAGTTATTTCTCCGCATTCCATTATTTATCCTTATTATGTTTTCATACTGTTTATTTACATCCTAGTACGTGTCTTGACAAGGACTCGTCACTACTCTACCGAGGTTAGGATTGATACTTACTGGGTACCATTGTGGTGTACTCATACTACGCTTCTGCACATTTTTGTGAAGATCCAAGTACGTCTTCTCGTGCCGGTCATTAGTGATCATCTATTAGCTGCTTTACAGAGACTTTAAGGTATGCCTGCTCGGCGTCCGCAGGCCTCGAAGTTACCTTCGTCTATTCTTACAACATGTTGTATTTTCTTTCAGATAGTGATATAATAGATATTCTAGTTTTACTATGTAGAACTTATGACTCAGTTGCACTGATCTTGGGGAGTGTATGGAAGTTTACATCAGTTATTCAACGTTGTATTTGTATTTTGTTAATTATTTCTACCAAGTTATTATTAACTATTAGGCTTTCCTAGTCGTAGAGACTGGGTGCCATCACGATATCCTACGGAGGGAAAATTGGGCTCGTGACACTACCCGTCTATCCTCCACCTCTAGTTGGCTGTGCAGGTGGAGTAGCAACTGTAATGGAGCCTATAGCCTAAGCGCCCAAATAAAATCCACCTCTCCCGAGTTTGCGACAATCCTTCATGATGTGCCTAGTATTGCCACACTCATAACAACCCCTCGGTGGGTATAGCTGCTGGTACTGAGTCTATGTCGGATAACTGAAATAACCGCCGTTGGAACCCCGTATAGGTGGTGCACTAAAAGATGACTACCCTATATGAGTACCCTGAGGTCCCTGACAAGCTGGAGCACCGTGAGTAGTCTGAAGTGCGGACTGGACTAGCCGACTGCCTGAGCCTCCATCGTGATGGGTCATAGCTGAAGAGTAGAATCTACTAAATCCTCTAGAACCTCGAGACCTCTTGTCCTACTTATCCTCTCTCTCTATGCCTCAAATACGCTCTAACCTCCTGGCAAACAACACAACATGATGAAATGGAGTATCACTCTCCAACTCCCGAGCCATGCTGAATCTAAGACCATAATTAAGCCCCTCGATAAATATGTGGACTTACTTTCTAATTGTATAAACCAAGATAGGTGCATGTAGGGATAGCTCGCTGAACCGGATGGCCTACTCTAATACTATCATAGTGCCCTAACGCAGCTGCTCAAACTCTACGCACCATGCATCCCGGAGAGTCTGGGGATCAAACGCCCTCAAAAACATATATGAAAACTGAGTCCAAGTGAGTGGTGCTGCATTGGCTGGCCTACCTTCCTTATTAGCATGCCACCACTGATTCGCTGCTCCTAACAGTTGAAATGTAGTAAAAGCAACTCCGCTCACCTCCACAATACCCATGGTGCGGAGAATACATTGACACTTCTTTAGAAAACCTTGTGCATCCTCGGTAATTGTGCCACTGAAAATAGGTGGATCATACTTCTTGAACCTCTCAAGGCTCTTTTGCTCCTTCTCTGATGCCCCTAGCCTGACCTCAGGCTGAACCGGAATAACAGGCTGTATCGACAAAACACTCGAAACCTGGCTAATGTGAGCCCGCTATTGTGGAGTACAGGCTGCAGGAGTCTGAGCTCCTCCCCCAATCTGCGAAGTAGTTGGTGCAACTGGGATCAATCCCGCCTGAGCTCAAGAACTACGCTAAAGTCTCCTGAAGTCCGGGGGTAGCAACAGGCGCCTCTGGTGCATATACCCAAATCGGAGCTACTGGTGGCTCCTCAGCTACTGCTCTGGTAGGTGTTCTAGCTGCGACATGTGACCCTCCTCTACATCTAACTCGGCCCTGGCCTCTCCCGACTCTAGTAGGAGCACGAGTGTCTGCTCAACTGATCCAATAGTGTGTCCTCACCATATGTGAGGGGATAAAAATACAAAGGCTCAAACTCCGAAAGCAATGAATCTGCATGATAAGAATAAAAGAAGTGGAATTTTTCTAATAGTTCCCTAGCCTCTCGAAGATAAGTACAGACGTCTCCGTACCGATCCGCAAGACTCTACTAAACTTGCTCGTGACTCATAAAACCTAAGAACCTAGAGCTTTAATATCAACTTGTCACGATCCAAAATCCCGAGTTAGGCGTCGTGATGGAACCTAATCTCTAATACTAGCGGGTCACTTACAACAATTACACAAGTCAAGCATGATGTAGGTTTTGATATAAATACCGAAATAAAGGTGATACAAGCCTACACGGCGACAATCACAACAATCCTCTCAAGACTAGGTAATACAGAGTCACGAACTCTAGATAAATACATAGAAATATCTCAAAGTCAAAATATAGTACTGTTCGGATAACGAATTGACAGTTCAATCAAAAGGAAAAGGACTCCAAGGGACTGCGACGACCAAGCAGCTCTACCTTGAATCCTCGTGATCGAGAAGCTAACTCTGCTTGAGTCTGTTATCTTCAATACCTGGATCTGCACAAAAATATGCAGAAGTGTAGTATGAGTACACCACGGTCGGTACCCAATAAGTATCAAGACTAACCTTGGTGGAGTAGTGACAAGGTATAATTCAAGACACCTACTAGTCATAATAAAATGTGCAGTATATGAGTATAAAGCAAATAATGGAAGCAATTATCAGTAAATGACAACAAGGAATAAACATGTGATATAAACAGTAAAGTAACTCGAACACCGTTAAAGTACCAGCAAAACCAAATAAGATAAACAAATGACAACCAAATAATCAAGTCGTTCTAACACAAGGTTTACAACCAAATTACTCTGAGATACCTCATCTCATAAACACATGTCACGAGTCCCAAATCATATGCTCACGGCACATCGTGCCAACATTATCAATCACAACTTCATGGATAACTCACGTGCTAATATCTCAATCCGCCGGCATGGTCACAAGCTCACTATCACAATAGAAGTAGATAATACAAGATTACATGTGCATGATCAATGAATGTCAAGTTTTATATTCATAAACTGGTGTAAACAACATGCTACGGTGTATACTTGTGCGAGTGTACTATTACAGTCCAAGTCAACAAGTAGTATCAAAGACATCGAAGCAACACAACAAGTCACGTAAGGTGCATAACACACACAAGGAAAATCATACCATCACACAAATATCATCAACATTGTGCCCCCACGCCGTCACATATCAACCCTGACATAGCCATCATTGTCTCTTCGTATTGACAATATCAATAATAGCCACCCGTATCGTTCCGCCCAGATATTTAACACAATAGCCACTCGTATCACTGCGTCCAGACACTTACAAAATAACCACCTATATCACTTCGCCCAGACATTTACACAATAGTCACCCGTATCACTCCGCCAAGACAATATATCAATAGCCACCCGTATCACTCTGCACAATCAACAACAGTAAGATGGCACCTTATGCTCTGCATAACAATAATCAATCCACATGTGCTAACAACACAACAACACGACATTTCAACTCGTACCACAAGTGCCCATAAGCAATAAGAAGCCTAAGAGTCTAATCCGGTCAATTCCACATATAAATCTATGTACACCCTTGTTACCTCATGTACACGTATTCAACATAATCCAAATAGTGCAATTAAGCTCAATCCTACGGGGTAGCTCCTCCACATAAAGTTAGGCAAGATACTTTCTACAAAGAAGCTAAATCAATAATCTAAAAAGCCTTTCCCGTGTGAAACAACCTCCGGATAGCTCGAATCTACCCAGAATAACTTAATATCATAAATAAAAGTCATAGAAAACAATTCTAGATAATAAAGCTTCGATCTTTAATGAAAACCAAAAAAGTCAACCCAAAACGTCAACCCCGGGTCCGCACCTCGAAATCCGACAAAATAAAAAAAAATCCGAACACTCATTCTAATACGAGTCCAACCATACCAAAATCATCCAATTCCGACCTCAAATCGGCCTTCAAATCATCATTTTTATGTTTTGGAAAGGTTTACTAAATTTTCCAATTTCTCCAATTTAAATCACTAATTTAATAATAAAAAATAAAGATAGAATCATAAAATATAACCAAATCGGGGTAAAAAATACTTACCCCAATGCAAATGGTAATAATTCCCTCCAAAATCACTCAAAACCGAGCTCTAAAACTCAAGATGTGGTAAAAACAATCAAACCCTTGATATAAATGTTATCTGCCAGGGATTCCGCATTTGCTGACCAAAACACGAACCTGAAACCATCGCTTCTGCGGAAAAATCTCGCATCTAGGAGGACTACTGAACTCAGGCCTATGGCATTTGTGCAAAAATCTATCGCATCATCGCATATGCTCCCTCTTCAAGCCTCAACTAACGTCGGACCTGCGACCTCTTAGTGCTTATGCGCTTACGCTTCTGCGATCCCTCACCACAGATGTGATGCCGCTTCTGCGACAGTTTGACCGCATATGCGGTCCCTGCCTTCTCCAACAATGTCCGCACCTGCACTCTCCTGGCCTCTTCTGCGGCCCTTTATCTGCAGGTGCGAAAGCATTAACACTCAGATTCTTCAGCAATTTCACATGGCTCAAAAATGATCCGCATCTCGTCCGAAACACACATTGGGCCCCCGGGACCCCGTCTAATCATACCAAGCAATCCCAAAATATAATACAGGCCTACTCAAGGTCTCAAATTACACCAAACAGCAACAAAACTACGATTCATACCTAAATTCAAGCCTAATGAACTAATGAAGTTTCAACTTCTAAAACTCACACCAAAACACACCAAACCAACCCGAAATAATCTCAAATTTTACATGCAAGTCCCAAATGACACAATGGAATTATACCAACTCTCGAAACTACAATCCGAACCCGATATCAAGAAAGTCAATTCCCGGTCAAACCTCTAAACCTTCCAAACCTTCAACTTTTCAACTTTCGCCAACAAGCACCACATCAACCTACGGACTCCAAATCAAAATCCAGACATATGTCTATTTCCAAAATTACCGTACGAACTATTGGAATCATCAAAATACTATTCCGCAATCGTCTACATAAAAGTCAAACTCCGGTCATCTCTTATCACTTAAACTTCTAAAATATGAATCATACTTCCAAATCGATCCCGAATTGTATGAAAATCGAAATCGACCATACACACAAGTCACAATATATCATATGAAGCTACTCGTAATCTCAAATTACAGAATAGAACGCTAGATCTCAAAAACTTAAATCGTGTAAAAAATTACTAGTTGCAAATATGAAGTTAACCATTTGAAATATTAGAAGAAAAACTTTTTGGAGTATCTGATGCACCATATGGGAAATCTGCAGGAAAAGAAAAAGAGAACAAAAGGAACAAAGGGAACTTTTTATTCATCATCCAGTTTGTCATGCCATATATTTCTGCAGAAAAAAAGGTAGATAAACATGGCATCAGCTTCCATATCCAGCTTCATGATGCAGGATTTATTTACCGCAACCACCATTGACGGCGATCACTTAATCTTACTTTGAAGAAATCAAACAAGATGACTTCTTGATAGATATCAGTAAAATGATGAGAACAATATGGTGTATTATTGAGATTATTTCTGCATAATGGACAAGTCATACGTCCATATCCAAGCCATCTATCAAGACAAACTCTGTGAAAAAGATGATTGCATCTCAGCTCTCTGACTTCTTCTTCTTCTTCTATTTTGCATAGACAAACTGCACATTTAACTGAATCCAATAATGACCTTGATTCAGCTTCAAAAATCCTAACACCAAGCTCATCACGTGCACTAGAATTTTCTGAAACTGTGTTGATGTTATAGGGATGTGAGAAAGTTTGGAGGAAGAAATCCCAAGTCCATTCTAACTTAGTCGCAGTAGAATATACAAAGTTTAGTACCTTTGATCGTGGAAACATTGGCAGCATTTTCAGGAGATGGGTACAGATGACGAGAATAAGGAAGAAAAACTTGAAAATAAGATTGGTTAATGTAAAGGGGGAAGGAGGAGCTCTATATATACATATTACTCCATACATGAGGGATAGCATTGGGACTACCTGAAAACAATGTTGAGGTTTAAGAATGTTGAAGTTTAAGAATGTTTATAAAATTAAAAACGTTTCAGAATAACGAGGTTGTAATGTCACTATATTTGTTTCCTAGCGTAGACTGTATCTTGCAAACAACAAACAAAATTTTGTAATTGCCGGTTGACTTGTTAGTGTTGAGTCATTAGTACTTCCTTCGTGCCAGATGTGATGATTTTGACTAGACACATAATTTTTAAAAAATAAATATTCTTAATATTTATGGTCTAAAATAAGTCATAAATATTTATATAACTATAAATAATCTCCAGAGTAAAATGAGAAATTTGAGGGTGTATTTGGTATGGAGAAAAATATTTTTCAAAAAATAATTTTTATTTTTTCATGTTTGATTGAGTTAAATATGTGACATCTTTTTCTTATTAGTCCGTTTTGAGAAGTTGCTTTCTTTTTAGATTTGAAAACAATTGAACTTTAAATTTTTAATTTTATCCTCAATGATATGCTTTTATCGTCACAAATATTGCATGACTTGTTTAAAATCACAAATTTCAAAAATAGTTTTAAAAAGTTTCATACATTATTACTTGGTAAATTAGATATGGTAGTGAAAGATTCCGGCAGGAAACAAGCTGCTGCATTTGTCTCAATCTTTTTCCACACTACCAATTGCTTGATAAAATGAAGCTATTATTACGTGGAATTGGGAGAAAAAAGGGGATGGAAACCTATCAATCATTATGAAAATGAACTTTTTTTAATTTCCTTCAATTCTATCTTTATAGATGCAAGTTATGTTATTCTTATTTGTTTTATCTGCTAGAGGAAGTATACAAAGAAATGAATCAATGAATTAAGGAATGAAAACTTCAAAACAAAGAGATCTGTGCACTGAGAATTTAGTATACGCGATAGGTGAGGTTCATTTAGTCATTCAAGGCATTTATAGGGATCTTTTCTAGCCATATACAAAAATTATACATTCATTATACATAATTATACACATAAAATATATAAATTATGCATATACTATATTCAATGGGCTATTTTTAGTTTAAGCGGTTAGGCGGACGGCTATTTGAGTTAATTATTCCATCTTATAATGTCTCTAATTCGACGGAGGACACTTGCATGTTTTTTATCCTCCATTTTGTTGGAAATCTCATAGTGTTCATGATTCCCCAAAAATAAACATATGACTTGATGAAACGCTAATTACCACTTGCAAATTTATTATTTTAATAATTAGAATTTGTATCACAAAAGAAAAAAAGAATAAAAATATTAACCGACACTTTATACAAGGTAAAAGGCTAGGACTCAAGCAGGGAGTCGAGAGTCTATCGGAAACAGTCTCTCTACCCTAGGGTAAAGGTAATATTTGCGTACAAACTACCTTCCCCAGATCCCACTAATGGAATTATACTGAATTGTTGTTGTTGTATATTCAAGGTAAAAGGCTGAGACTCAAGTCTAATGTTGCTCATATAATTTTTAGTTGCTCACAAAATATTAGACTGTGGTCTACGTTTGCATTAACTTACAAAATTCACATTCTGATATGAGGTATTAATTTAAAAAGTTTTAGATTGTGGTCTAATATTTTCACATAAGATTCAATTTGCTAAAAGAATCTTAAATTCACGGTCCAAAAGATCCATCAACTGCAAGATAAACAAAAAAAGAAAAAAATTATTTACTAAACAGGTGATACAAAAGGAATAATTGGTAAAAATTTCATCAATTTTCTATTCTCCCTCCCAAGTCCCAACAACTGTTTGGACACATTGGGCATTTCTCCTTTTACACCTTTTACTCATGTATGTATATATAAGGACAGGGAAGGTTCTAGATATTTCAAGAAATTCAAATCATGATCATAATCTAAATCGAAGTATGTTCGTAGATTGGGTTTACACAAAGAATGAGGCAGGGCATTCAAATAAGCTCACTGACTATAATTATAAGATGGAGAAAACAGTAGTCCGTTTTATACACTACCCACCGAGGCGGATTTAGTGAACAATTAACCGATACAACTGAACCGATACATACATAAATATGTAATTCACAAAATTCACATACACTACCCACGGTAAAATTTGATACGTTATCTGACAAAAAGAAGTGCTGCTGACCGCTTGTTTTAAAGAAGCTTTCTCAATACTGTTTTAACAATAAAATTATGACGAAAGCTACTTTCCTCCAAATTTCTTTTCTGAAAACCTTCCTAACAGTCAATTTTGTGAAAAATAATTACAAAAAGCTACTGGTCAAAGTGAGATTGCTTTGTTCCAAAAAAAAAAAAAAGTGAGACCACTTTAATCTGAACTCAAAAATGTACAATTAGATAGGGCTAGTTACACTAAATATCCCTATGACTTAGAGCCCGTTTGGATTAGCTGATGGTAAATAACTGATAAGTTTGAAGTGTTAAAAATTATTTTTAAGTGCTGAAACTGATTTTTTAAATTAAATAAGTATTTACGTGTTTGGATAGATGTGTTGAAACTGATAATAAGCAATTGATGTGTTTGGTAGAAAAATGATGATAAGTTGCTCGTTTATTAAAATGACTAAAATATCCTTAAAAACTTTACAAAATATTATAAATTAAAAATTTTCTTTGTAAAGAAAAAGATAAACAACGAATATGGAATGAAAAGAAAGTTAGAAAATTTACTTTGTGAATTAGAAAATATTATTAAGGATAAACTAGTAAAAACGTTGGTCAAACTAAAAGTGCTTATCATACTATATTATAAGTTTGAAGCCCCAAAATGAATATTAAATTACTATATTACCCATTAAACATTGAGTGACACTTTTACCTTTCTCTTAAACAATATTTCTATAATAATTTTATATCAAAAAGTAAACTTACATTACAGTAAATGATAAATTTGTTCTGCCTACTAAACACCCATGTAATATTGATATACGAAAGGCAATTAGTAATAAATAGAGAACTTGAGAAGTTGCAATTAATAATACAATATGAACCAAATTCTCTTCAATTGCTATTTATACTCTTTTAAGTGCTATAGATTTCAACATAATCTCGATTAATCAAAATTCAAGAGCAAATGAAAGGACAATAATCCCATCATTTATGTTAAGAAATCAATTTATACATTCAATAATAATCTTCTAAAAACAGGTAATATCTTTTATATTTTCCATGTTGCATGCCTTTTCGTTTCCCTCAAATTTATATCTCATCTTTCACTTATTGTTCTTTTTCGTTCTTTTCTCTTTTAATTGAAAGACTATCTATCTTAAAGATTTTAGTAGAAAAAAACCATATTGTACGATAAATGTCCTCAAAATTCAGTGACAATAGTAGGATTGGAATAACGTTCGAATGCTATGATAGCTAAAGGAATTTTCAATTTCTTTATTTTCAAGTACAAGTAATATCAAGGCAATATGATCCAATGGTTTTGGTGATAGAGCAAACATTTCAACTACAAATCTAATCAATGCTTGTGTCGAGAGATTATGAGAGAACAGAGAGCGATTTGTCGAAGACGTCAATGAATGTGAGCCTTTTATTTTCTTGACCAAATTCAATTCACATTCAAAATTGTTTGCTTTTTATCAAATTTAAATTGAATATTATTGTTGTCCCTTCGCGACGGATGCATTTGGTAAATTTTTATCAATGTTAATTTTTTTTTTTTTAGTATCACTTTATTTTCAACAGATACAAACAATACAAATATATAGGTATTATGTAAGGAGTGAGCGAGAAATTCTCTATGTTCTTCTTTGCGGAGAGCATGAACTCTTTAATATTGGTTGAGTGCCTTAAATTTTTTCTGGACCACTTTTTAAGGATATATTTGAGTTCAATTGTTGCTTTTGGGTGATTTTTGTTTAAATATATAGAACAAAACCATTGTTTCTTATCGTGCATGTTCTTTCAGTTTTTTTTCTTTTTGGCTTCTTGTTTCTTACTTATCGTGTAAATTATGTTGTTTAATTATTGTTATAACTTAACTGAAGAGCTCACTTCATCTTTAGTCCATAAACCTTAGGACATAACCCAATCCTCAACATCTCATAAGACCCGAATCTCGCTTCAATACACTGTATAAGCCTGAACAAGCTGAATCAAGCTATAACCCTAACCCACAAGGTACAATCACATGATATTCCACACAACTCAGATGCCTGCAGATATAAATTCCGATCACCATAGTTGTCCAATAACAATCTTGGTACCGGTAATACACTTTATATCGTATAAAACCTCGTTCCGGACCTCGGCAATGCTGCCTATGATAATAGAAACATGCTGGAAACTCATAACTATCCATGAAATCAACAAGCCAAGAATCTATCTCGTCCTCCAAGGGCCATTGCCCAATTCTGAGTGAAAATATAGCATCATCCTTCCAAACACTCCTCATCCCAATACGATAGTGCAAATCTCAGGTCTAGAAACCTCATCTCAGCCCATACAAGCAGACCACTGACAAGTCACACCAAAATGCATGGGTTCCCACACAACACGGTCCGTACACCAAACAAGCAATAACTTAGAAGGAAATTTTCTAAAGACAGAACGAAAGCAAGGTACAGAGACTATCTAACAAGTACAACAGATATAACAATAAGAGTACAATTTCATCAACTTATCCCACAGAGGGGAAATAAAACACGAAATAATATTAAGGTTGGGTATCCCACATAAGATCCGTTGCGGCATGTAACCCGATCCCAATTATATCAATCCACATAGGGATACTCATTGAGCCAAAGTGCTCGGGTTCACTGATCACATATATGCCAACATCAAACACGATAGAGTGCACAAATATGACTGTGGGAAGATAAATAGAAATAATACAACATAGAGGAAAGCAAGCACAACTAAGGTGCAATGAGCAAATCAACATCACGAGAGCCATCTTGCTCATATCGCCATAAGGCCTAAACAGGATTACAACATGCGTGCGAATAATCATATAACTTTACAACCCACGATAGCATAAGAGAGAAGTACATGACACAGACTGGGGCACGAATGACATTCATTATGCCCAATACTAACCCAGGATATCAATTTCATAAGACTAACCAAACCTGATCTGATGTAGAATACATGTTCTCGTTAGGCTTTCAAATAGCCCCCCCTAAACCAATTCCGATCATTCTCAAATAGGGAAATACCTTTCCAAAAGTCTATAGCAACCTATCCATAACATACGCCATTAGTTATTATATTCTCAATATTTTTTCACAATCTGCAATCAAGGGATAGTCCGCCTACGAGAGCATCTAGTCCCGAAACCTCATGAATACCAGAATTTTCATACCCGATCTCATCTACGCTACTCAGATAATTGATACATCATTTACATTCCATCATCTTACGGAAACATCCATATAGATCTTCCATACCGCGTAGCAAAACCTGAACTTCAGAAGCCCCAAAAACCGGCAATCATTCTAACACTAGTCAAGCATCCGCAAACAAAAACACAACGTGCCCTCCTGAAATGCACGCTCTTCACATGCGGTACCCAATAGTACCAGCATTCTCTTAGCTTTTGATATCAATCTAGGAAAAAACCATAATGCATAACATATTCCTTATGCCGATAGCAGACAACCTGCTCAAGCCATAGTCGACACCATCGAGAACTCTCCGAGACCCGCCCGCACATAACTAAGACATTAGGACCATATCTCCCCAACTCAACCGAGTCACGCAAACCGTCCAACCCAAGAGTACTGCCACAAACACCGATAGAGAATTACCACCCAAAAAGGACCAATTACCTCTATTGCTATGCTGACCCAACACCACCGAGCTGACCCATTCCTTTGGATCCTCTTCGACTTTTCTTTAGGATAACACTTCTCCCTATCGATACACAATGATCCCAAAACCAAAGCTCAAAGCAGAAGATCCTAGCACGAACCACATAGCCCAGAAGCTCATAAACCACTGCGTTCCCTCTGAAGTGCCACATAATGCCACAACCGAGATACCCATGCTGAAGAGACCTTCTCTGAATCTAAAGTTGCTTCCCTGACCTCTCTGATACTGAAATATAGAATTATTAATGATGCAGAAATACCGCAAGTCCCAGCATTATCCTATGCAAATATTAGATCTTAATTATATACAAATTTCGAGGAACCTTTCAATACCATATACACATCTCAGGCCAAAACTGATATAATATATGACCATGCAATTTGATCGTCAATAGTGCACTCCCCCACTTGGCGTGAAGCCATAGGACACAATATCTGATGATCCACAATACTAACATTCATAGTTCATACAACACCAATCATAAGATTCCTCAAATCATCTACTAAGAGAATGCCAATCTTCGTGACAGTCAAACTCGCTTCTTCCAATGCCTTGAATGATAATAGGTGCCTTTCACTGAGTAGAAATCCCACACGAACCACATTGTCTCTAATACCAGCAACTATCCTCAAATCAACATCCACCTCATGACTCTACCATAATCGCGATGATTAGGCAACCAATTAAATCTTCCCGAGATCACACTTATCAACCAGATGCCAGAACGCGTTGCACCCCCACGTGGATAACTGAATGATCTCTCATATTTGCATCCTCAATCTGGATGACACATTGAGACAAATGCTTGAGCATCCATGGCTCCCTTATATCCCATTCGTAACATCACGAACCATCGGCGCATAGCTGATACCGAGTACGCAATATCATACATGAATGGATGCAAAGGAATATTAAATATACACTTCAAGCCGAATGACTCTCAAAGATAAGTACAAATGTCTCCGTACCGATCCACATTACTCTACTAAACGTACCTATGACTCGTAGTATCTATGAACCTAGAGTTCTGATACCAACTTGTCACGACCCCAATTTCTCATCTTAGGATGTCGTGATGGCACCTAATCTCTAAGACTAGGTAAGCCTAACGCATGCTGATTATTAATAGAATTTAACTAACTTAACTGCAATACATTAAATAATAACTATAACAACATAGTTGAACCAACATCGTCATACAATCCCAAATCTGGTAGTACAATACATAAGCTTTTCTAAGAGTAACTAGAAATAACAAGTACATCATTGTCCCGGAATAATAGGAAATAATGGAAATAAAATACAACAGGAGGTAACTTCAGGGCTTGCGAACGTCGAGTAAGCATACCTTGAAGTATCCAGACGTGCAGACATAAGTCTCAAACCAACTCGATCATAATTACCTGGATCTGCACAAAAAATGTACAGAAGCGTAGCACGAGTACACCACGGTGGTACCCAATAAGTATCAAGCCTAACCTTGGTAGAATAATGACGAGGCCAGGTCAAGACACCTATCAGACATGTTAAGCTGTGCAGGAAATAACATAGAGCTAGCAATGGTAAGAACATCAATATAAGACCAACAATAGAAGGATCACAAATTTACAATTAACAGTGAAAATAATAGAAGCACGAATGGCAACAAGAAACAACTAGGTAATAAAACAACAACATAGCTAGAATACAGATAAAATATGAATGAATTCAAGCAAGAGAACTGATGGCAACTCAATCAATCAAATCATTCCTATTACACGAATTACCACAAGAATCACCTGAGGTACCACTCCTAGTAATCTCAAATCCTAAGTCACAACTTCCAAATCTTACCCGTAAGACACCTCGTGCCCATATTTTCCAAATCACTCTCGCATGGCAAAGTCCACGTGCTACCATGTACATTGTATCCGTGTCAAATGCTAATTAAAATGTTCAAGACATTTATTTATATACAATAAGGCATAATAACAATCCCGAATAAAGTAGGGAATCAAATGAGAAAATGAGTTTTATTTAGGAACCAAATACAGTGAAATAAGGTACAATTTATACAAATATGGTATCAAATGAGTTTAGTTTAGAAGTCATTAGGATAAAGAAAATAACATTTTCAAATAAAATAAAGCATCGGATAAGTTACCGAATTAAATATAGAATTTGATAAAATAAAACATAATAACAATTTTTAAGTAAAGTAAAAACGCCAGATAGGATAAGGAGTTTAATTCGAGAAATAAATTAAAGTAAACTATGACAACTATTAAGAATAGTAAAGTACCGAATGAAATGACGAGTTTTAACTTAAGAGTCACATAAGGCAATCGTGCTCCTAATTCTTTCATTTAAAACAGTTATGTTACCCACAACTCAATGGTGTATGAGATAATGACTCCGCGCAATAATGCTATCTTGAAAATTAGTTCACTAAGTAACCACAGAAGCACAGATTGATACGTTGAAGTAATGCAACAGTTCATGTAGGATACATGACTCAAACAAGGCATAACAACAACAACGACAAGTACAACACACAAAATCCATTTGCGGCGCGCAACCCGATCCCACCGTATCATCATTTATCAATATCATAATCTTCCCTTATTATACCATAGTATCATTAATAAATATCAAGTATCACATATACAATCCGTTACAGCGCATAACCCGATCCCACCGTATCATCATTTATCAATAACATAATCCTCCCTTATTCCACCATGTGATCATTATCAATACCAATTATTACGTACACAAACCGTTGTGGTGCACAACCCGATCCCACCATATAATTATTAATCAAGTATTGTTGTGGTGTGCAACCCACTCAAGCAATATGAATTAAGCAAACAAGCTACAACCAACTACGGTATATCACAAAATCAATGCAATAACAAAGCTACACAAAAAGTCACAACGGATGAAGAAGTTACACGATAACTCACAAAATCAAATAGAAAGAATAATAATTCGTAAACCAAGATACAATCTCCGAGAATTAATTAACAATGAAGGCGTGTGACAGACAAGGCATGTATTCATTAATTAATTACAATTTAACATTTAAAAACATAGAAGGGTTGTAATAATCCGGCCGATCATTTTGATTATTATAGCCATGTTCCCCCATTTATTACTTATTCTATTCTCAATTATTGTTATGTGACTTGTCGGAGTGGTTGATTTGGTTTCGGGTATATTTCAGAATGAGTTGGGACACTTAGTCCCAAGGTTGGAAGCCTAAGTTAAAAGAGTTGACCGAATGTTGACCTATATGTAAATGACTCCAAAATGGGATTTTTATGGCTCCAATAGCAATGTATGATGATTTCTGACTTAGGAGTATGTCCGGATATTGATTTGGAGGTCCGTAGGTGATTTTGGCTTTAATTGGCGAAAGTTGGAAAAGTTAAAGTTTGGAGAGTTGAGAAGTTTAACATAGAGTTGACTTTGTGGTTAATGCACTCATATTTTGGTTACGGAAGTTGGAGTAGGTACGTTGTGTTATTTAAGACTTGTGTGTAAAATTTGAGGTCAATCAGAGTTGGTTTGATAGGTTTCGGTATTGATTGTAAGAGTGGAAAATTCATTAGTTTCATTAGGCTTGAATTGGGGTGTGATTTAAGGCCTCGACTAAGTTCGTACGATATTTTAGGACTTGTTGGTATGTTTGGTTGAAGTCTCGGGTGCCTCGGATGGATTTCAGATGGTTAACGGAGTGAAATTGGACTTAGAAGAATTTCTGATGCTACTGATATTTGGTGTCATCGCACCTGCAGAGGATTGGCCGTAGGTGTGTGACCGCAGAAGCGAACCTGGGGTCGCAGGTGTAGTCTTGTGGGAGTTGGTCAATGGTCACAGGTGCGAGGGAGTTTTCCGCATCTACGGGCCCTCAGTGTGACAAGTCTCTGCAGATGCAGAGTTTGGTTGAGGTGGATAGCGATTATGAAAGCGAAGAGGAATGCGCATAAGCAGACGCGCTGAAGCGAAAGGAAAACCGCAGAAACGGTCTCGCAGGCATGTGGGTTGGGCCGTAGCTGCGGCTAGTCGGGTCCTTAAGTGGATTTCGCAGAAGCGGAGCCGCTTGTGCGGCTGGGGAGTCCGCAGGTGCGAAAATGTCGGGGAAGAATATAAAATTGAGGGTTTGAGTTATTTTCTCTTTTTTGGACTTTACAAGCTCGGTTGGAGGCGATGTTTGAGAGGGGTTTCACGAGATTTCAAGAGGTAAGCCACCTTTGGTCATTTTATCTATTAATATTGAATACCCATTGAATTTCCAACTTAGATTATGTGTTTTTAAGGAGGAATTTGGGGAATTTTGGATTAGGGTTTGGAGAGTAAGATTTGGGGGTTTGAGTGGCGATTTGATGTCCGAATTGAGTAATTTTGGTATGGTTGGACTCATTATCGAATGAGTGTTCGGATTTTATAAATTTTGTTAGATTTCGGATGGGGCCCAGGGTTGACTTTTGAGTTGAGTTTTTGACTTTTGTTAAAGAACCTAGCTTTATCATATGGATGTAATTTCTATAGCTTGTGTTGATTGCATTAAGTTGTTTGTGGCTAGATTCGAGTCGTTCAGAAGCCAATTCGCGAGGCAAGGGCTTATTGGAGTAGATATTTGCGCGGTTTGAGGTAAGTAACACTTCTAAATTTTATTCTGTATGTATGAATCCCCGAAATACGTATTATGTGGTTGGTGTTGAGGTGACGCACATGCTAGATGACGGGTGCGTGGACATGCACCGTGATAATTGTGACTCGGTCGATTCCGTGGTACTGTGTAGTTATCAAACCTGGTTGCCATTCATGAAACTCCTACTTGTTAGAGTAATTGAGCTACAATCCATATTAGAAATCATGCTTAGACTACATGTTTGTTTTGTTGGGACCCACATAGGTCACCTCTACTGTTGAATTATTTGCTTAAATTGCAATTATTTACTCAGTCATACCTATCATTTGCATATCATATAGCAGTCTCTATTGCCATTTATTTTTGCATCATATTGTCATTGTTTGGGATGATCTTCATGATATTTGTGAGCCCGAGAGACTGGAGAGATTGATGATTGAGTGAGGCCGAGGGCCAAATTGTGAGTGATGTTTATGGGATCGGGTTGCACGCCGCAGCAGGCTTTATTGATTCATGCCATGATTGGATTATATTAGCGCTTGGGCAGGATCCACCTCTACGGAGTCTGACATACCAAAAGTGAGCGCAGGTACTTACTGAGTACGAGTGCCGAGTGACTGGGAGTACTAAGTGACAGGGAGTGCTGAGTGATTGAGCGTGCTAAGTGAGACTGAATACTCCGAGAGTATGTGTATGACTTTATCATGGTGTTGCATTACAGTTAGCATGCGTAATTGACATGTAGATATAGATATGTAACATTCCTCGTATCAGTCACACTTGGCATATTTAACCATGTTGAACGTAAACTGTTAAACTTGAAAGCATGTCTATATTTCCGTACTGTTAAAATCTGCATTTTGACTGCACCTGTCTGTGCTCGTCACTGCTTTCATCCCAAGGTTAGTCCTGTTACTTATTGGGTACATTGGGTCGGTTGTACTCATACTACACTCTGCATTTCGTATGCATATCCAAGTACTTCTAGGCACGACGATTGCTAAATTGGGAGCTTCATCCGTTTGGAGACTATTGAGGTAGCTGCCTTGGCGTCCGTAGACCTCGACTCTCCTTCTTTTTACTTTATTAGCATTGTTCTATCTTTCTAGACAATTGTTTTAGCAGTTATACTAGATTTCCTTTAGATGCTCATGTACTCAATGACACATGGATTTTGGGGAATTTTGTATTGAGTCTCGGTATTTTCTTATCAGTTATTTATGAGATTTTCACTATTAAGCTTATTTCTTTATGTTTTCAATTTAAATATGTGTGGTTATTTGTGAATGACGGCTTTTCTAGTATTGTGATAGGCGCCATCATGACATGTGAGATTTTGGGTTGTGACAAGTTGGTATCAGAGCCTAGGTTACATAGGTCTCCCAAGTCATGAGCAGGTTTAGTAGAGTCTTGTGGATCGGTGCAGAGACGTCTGTACTTATTTCTGTGAGGCAACCGAACCCTTAGAAAAACTTCACTTTCTTGTATTCTTGTCGTGCGAATTTGATGATTCCGAAAACTAAATTTCTATTATTCTATTCTCTTACAGATGGTGAGGATACGTGCTACCGGATTGGGCAGATGGCCACCAGTACCAACAACTAGGGCCACGAGAGGTCGGGGTCACGGTAGAGGCCGAGGTGCAGCTCGTACAACAGATAGAGAAGCACCTGCAAACCCACCAGTTTCTCCAGCTCAGGAGCATATTCCAGATGTGGTTGAACCGATGGGACCAGCTTAGGCACCAGTTGTGCCCATTGTAATTCTAGGCCTTGAGGAGGCTTTGACTTAGATATTGATTTTATGCACTAGCATTGCTTAGGCAGTTTCAGTTCAGTCCGCACCAGCCACTTCTCAGACCGGCAGAGGTGCTCAGACTCCCGCCGCTTGTACTCCAGAGCAGGTGGTTAAGGGACTTCAGAAACTGGGGGTACTACCAACCAAGTCGGTTGCAGTTTCTCAGGCCCCGATTGGTCCACCGATGAGTGACGAGGAGCAAAAGAGGCTAGAGTGGTTTGGGAGGCTGAAACTTCCATTATTTAGTGGGGCTGAGTCAGCAGATGCTCAGGACTTTTTATATAGGTACCAGCGGATTCTTCGCACGACAGGTATTTTAGAGACTAATGGTCTCTCATTTACTACTTTACAGTTGTCGGGGGCAGCCTTCAGATGGTGGGAGGCTTATGAGTTGAGCAGGACAGCCAGCGCTGTACCACTTACGTGGCACGAGTTCTCCGTTCTCTTCTTGGAGAAGTTTGTTCCACAGACCCGCCAGGAGGAGTTGCGTAGGCAGTTTGAGCAGCTACGCCAGGAGGGTATGTCAATGACCCAGTATGAGATGATATTTTCAAAGTTTGTTCGTCACGCGAACTGGTTGGTTCCCACAGAGAGGGAGAGGATTAGGAGGTTCGTTGATGGCCTCAACGATGGATTGCTCTTTGTTATGACTCAAAAGATTGCATCAGGTGCTAGGTTCAATGAGGTGGTCGATATTGCTAGACGGCTAGAGCAGGTCTGTAGTCAGGAGTGTGAGGAGAGGGAGTCCAAGAGGTCTTGTGGTTTCAGCGGTATTTCTTTAGAGGGCAGTTCCACCACAGCAGGGGTCATCCTTATAGACATGCTCAGCTGACTCGTCCGGTTCATCGTGGTGCATCTGACTCGTCTGGTTCATCGTGGTGCATCAGCTAGCCATGCTTTATACAGTGCTCATCTGGGTCAGTCATCTCTCAGTGCCCTCCCAGCTCAGAGTTCGTCTCGTGCTCCATCTGTTCAGGGTTCATCCGTGCCAGGTTCTTCTAGCAGTTATTCTGGTTCTCGGGGTCCGATTTAGTCCCCACCACCATCAAGTAGTTTCTTCGAGTGCGGGAAGTTTGGACATGTGTGGAGCCAGTGTCCCCGTCGCTTTGGAGGTCCAGTTCAGTAGAGGGGTTAGGTTATGACTTTTGCACCAGTTACTTCACCACCCGCCCAACCAGCTTGGGGTAGGGCTTAGGAATTTAGAGGTCTCCCTAGAGGGGGAGGCCGATCAAGTGGCGGTCAGGCTCGGTGCTATGCTTTCCCTGGCGTGGCAGAGGCATGTTGCTTCTGACGCACTAATCACAAGTATTGTCTCATTATGCCACAAGGATGCTTTTATATTATTTGACCCTGGTTCCACTTATTCCTGTGTATCGTCATATTTTGCTCGTTATCTAGATATGCCCCATGCCTCCTTAGTTTCACATGTTCATGTATCTATCCGGTGGGCGATTCTATTGTTGTGGACCGTGTGTATCGGTCGTGTGTGGTGACTATTGGGGGATTTGAGACTAGAGTTGATCTCTTATTGCTTAGTATGGCTGATTTCGACGCGATTCTAGGTACGAATTGGTTGTCCTCATGTCATGCTATTTTGGATTGTCACACTAAGACCGTGACGTTGGCATTGTCGGGGTTGCCTAAGATCGAGTGGAGAGGTTCTCTAGACTATATCCCCAGCAGAGTGATTTCATATCTGAAGGCCAAATGGATGGTTGGGAAGGGGTGTTTTCATATTTGGCTTTTGTGAGGGATGTTGGTGCTGATACCCCTACTATTGACTCTGTTCCGGTAGTGCGAGACTTTCCAGGTGTGTTTCCTGTAGACCCGCCAGACATGCCACCTGACAGGGACATTGATTTTGGTATGGACTTAGTGCCGGGCACTCAGCTCATTTCTATTCCTCCAAACCGTATGGCACTAACAGAGTTGAAGGAATTAAAATAGCAACTTTAGGAGCTTCTTGATAAGGGGTTCATTAGACCTAGTGTGTCGCCTTGGGGTGCACCAGTTCTGTTTGTTAAGAAGAAGGATGGTACTATGCATATGTGCATCGACTATAGGAAGTTGAACAAAGTTACAATTAAGAACAAGTATCCTTT
Organism: Nicotiana tomentosiformis; assembly: GCF_000390325.3. NCBI lineage: Eukaryota > Viridiplantae > Streptophyta > Magnoliopsida > Solanales > Solanaceae > Nicotiana > Nicotiana tomentosiformis. The sequence goes on from NC_090815.1 coordinate 37,249,074, forward strand.
TCCGCGCATTGATGACTTATTTGAGCAGCATCAGGGAGCTAGAGTATTCTCTAAGATTGATTTGAGGTCGGGGTATCACCAGTTGAAGATTCGGGAATCGGATATTCTGAAGACGGCATTCGGGACCCGCTATGGTCATTATGAGTTCCTTGTGATATCTTTTGGGCTGACCAATTCCCCAGTAGCATTCATGCATATGATGAACTGTGTATTCCAGCCATATCTTGAATCATTTATCATAGTATTTATTGATGATATCCTGGTGTACTCACATAGCCAGGAGGAGTTTGCACATCATCTGAGGATTGTACTACAGAGGTTGAGGGAGGAGAAACTTTATGCCAAGTTCTCCAAGTGTGAATTTTGGCTCAGTCCAGTAGCGTTCTTGGGGCACGTGGTGTCCAGCAAGGGGATTAAGGTGGATCCAAAGAAGATAGAGGCGGTTTAGAGTTGGCCCAAACCATCGTCAACTACCGAGATCTGAAGTTTTCTCGGCATGGCCGGATATTATCGTTGCTTCGTGGAGGGTTTCTCATCTATTGCAGCGCCTTTGACTAGGTTGACCCATAAGGGTGCTCTATTCAGGTGGTCGGATGAGTGTGAGGAGAGCTTTCAGAAGCTAAAGACTGCCTTGACTATAACTCTAGTTCTAGTTTTGCCTTCAGCATAGGGTTCTTATTCAGTGTATTGTGATGCTTCTTAGATTGGTATTGGTGTGTCTTGATGCATGAGGGTAGAGTGATTCCTTATGCTTTACGCCAGTTGAAGCCTCATGAGAAGAACTACCCCGTTCATGATTTAGAGTTGGCAGCCATCATTCATGCATTGAAGATTTGGAGGCATTATCTCTATGGCGTGTCTTGTGAGGTATTATAGATCATCAGAGTCTTCACTACTTGTTCAAACAAAAGGACCTAAATTTGAGGCAGTGAAGATGGTTGGAGCTACTAAAGGACTATGATATTACCATTTTGTATCATCCCGAGAAGGCTAATGTGTGGTCGATGCCTTGAGCAGAAAGGCGGTGAGTATGGGTAGCCTTGCATTTATTCCTGTTAGTGAGAGATCGCTTGCATAAGATGTTCAGGCCTTGACCAATCAGTTCATGAGATTAGATGTTTTGGAGACTAGTCGGGTTCTAGCTTGTATGGTTTCTCGGTCTTCTTTCTGTGATCAAATAAGAGAGCGTCAGTATGACGACCCCCATTTGCTTGTCCTTAAGGACACGGTTCAGCGATGCCAATGAGGTTTCTATTAGAGATAATGGGGTATTGCAGCTGCAGGGTCTAATTTGTGTGTCCAATGTGGATGGGTTACGTGAGTTGATTCTTGAGTAGGCCCATAGTTCACGGTATTCCATTTATCCAAGTGCCGCAAAGATGTACCAAGAATTGAGGCAGCACTATTAGTGGAGGAGGATGAAGAAAGACATAGTGGAGTTCGTAGCTCAGTGCTTAAATTGTCAGCAGATGAAATACGAGCATCAGAGGTCGAGCGGCTTGCTTCAGAGGCTTGAGATTCCGGAATGAAAATGGGAGCGTATCACCATGGACTTTGTAGTTGGACTCCCATAGAATTTGAAGAAGTTTGATGCTATTTGGGTGATTGTGGACCAGTTGACTAAGTACGCGCATTTCATTCCAGTTGGGACTACTTATTCTTCAGAGCGGTTGGCTGAGATCTATATCTATGAGATTGTTCGCCTTCACGGTATGCCGGTGTCCATCATTTCAGATCGGGGCACATAGTTTACATCGTAGTTTTGGAGAGCAGTGCAGTGAGAGTTAGGCACACGGGTTGAGTTGAGTACAACATTCGACCCTCAGATGGACAGACGGTCCGAGTGCACCATTCATATATTGTAGGATATGACACGTGCTTGTTTCATGGATTTTGGGGGTTCTTAGGATCAGTTTCTGCCATTTGTAGAGTTTGCCTATAACAACAACTACCAATCGAGTTTTCAAATGGCTAAGTATGAGGCTTTGTATGGGAGGCAGTGTCGGTCTCCGGTCAGATGGCTCCATATGAGGCTATTGGGTATTGACATGGTTCAGGATGCTTTGGGAAAGGTTAAGTTGATTCAGGATCGGCTTCGCACGACACAGTCTAGATAGAAGAGTTACGCCGACAGGAAGGTTCGTGATGTTGCCTACATGGTGGGGGAGAAGGTATTGCTCAGCGTTTCGCCCATGAAGGGTGTTATGAGGTTCGGTAAGAAGGACAAGTTGAGCCCTCGGTATATTGGGCCTTTTGAGGTGCTTGAGAGGATTGGAGAGGTCGCCTACAAGCTTGCATTGCCACCTAGTCTATCAGGTGTTCATCCAGTGTTTCATGTTTCCATGCTCAGTAAGTATTTCGGTGACCCGTCTCTTGTTTTGGACTTCAGAACGGTTCAGTTAGATGGGGATTTGACTTATGATGTATAGTCGATGGCTATTTAGGATCGGCAGGTTCGAAAGTTGAGGTCAGCGAATATAGCTGCACTGAAGGTGCAGTGGAGAGGTCAACCAGTCGAGGAGGCTAATTGGGAGACCGAGCGGGAGATGCAAAGAAGATATCCACGCCTATTTGAGACTCCATGTATGATTCTAGACCCGTTAGAGGACGAACGTTTATTTAAGAGGGGGAGAATGTAACGACCCGACTGATCGTTTTGAGTATTATAGCACCATTCCCTCATTTATTGCTTATTCTATGCTCAATTGGTGTTATGTGACTTTCCTGGGTGGTTGGTTTGGTTCCAGGAATATTTCAGAATGAGTTGCGACACTTGGTCCCAAGGTTGGAAGCGTAAATTAAAAGAGTTGACCGGATGTTGACCTATGTGTAAATGACTTTGGAATGCAGTTTTGATGGTTTTGATAGCTACGTATGGTGATTTTGAACTCAGAAGTGTGTCCGGATATTGATTTGGAGGTCCGTAGGTGATTTTGGCTTGAATTGGCAAAAGTTAGAAAAGTTGAAGTTTGGAGAGTTGAGAATTTTGACCGAGAGTTGACTTTGTGGTTACCAGGCTCGGTTTTTTGGTTCCATAAGTTTGAGTAGGTCCATTATTTCATTTATGACTTATGTGAAAAATTTGATGTCAATCGGAGTTGGTTTGATAGGTTTCGGCATCGATTGTTGGAGTTGGAAATTCATTAGTTTCACTAGACTTGAATTGGGGTTTGATTCGTATTTTTGATATATTTTGATGTGATTTAAGGCTTCGACTAAGTTTGTACGATATTTTAGTACTTGTTGGTATGTTTGGATGAGGTACGGGGGCCTCAGATGGATTTTGGATGGTTAATGAATTGAAATTGGACTTAGAAGAATTTCTGATGCTGCTGATGTCTGGTGCCATCACACATGCGGAGGATAGGTCGCAGGTGGACGACCGCAGAAGCGAACTTAGCGTCACAGGTGCGGTCTTGTGGGAGTTGGGTAGTGGTCGCAGGTGCGAGGAAGTTTTCCACATCTGTGAGCCAGCAAATACGATAAGTCTCCGCAGATGCGGAGTTTGGTTTAGGTGGCTAGCGATCGCGGAAGCCGAGGGGAATGCGCAAAAGCAGACGCGTTGAAGCAAAGGGAAGACCGCACAAGCGGTCTCGCAGGTGTGAGGGTTGGGCCACAGATACAGCTGGTTGGGTCCTTAAGTGGATTCCGCATAAGTGGAGCCACAGGTGCGAAAATGCCTGGGCAGAATATAAAATCGAGGGTTTGAGTTATTTTCTCATTTTTGGACTTTGCAAGTTCGGTTGGAGGCAAGATTTGAGAGGGGTTTCACGATATTTCAAGAGGTAACACTTTTGGTCCTTTTTATCTATTAATATTGAATACCCATTGAATTTCCCACCAAGATTTTGTGTTTTTAAGGTGAAATTTGGGGAATTTTGGATTAGGGATTGAAGAGTAAGATTTGGGGGTTTGAGTGGCGATTTGATGTCGGAATTGGGTAATTTTGGTATGGTTGGACTCATTATCGAATGAGTATTTGGATTTTGTAAATTTTGTTAAATTCTGAGACGTGGGCCCATGGTTGACTTTTGGGTTGACTTTCTGACTTTTTTAAAGAACCTAGCTTTATCATATGGAATTGATTTCTATAGCTTGTGTTGATTTTATTAAGTTGTTTGTGGCTAGATTCGAGTCGTTCGGAGGCCAATTCGCGAGGCAATGGCTTGTTGAAGTAGAGATTTGTGCGGGTTAAGGTAAGTAACACTTCTAAACTTGGTTCTGAGGGTATGAATCTCTGAAATATGTGTTATGTGGTTGGTGTGGAGGTGACACACATGCTAGGTGACGGGCGCGTGGGCGTGCCCCATGATAATTGTGACTCGATCGATTTCGCAGAACTGTGTCGTTATCAAACCTGGCTGACATTCGTGAAACTCCTACTTGTTAGAGTAATTGAGCTACAATCCATGTTAGAAATCATTCTTAGACGACATGCTTGTTCTGTTGGGACCCACATAGGTCATATCTACTGTTGAATTATTTGCTTAAATTGCAATTATCTACTCAGTCACAGCTATCATTTGTATATCATATCTCAGTCTCCATTTCCATTTATTGTTACATCATATTATCATTGTTTGGGCTGATCTTCATGAGATTTGTGAGCCCGAGAGACTGGAGAAATTGATGATTGAGTGAGGCCGAGGCCCAAATGGTGAGTTATGTTTAAGGGATCGGGCTGCACGCCACAACATGCTTTATTGATTCATGCCATGATTAGCTTATATTAGTGCTTGGGCATGATCCACCCCTCCGGAGTCTGACATACCAGCAGTGAGCGCAGGTACCTACTTAGTGCGAGTATTGAGTGCGAGTGGCGAACGCGAGTGTTGAGTGACTGAGCGTGCTAAGTGACTAGGAGTAGTGAGTAATTGAGCATGATAAGTGAGATTGAATACTCCGAGAGTATGTGTATGACTTTATCACTGTGTTGCATTACAGTTAGTATGCGTAATTGACATGTAGATATAGAGATGTAACATTTCTCATATCAGTAACACTAGGCATATTTTATCCGTGTTGAACTTAAACTGTTAAACTAGAAAGCATGTCTACATTTTTATACTGTTAAAATCTGCATTTTGACTGCACCTGTCTGAGCTCGTCACTATTTTCAGCCCAAGGTTAGTCCTGTTACTCATTGGGTACATTGGGTCGGTTGTATTCATACTATACTCTGCATTTCATCTGCAGATCCAGGTAATTCTGGGCACGACGCTTGCTAGATTGGGAGCTTCATCCGTTTGGAGACTATTGAGGGAGTTGCCTTGGTGTCTGCAGACCTCGACTCTCCTTTTTTTCAATTTATTAGCATGGTTCTATCTTTCTAGACATTTGTTTTAGTACTTAGACTGTATTGTCATTTAGATGCTCATGTACTAAGTGACACCCAGATTTTGGGGAATTTTGTATTGAGTCACAGTATTTTCTTATCAGTTATTTATGAGATTTTCACTATCAAGCATATTTATTTATGTTTTCAATCTAATGATGCATGGTTATTTGTGATTGTTGGCTTGCCTAGTATTGAGATAAATGCCATCACGACATGTGAGATTTTGGATCGTGACAAGGGTTCACTTGGAAAATGGAAGATAGAACATGTACTATTAAGTTCAAGTAGAGAATGTAAGGGCGAGCCTATGAACAAAAGATATAACATGAGCCGAAAATTTCAATTAAATGCATGAAAGAAGCTTAATAGTCTAAATTAGTCAAATACCACATATAAGACCGTGTACAAATTTGTCACCTCGTGTACACGCATTTCACACAACTCACATAGTACCATCAATCCAAAACCTAAGGGGTAGTTTCCCCCACACAAAGTTAGGCAAGATACTTAGCTCAATTTGGCAAAATCAATATTCAAATTAGCTTTTCCTTTACAAATTCACCTCCGCTCGGCTCAATCTAGCCAAAGATGACTTAAATACATCAAACAATGCAAGAGGAAATAATTTCAATTAAAAAAACTATAATATTTATACAATTTCCAAAAAGTCAACAAAAGTCGACTCTCAAATCTCAAATTTTTCTTTTTTCAAAACTTTGACAAAAATCCCTATATTTCCTCTTAGATTCTCACGAATTTGATTTTAAATCTAGTATATAATCATGAAATATTGTTGGAAATTGATTAGAATCACTTACCCAATAGTTTGGTATAAAAATCTCTTCACAAAATCGCCTCCTACCGATTCTAGAATTCAAAATATGTTAAAAATGAAGCTAAGTCCTGATATGAAAGTCTTAATACCAACCTCAGGTATCGCATTTGCGACATGAGGTTCGCAAATACGATAGTCTACAATAGTGTCACAAAAGAGAACCCTGACCAACTCTGCCTAAGTCGCAAATGCGACACAAGTCTCGCAAAAGCGAGTTCAGAGTCTTCGCAAAAGCGACAACTTATGTCGCAAATGCGGAAGCTGCTTCAATCGCAAATGCGATAAAGTTATTCGCAAATGCGAAATCCCCTGTTCCATCCCACCCTCGCAAATAGAGAATGATCTCGTAAATGCAGACATCACAAATGCGATAAAAACCTCGCAAATGCGGGAACAGAGCACCAGAACCAGCTTAACTTCTATAAACTCCTCCGGAACGCGTCCAAAACTCATCCGAGTCCTCGAGGCTCTAAACCAAACATCCAGACAATTCTAAAAACATAACACGAACTCGCTCGAATAATCAAAACACCAAAATAACATCTAGCATCACGAATCGGATGCCAAAACACATGAAAATCATAATGAACTTCAAGAACTTCTAGAATTGCAATCAAGCGTTGGAACCACATCAAAGCAGCTTCAAATGATGCCAAATTTTTCATGCAAGTTCCAAATGACGAAACAGACCTATTCCAAGTCTCAAAACTAAAATCCAAACCCGATAGCCTTAAAGTCAAACCATGGTCAAACATAGAAAAATTCAAAACCTTTAATTTTTCAACTTCCGCCAAATGGTGCCGAAACCTTCTAGAAATATCCAAATGCAAATCCGTGCA